>NC_090881.1:9361389-9378889 GCF_036669935.1 Montipora foliosa
TGACGTCATATGTCCTGTCAATCTTAAAGATTCCACCGTGACGTTTGGACAGGGTCTCTTTATCAGAATATTAAATTGTTTTGTTGTGATTGATACAACTTATTGTTCACCTCAGTGTCGCACGGGCCCGTCGGTAAGAACTCGACCGAGAGAACAATTGCTATATATATAGTCCATGTCCTGATTTACGCGTACACACTACCCGGGACACACTACCGATTTTATCTGAAGCCTCATACGCCGATTTTGGGAGTTAAGATTGCGTGACGAGCCAAAACACTCTTCGTGTGTGTTGAATCCATCCAGCCATCCTGGCTCGAACTACGACAACAACACTCAGAAGACTTTAATACAAAAGATGGAAATATACCAAGATTTAAAGATTATGCCAAAAGTGTTTTCGTTCTTCCCCATAACAATTTTTCCACTCCCTCTAGTGTTTGACGTGATTTGCGTTAATTGTTGATTTCAATCTAGAATGTCCCCAATTAGTGCTACAACGCTAGAACGACTAGATTCTTAATAAAGTTCTTTTCCTTTCCTTTTCCTTTTTAAATTCGTGGACTAAAGTACAATTTTGAAATGCCCTCTGCACCACTCCCCCTTCCTCCCCCCCCCCCCTCCCCCCATAAAAATAAAAATATAAAAAAACCAAAAATATTAAAAAATGGGGGGTCTTTGCTTTCAAGTTTTGGGGTCTTAGAGTGTCTTAGGCGTCTTAGGGGTCTTTGTTTTCAAGACACCCATTGTACTTGTGCGTGCGCCAAAGCACAAGGCAAAAGGGAGGACGAGCTAACCCAGGGCTTCGCCAAAGTGTTCCCTATACAAATTGTTTCGGAGACTAAAGACTGCCTTTCCTTCCAGTTTGTAACAAGTAAATACCAATGACACTTACATGTTTTGAAACTGAGAATTTCATTTCAGCCAGACTTCAATGAATGAAAGTATCGCTTGAAAACAAAGCAAGCACAGTTTTTGTCTTGCGATAGAACTCCTTCCCATTGATTGTCCAAGCCTTTGGAAGAATGGTGTCTTGATTTCCTGCCCAACCGTGCATACGGAACCCGCGCCCGCAGTGCACGCAGCAGTCAAAAATGTGCTACCCTATCAATCCTTTCCCTTTCACCGGAAATGGTGCATTTCTGTGCGTAAACGACGTTGTGGTCGATCTACTCTGTCGAAAGGACGTCATCAAAGTCTTTTTTCGCGAAGTTAACACAAATAAATACAATATCAACACAGTTTTGACGTCTTCTTACACTTTATTCGAAATAATGGACTGAATTGGTCTTAAATTATTTAGAAAAAGCTCAAATAACAGTCAAAGCATAACAGCTGACGTTCGAGTCGCCGCTTGCTGGCAACCCCGTTTTGGCGCCAAAGTTTGTTAACCAAAAAGTTGCCACAAAATCTTTTAAGTGAATTTGTGGTACTTTAATTTCGGATAGCACAGTTTGTCCTGCTCGCTAAATTCTCATTGGCCAATTTAAATTTCAGTAGCTTTCGCCGTATACAAGGAAGATATTCAAGTTTTCGCTCATAAAATGCGTTTTCTGATGACTTTAAGCCAACATCTTAAAACGCCGTAGGGAACTGAGTACTAAAGGTAAACTCACTGCTTAAGAGCCAGAAGGCCCACCAGGCCGGCGCTTATCTCCGGTTTCAGTAGCATTAAGCGACTAGGAGTATTTATACTCCCCCCTGGATGGGATGCTAGTCCATCGCAGGGTTACCCCCAGCATTACGCCGGTACCCAATTATACACCTGGGTAGAGAGAGGCACCGTGAGAGTAAAGTGTCTTGCCCAAGAACACAACGCAATGTCCCGGCCAGGCCCCGAACCCGGACCACTCGATCCGGAGTCGAGCGCACTAGCCACGAGGCCACCGCGCCGAACTGAGTACTAGCCTTGAATTTTCTTGCTCACTCATTAAGTAAACTCGTTTTTTCTCATTAGTTTCAACAAAAATATGATCTCTATTTCTATTCTAATGTCTTTAATGTGACTTTAATCTGAATTTGATAAAAAAACCCAAGGGATTTAATTTTCACCACAGGGCATCCATCAGTAAAGGTTTTTGAAGAACTTCAATGAGCAATTGAAGGAAATTTTGAAGAGGTAGTTGTGGGCACCGATCCTAATATTGAGTAACCTACCCTAAGCTACATTCAAGGAACGTTCGATGCTTTTGTCCACTCTGTATAGGTCCGAGTGTTAAGTCACCTGACTAAAGCGCGACCGTTCCTTGCGATTAAGCGCTGAAAGGCCTGGGAACGAGTCTGTGTACTCTATATGACCACAACCAGGTTTTCTGAGCCCGCGAGACTGAGCACCCCCAGCAAACCATTGTTTTAACGAAAAACGCTGGTCAGCAACCTGGTTCTGGTCATTCACTACTTGCACAAATCCCATAATACACCTCTTTTACCCCCCCAAAATTCTGCATAGTAGTGAATTGCTGTCTGAGGTCTTCCGGCGCGAAAACGCGTGACGTCACAACCACATTTACATTACTAAGTATCTTTTCTCCGTTAGAGATGATAAGTATAAAAATCTGGAAGACACCACTGTCCTGGCTCACGAAATTTTCTTTTCCGGTTGCCGTCCGCGTCTCAAAAACGCGCTTTAATCTTTAATCTTTAATTTTTTTTACTCCTAAAACAGCAAAATCTATACTAGGAGTTTAAAAGCAAAATATACGTGCAAATAAAATTAAATATATATATATAACTGCAGACAGTACTGTTTCGGCCTTCTGGGCCTCATCAGTGCAGTGCTGATGTCTAGGATGGAGGTTGAGCTATAAAGCCACCCCAGATGTCCCACGCATGTGGTACATCCAAGTCATGCCAGAGTGCTCAAACTAGCGAGCTAGTGAGCATGCATGCATGCATGGTATAATAGGGAAATAGTACAATTATGTATACATATAAATAGCATTATTCGAACGATTTAATGGCTGCAAGAGCAACACACTTAACATTATTTTTATTACATCATCATCAACATGTTACTATCGTCCTTGGATAAAAGGAATACTTCTAAACATTATTTAAAACACTAATTGGGTGAAAAGGATGACTATTCGGTAACCTAGTAGCTCTTTTGATTTCTTGCACCTCGGGAGGAAAGCTAAATACCAACATGTCCCTTTAGGATCTTATAGAACATGCTAGCTTGGAAGAAGAGTTGACGAGCTTCAAGAGAATCCCAACCAAGTTGTTCAATCATTGGAGTGACATGACTAAAGCGAGAGTAGTCACTAAGTACAAATCTTGCTGCACGATGTTGAACCATCTCAAGTTAATAAATATTGTGTTTGGTGTAAGGGCTCCACACACAACATGCATATTCAAGCTTAGGACGTACCAACCTGCGGTATGCTGTTTCTTTCACTTTTAGGTCACATCCGCTCAGGATACGACGCAGCAGCCCAAGCGTGGAATTTGCCTTTTTGCAAATGTTATTAACATGCTCATTCCAGCAAAGATTTTCTGTCACTGTGATTCCGAGGTATTTTGCTCAGGGAACTCTAGAGATAAGCTGACCATCCACAGAATATTGAAACACAATCGGGGTTTTCTTGCAAGTTATTCCAAGATGATAACATTTCTTAACATTAAAATGTAATTGCCAAGTATTTGACCAAGATGATAATTGTTTAAGATCATCTTGTAGAGTCCAACAATCTTGTGCATCATGGATTTCTCTGTAAAGGATGCAATCATCTGCAAAGAGACGTAGGCTTGACTTGACAGATGATCAGGATATCGTTAATATATAACAAAAATAGGACAGGGCCCAAAACTGAGCCCTGCGGAACCCCAGAAAGGACTGGCTTTGAAGAGGACTGCGTACCATTTATTAAGACTGATTGTGAACGATTTGACAGAAAGGCTTTCATCCACATAAGCATATTTCCTCTAATGCCATAGTAGCCAAGCTTTAGTAGCAGTCTTTGATGAGGAACTGAATCAAACGCTTTAGAAAAGTCAAGCAGCATAACATCAGTTTGACTACGGCTGTTGATTGACTTTGCCCAGTCATGCAACGCTGATATCAGTTGTGTTTCACAAGAGAACTGCTGCCTAAAGCCATGCTGCTCATTAATCAAGATGTTGTTGCCAGACAAGTGTTTAGCCATGTGGCTGAGAACAATATGTTCCATGACTTTGCAGCAGATGGAAGTCAGAGAAATCGGACGATAGTTAGACGGATCTGATTTATTTTCTCTCTTGAAGACTGCAGTAACAAGGGCTTTCGACCAGTCCGACGGTACAACACCAAGAACAAATGACAGTTGGAAGATAAAGGCGAGCCACGTAGACGCCGATTGTGAGTTCTTCTTGAGCACTCTTGCAGGTAAATCATCTGGTCCACAAGCCTTGTAGGGATTCAATTTAGCTAACTGTTTAGCGACTCCATCGGGCGAAAACAGCAGATCTGCAATCTGGCAAAAAGATGACGGGATCATTTCAGGTAGAGGCAACCGCTCCTGAGTAAAAACTGAAAAGAAATAAGAGTTGAGAGTTTCTGCTTTATTATGGTCTGTGATACTCATCCCACCTTCCGTTTTAAGTGGAGAAATTTCAAAGTTTTCAGATTTACTATACTTAACATAGGATCAGAACTTTTTGGGGTTGCCAGTCAAGTTGTCTCCTATAACTTGGTTAAGGTAACGGTTATGAGATTCTTTAATCAGCTTTGCCACTTGATTTCGTTGGCTCTTAAAAGCATTCCAGTGTTGTTGATTTTTAGAGCGAACAGCTTTTCTGTGGAGGCGATCCTTTCTGCGCGTCTCTCTTTTTATCATGGGAGTAATCCATGGCAGCTTGTACTTTGGCTTTGAAGATTTTTGAGGAACATACTGAGAAATGCCATCAATTACGGCATTTTTGAACGCATCCCAATTAAGCTCCCCAGATCTTTCCCTTGGGTCCGATGCAAAGAATTCAGAAGATGACTTCGCTATAAATTCATTCAAGCCACCGAAATTCGCTTTTTTGTACTCGTAAACTCTATACAAAGGCTTAGGAAATCGTGTTGCTTTTAAGTTGACCTCAAAATTAACAATGTGATGGTCACTCAGATCAGGAGAAGTAAACACACCAGAGACAGAGTTCGGATATGTAGACAACAACAAATCTAAGGTTTTTCCTGATGCTGGTCTTGTTAGTACTTTGACATGCTGAGTTAGCGAGTAATCGTCCATCAAGTGCAGAAGTTTATTATGTTTAGAAGCAGTACTAGGGTTACTAGTGGTTGGGATCTCACAATGCCAATCAACATCTCCCAGGTTGAAATCTCCTCCAATAATAATTTTTGGATGGTGAGGGATTTTAGTAAACACTTCACTAATGGAATCGCCAAGGGCAATCAAGTATCTCACTGGAAGAATTTGGTGGTCTGTAAAACGACGATAAGTACAGAGTTTTGTTATTTCCGATTTTGAAAGAGGACCAGAGGATTTCACAGATGTCATTATTAAAGTCAACTTCTTCGACACATACTAGGTCGGATTTAATCGCCTGGAAGACTCCACCCCATTAGCATTTCTGTCCTTTCTGAAAACTGTATATGAAGGTGGGAAAATAGAATAGGTAGGCACATCAGGATGGAGCTTAGATTCTGTTCAGGGGGCACCCAACGAATCTGTTCCTCACATTATCTGTTCCCCGGAGGAATCTTGCTGGCTGGCCAAAATTCAGGTGTTTCGATGAGCTGGCTGGGAAATTTGTTATTGATAGAGGTTTTGCCTAGGAATTACTGACTTTTTCTAGCATTTCAACCCGAGCTGGCTGTAGAAACTCTGAAGACTGAGGCAAAAAAAAAAAAAAAAAAGAAGTAGTCACAAACATACGACGGCTGGTTAGAGTGATTGCGCAAGCGGAAAAAACCTGTTTTGTCTCGGTTTTGTCGCTTTTGTTCGGTCGTTTCGGATCGAGGGATTTGAAAGCGCGCGGAATACCTGGTTGGGAAATAAATTTTATAAGCTGGCTGGGAAACCAACCAATTTTATCTCGCTGGCTGGGAAATTTCTTGTGTGTCTTGCTGGGAAAAAGGAACAAATAATGTTTTCCCAGCAACACTGAAGAACACCTGAAAATGCCTTAATAACAGTTATTTTCATTACTGGGGTATAATAATACATTTTACAACAAATTGGTCGTTGGGTGCCCCTGTCTGTTCCCAAAACGAAATCCGGTTCATGTAACTCAAGCAATGCTTGGAATTCAGTGGAACGTGCAGAGCCTTTAAGTCAGTTGCAATTTATTATCATTCCTCTCAATGTATTTCTTTTCGATGTTTTTCCATGCTTCGAGGTGGAAATTCCATGGTTCGATGCGTCTGTCGCGCATGCTTAAGCTCCCTATTTTGTACGAACGCCGGGAAAGGACTTCAGACTAGCTTCAGAGTTAAGATAGTTGTAACGGCCCATTCAACTAATAGAGAACAGCAAGATAAATAAAGTTCATTCACCTACTATTTTCTGCGTTGTCCTAACACATAACATAACATAACATGAAACGTTTATTTACACTCGATAAGATTTAAAGCTTACAAGCTTGCGGGGTCCTGAGTGATTTTATGGGTTTTTGGGACGCTTCGATTTCTCCTTCAGATCACACGCGTCGTCACTACAATATAAATATCTGGCTATCCATAAAATGTCTTTTCGAAAAGAAACATCGCGATTTGAAGTTTTTATGGAACATTTTCCTCGACCTTTACCATCAAAATAACGTGACGTCATGCGCTCTCGCATCCTTAGAGTTGTTTGCCTCGTTTGCCTGTGGTCACGCGAAGTTAACGGACATCGTTCGGACTTCTTCGAGAAGTGGCCGGCCAGTTCCCGAAGTTTTCACTCTGTGGTGCAATACCGGCGATGATAGAGCAATTTTATTGAACTAGCGGGCTTCCATTAAGGTACATATAGTTTTGCACTCCTAGCTCTCCTCGTGTATTTTGCAGCGATGGTCATAACCTTATCTTAATGTGATTTCTTCAAAGCTGTGCTTTTAGACTTGACTAATTTTATCTTTGGCATTTGAAAAATTCATCATCTCTTCTCCGCTTTAATTAATAGTTGCAGATTAGGTTAGCTGGGGCTGGCTTCATCTTCCACCTGCAGCAATTGTCCTTGATCTAAATAATTAAGATTTTAGACGTTGCAGTTGGCAAACAGCCACAACAACTTCACCAAGTGAGTTAACTTGCTTAAAATAAATAATGAAAGATTCATCCTGTCCGCATGAGGTAGCGTGATTCGGCGCGAATTCAGCCGGCATACATGTAGACTGTGCACGTTCGAATAAACTTGTTCTGTGTGTTTTTGTGGTTGGCAATGCCAAGTCACCATCCAGCTTTGAAAACGTACCCCAAATATAAGATTTACCGATTGTTTTCTCTGTTTTCATATTTAATTAGCTTCGTTTGTGTGTAAGGCAATGAGTGCAAGACTTTTATAAACTTGTACTGTGGTTCTATATTTTATCGGGGGGGAGGGGTGGGGGTGGGGGTGGTATCTAATGTCCTTAACAAAAAGAAAAAGAGAAGTTGTACAGTTACACAGAGTTGAGTTGTGCTTACTATATGCCAATGTGTCATTTTGTGGAAATCAACCCGTTCTCCAACGATGAGTATATGTTTTAGTACCTTTTGAAGATGAAATTCTACATCATAATGTAATAAGGCTTGGTATTTAATTAATTATAGAAGATCAACTTTGCTGGATTATTATTTTGATACATGACTGTAAAAGAGTAAAAAGTAAAGTGGTGCATTTATATAGCGCCCTTATCACTAACGTCTCAAAGGCGCTTTACAATGATCAATTTACCCCCAGCGGACTGGAAGCATATACAGGCGCAAATTGCAGCCGCTTCTAAGCAGTCCATGCATGCTGGTACTCATTTTACCGACCTCGGAAGGATGGAAAGCTGAGTGAACGAAGGTCGCCAAATATTCCAGTCTCGGGAGAACCAGGAATGGAACCTGGGACCTTCGGGTTGGAAGGCAGAGATCTTACCACTGCGCCAACCCCTCCGCTGTAGATTCAACCTTTAGTAGATCTTAATCTTTGGCAGGTGGAAGTTACTCTAACTTGTCCTCAGGAATCTTCCTGCCTCCTTGGAAATTCCCGAATACCATTTTTGAGAATGAGAGGATGGATTATAAGTTTCTGAAATGACTCATTTGGGTATTACTAAGTATTGGTCTTTTCTATAGGTATTGAGGTCAATTAAATTGCATGTGATTAAGAAGTGCCATGGCTGATTGCAATATTCAAGAACACCAGGACAGCTCTGTTAAATGTCAGAGCCCTAACGATCCACAATCAGGAAATTTTAATGCTGATGGATGGGCTTCATTTAATGAAAGCCATGAGAAGGAACAAGTAGAGAGGGTAACGTTCATTTTATATTTTCTTTCTTTTCTATAATAGCACAAGTACAGGTGTATAGTATTACTGATACCCCATTTACATCTACATGTACAGTAGGGCGGTTGTATTGGGGTCTTTAACAAACTGCAAAACGTTAAACTTGTTTTTAGTGTAATGGTTGTTATGCAAATTGAAAGCACACAATTTATTATTGTTTGTCTTTTGCTGCTGATGTGCATGAAGTCTCTTTCAAAAATGAGACCAAACAGGAATGAAACAAGCAAATTTAAAGCGGCCTTATTAAATCCTTGACTTATATGCATTTCACATCAATTAGCTCTCATCGCTTTCAATCTGGCAGGTGACATTCTAGTTCCCTAATGACAAGTATTTCTTTAAAGGAGTTGTAACTACAGAAGCTTTTGTTTATTATTTATTATTAGTATTGTTATCATGATACCACAAGTTTTCTGGTTGCAACAAGGACATTGATCACACGATATTTGCTTATACACATGACATTGTAACCTTTCCAGCATCATGTGATTTGCTACACGTTTGATCTAAAACAGATTGTAATTTTCGTTATTTAGGCAGTATTTACATGAGAACGGGTTGAACTCAGTTGAGTTCGTATCGACCTCCATTCACACTACTTGCGCCAGCTTGCATGTTCTTGTGGTGCAAGAACGTCTTGTGCCACTTCTTGCGTGTGCATTATTTTTGGGCTGTACTGGCTAGGGTGATTTCTTGAGGCCTTACAATTTTAAAACTCTGAAAAGGGAAGCTTTAACCATTTCCGAGTTATTGGAAGGAAGCTTGCTGTCACTCCATCTGTCAGGTCCTGTAAACATTTTTATGTTAATCTGCTGACTAGTGCATAACACTTGTGCATGTATTGGCTTTGTGAGGCAGTAATAGAGGGCAGTTATGGAGGGCAAGAAACGGTCTTACGGTACATAACGTTTGCTCGTTCGATAAATATACCCTTTTCTTGAGTGCAAAATCACTACATTGTAGACCGCACTAAATTACTTGGTTGCCAAAAGGATACAATATTGATGACCTGTAAGACTATTCGCAATTTAACTGCCCATCAAGATACACTTACTACCACTATTTCAGGGAGACTTTGCCAAGTTTTCAGAAGTAGAATCAAACTAAATATGCCTTTTTGAGTTGTAAAATGGAAAACTAATACATACTATGTCGTATAAAGGAGATAGTGTGCGAAAAATGAATGTGCAGTTCTCAAAAGCTATGAAAAAAATATGGTAGTGATGATAAAAATATAGTGGAATATCAACATCACCTTGCTTCATTTCCTGCTCCAGGGGAAGGGAAGAAGAGAAACCCTGGGAGTTAGGCTCATCATTAATTTTTCACCTTTCATAATTCATTTTCTGGGCTCAGTGGCTCATAGCCATGTTCAATCCGAGGTGAGCAATCCTACATGTATTTGATCCGGTCTGACTTTTGTACCTGCCTCAAATCAAATTAATACATATTAAAATCTTGGATGCATATTAACACTGTGATTGACTAAGATACAATTCCGAATATTGCCATTCACCTGTGTTTCAATACCATTCAAGTGGAAGTGAGTTTTATTACTGCATTTTAAGTAGGTAAGTAGGCTCTATTTCCACCACTCACTCAAGTTCAGGTATCCTCCCCAAGAAGAGACGGCTGCATGTGTGAGTGATAGATGGTACTGTCTGTGATGTAAATTCAAAAGATATTTTATGCAAAGTTAATATTTGCGGGAAAATGACATTTAAGACATCCCAAAACATTGATCAAAACTACAAAACAGTACCCCGGTAATTACATACATGTAACAATGCTTAAAATGGTATGGGAAGCCCTTTTTTTTTTCTCTACATTTGCTTAGAGGTGAATATAGCAGTGCTGTAATGCTATTCACTTCTGATTCCACTTGTATGTACATGTATATTTTTAAATGCCCATTGAAGTGCACAATTAAATGCAACATTAGTGAATTAAAAAGACTTAGTATCTAATAGATCACCAGCAAATGAAAAATGGTTTTCTTTGCACATCTTTTAATATGCAGAAGCCAAATCCTCAGGACAAAGCCTTTTGCCTCTCCTCATTAACCTTCTGGTGGTTTAATTGGTAAGTTGACATTGGCAAGTACATGGTAGGTTTGTGGTTTCCACCAGTTGCTCACCAGTGTTGAGGTGAGAATTTTAACATTTATATTAGCTGGCAAGAATCACAGTTATTTGACTAAATGAAAATCCTCAAAATGCATGAAGATGGCAAGAAAGAGTTTTTGCAGATGGAAAAAAAGTGAAGACAAAACTTGTTGTTCTTTTGTAGTTTTTAATATTTATATAGCAGCTGCTGTAGGAAGAGGAAACACAAAACCCTACTCTATGGAGTACCCTATGGAGTACCCAAATGGAGTACCCCTAAAAATAATTTATTGGTCTAATTAAGTACTTTATCTAAATGGCAACGAAATTTCAAGATGGCGGACAATTCGTGAACTGCATTGAACTGCAACAATCAGAGAGATGGAAAGCTTGAAATAAATAGAGGTATGTACATCTAAATGCCTCACCATGTTGATAAAGCATTTAATTTGACCAATAAGTGATTTCTAGGGGTACTCTATTTAGGTACATGTACTGCATGGGGTACTCTGTGGAATACTGGCCGGCTCCGCATTTTTTCCTCTCCCACTGCTGCACAGTCATACAACAAAGGCCAAACTTTTTAAAGCTCTTCCCTCTAGCTCCCTGCTTTGATTAACAGGATTAGAGAACATTTTTGCTGTATCAAACCAGTGGTAGGCTGTACAGTTATTTGCAATCACTAAAATTGTGCCAAAGGTAACAGAGACAGTACAATAAGTATTACATGTGGTTGCTGTTCAAAACCATCCTGCAGTTTTTCAAGTTTCTGCACAATAACTAATTAAAGTAACATTTTAACCTCTCCCCTCCATGCTATGAAAAATAGTGAAAGCCCATTTCTCAAAATTCAGGCCTGAAATTTCCCATTTGCTTGTTTTGGAGTTTAGCTGTCCTTTTGACGCTATTTTGAGATAACAAAAAGCAAAATTTAATGACTGTGAAGTTTTAGGATTCAAAAACGTATCTGTTGTTGAGATAGAGACTGAAGGAATTGTGCCGACACCTGAAAAATTATGGCCTGAAAACTCTCAGAACCTTCAAAAAGTGGACCCTAATCAGTTAAAGGTTTTCAAATATCAAAGCGACTGTACTGTACGTTACCTTTAAATGTCATATTGGTTCGTAGACAGGCAGACTGACACAGTCATTCAAGATTAGAAATCACATGTTCGCAATGAACTTTACAACTGGTGTGTTGTTGCCTGCATGATGCAATTATTATATAATTATTACTTTGATTTGCCTTTTAATTATGGGGAACCAACTGACTTGCGTTAAACAGCAGAAATTATGAATATTGTACAGTAAAATCAACATAAGCATTCAAGTACAGTACCATTCCACAATAGTTTTCTTTTCCTGGGCAATTTTTCTTGGTCTTTAATGTTTCTTTTTTTTTACGTAACCCTGTAGTGTTGAGTACACATATTATTATTCTACATTTACGTAAAAGTCATCACATCTCGTTATTTTTTTCTGGGATGCATGTCAAGAAAAAGCAGCATGAACATAATTGAGTCATGATGAAGGCTTGCTGTCTTAATTTGTGATTCGATCATTTTAAGGGTAATTTTTACTGGCTACAAGAGACCACTAGAGGATAAAGACTTGTGGGCACTTAGAAGAAGCAATCGAGCATCCTACATTGTGCCTAGAATTAGGCAGCGATGGATTGATCAACAGAGGAAATGTCGACAGTTGTAAGTCAACGACCTACATGTATTCTGGAGGTTTAAAATTAGACAATACTATAATTTGCTGGAACTTAAAATACTTGTAAACCATTTCAAAGTTAACTTTGAAATTCAAAGCCTCTTTTTAAAATAAAATTAATGTTAGAGCATTTTTTTTACCTGAAAAATTCTTTTCATTCACGTGCAAAGCCAACTATTTTTTTTAAATCAAAAGACTGCAGTGCCAAAACAGACGGTGGTTACAGTATAATAGAGTGTCTTTGTACATCTTGAAAGCTGGAAATTTGCCGTGCTAATATCGACTCTAATTCTTTAATATGTAAATGGTTGCATAAGTTTAAAGCTTCCTTGAAAGTCACTATAACACAGACATTTACATGTAGATGGCTGGTTTGCAGGAAACAATCCATCCCTAATTGACATTATATTGCATTTTTTGCATATACTGTACTTAATTATGTCTTCCAATTTTACCAATAATTACTCAGAATTTTCCTATAGTATATAACCAAAACCAGTGTACATAAGTAATATATCATCTTTCATTTTTTTCGAGTGGTGAAATCTAATAATTTTACTTTTCATTTTTGTTATGTGAGATCAGTTAAGGCTGTCAACAGTATCAAAATCAGCATACCCAGATGTCTGACATTTAATTTGTTTTAAAATATTTTAAGGAATCAACCAAGGGAAATACAGGATTCTGACAGAGAAAGTGATGATGAGAATTACAAGGAAACTGACAGGTTACTTGGTGATGGTGACGTATCTGAAGATGATGTTGGTGAGCAAGTATCAGTTCGCCAGCCTGGTAAAAAGAAGCCAAAGAAGAAAAAGGAAAAGAAACCATCCCTGTCAGGCATTTTATGGAGTGGATTGTTTGGAATGAATTTTGCAATGGCGGTTACTTGCAAGCTTTTGCATGATGCGCTCATATTTATTCAACCCCAGCTTCTTAAGTAAGCAGACATTCATTTTCATTTCTTTAAAATGACGTGACAGAATTGCCTCAATTGGTCAATCTCCTCAATTGGTCAATCTTTTTTCCTTATTTTTGTGTAACAGATTATAATAATTAAATTGTGTATTTGTATCATTCTAACATAATTTTATGCTCACTTGGGTGGTTGGTTGGTGCAATGTCTCAGACATTCTTTATGTGAGTGTGTGATGCTGGACCACCCTTCCCTTCCCTTCCCTTTCTGAATGTGTGGCACACATGCAAAAAATAGGTGACAAATAAGATAAAAAATGGGCATGCCCCGGACCCCCCTAAGGAAGTTCATGGCCTTCAGCCACTCAATACGATAAATCCTAGAAAGAACCCTGATATGGGCTAAGAAATGCAGTATTTTTAAATCCACATTTAAGAAAAATGAACAAAGCAGCCTGGTTACAAACATCATGAAGTATATTCTCCACCAGGTTAATTGTTGGATACGTTGAAGACAGAGATGACTGGTTTGGTGAGTGGAAGCTGTGGAAGGGCTATGCCTACTGTGGTGCCATGTTTGTGACAGCCATCATATCATCTTTGGCACTTCACCAGTACTTTCATATTATGATGACAATTGGCATGAGACTGCGCACAGCCATTATTGGTTTGGTCTATGAAAAGGTATGTCAGAGTCAGAGTATTTGTGACTCAAACGCCATTAAATAATCTTTGTTCTACATGTATGTCACATTACATCAAGGCTTGTGAAATTCAGTGCATGAAATCCAATGCAGGCACAACCAGGGTTAAGGTGAGCACATGACTGTACACGTACGTACAGGTGATGGCCCAGCTACAAATAGTACATGTATCACACACTATAAACATTTTAGTGATTAAGCAAGGGTTGTCCACACCGTCCAGCACCATTTTTTACCTTGCCATGGTTGTTTAACACTTGCACTACCAAGATTGAGATACATGTATCTGAATTTTCTTCTAGCAAGATCAGTACACTGTCAAGCAGACAGGTAATGAGAATAAAGAATTTTAAATGTAACTGGCAATAAGAGCCTGATTGTATGGCAGGCAGTAAGGAGAAGAAACATTTAGATCTTGGAAGTGAAAGGGTTAAATTAAGGCAAAGCTTGGAATGAAGTGAGCATGTACATTGTACAGTTTGCTCCTTGAATGTGGAATCCATGGGCTTGTTGATATCTGTAACCTCCTTTACTAAAGGCAGTGGCTCAAACAAAGCCAAGTGGAAGCATGGACAACATGAAATAAAGAACCAGTTTGGCGAGGACGTGGCAAAGAAATGATACTTCACTAAATGGAAGTTTAATGGAGCTGCCAAAGAGGAAAAAAATGTTGGTCTTCATGCTTGCTGTGATAACAATTTAATGATTATTATTTTTTCAAGGGATGGAATTCCTCAGTCAGATGAATGGTTTAGAGCACCAACCACTGATTTTCATCCTTGCCTTGCCGTTTTTCTCTGCAGTGCTTACAAATAGAGTTCAAGTAGTGAAGTGAAGTGAAGTGAAGTGGTGCATTTATATAGCGCCTTTATCACAAGTCTCAAAGGCGCTTTACAATGATCAATTTACCCCCAGCGGACTGGAAGCATATACAGGCGCAAATTGCAGCCGCTTCTAAGCAGTCCATGCATGCTGGTACTCATTTTACCGACCTCGGAAGGATGGAAAGCTGAGTGAACTTCAGCGGGAAAGAAGGTCGCCAAATATTCCACTCTCGGCAGAACCGGGAATGGAACCCGGAACCTTAGGGTTGGAAGGCAGAGATCTTACCACTGCGCCAACCCCTCCGCTAAGTAGTGGCAAAACACTTTGTCCAGTGCAAGTTTGCACTGCAGTTTGGGCCATGTGATTAGTTCTACATGTATATTAAAGTTTTACTGCACACCTTCCATCTTATATGTATAAGGAAATGATTATTTTTATCATTGTGTTTTTACATTAGCCTTGGTTTGTTGTTAGTAGTGTTTATGCCCAAATGAAAAACATATTATTAACTTCATTCTTTTTGCTAATAATTTGAAGGCTTTGATATTGAGCAGCAAAGCCAGAGGAAAGTCAACAGCAGGCGAAATGGTGAATCTGATGTCAGTGGATGCTCAGCGTATAATGGAACTTATGACGTATATAAACTCATTGTGGTCAAGCCCCCTTCAAATTGCTGGTGCCCTATACTTCCTCTATGACACTATGGGATTATCCATTCTGGCTGGTGTTGGAGTCTTGGTACTTATTATCCCTTTAAACATGGTTTTTGGTAGCAGATGGCACGCACTGCAGGTATATAAACTTGTTTAATGGGGTTCCCCATTGACGAGCAAAATCGTCTAGCATTAGACAGAGTAAAATACTAAGTCAGTTGCCAGTTTAGGTGCGTTTGGACGTCAAAGGGTTAAATGATAATAGGTAGTTGTCATTGAGGTTAATTACTGCATGTATGGTACACTAGCTTTGCTGACCCTCCACAAATAAGAATTCTGTCACCACCTTGTTGCATGTTTTGGTTTATTGCAAAGTGGATGAGGTGATCTGAGATTTTTGTTGGCACCCGAAAGCAAAGTTTTGTTATTGACTTTAAGATGGAAATGGTTTTCCTTAATTTGTGGTGTGTTTGAAATGGTATGGTGAAAACTATTTTGTTCTGATTCAACAAAAAAAGTGAGGTAGTGGAATTAGTCATGTCAGAATTTAAATACAGTAGTCACTGTGGTTAAATTTTGTCCTTGCGATAAAAAATTAATACAGGGATACTTTTAAATTTTATATTTTTATGACTTTTTAACTTGTCCGAGACCATTTTCAAGTGTGAATAAAAATACAAGATTAGATTATGCGAGAGCAATTCAAGCCACTGTACATGTACTGGCAGATTTTTCAAAATTGTGCATGATGTGATTCCTGTAGCACTCGATGGAAATTCCATCTCATGCAAGGGTGGTAACTTGCCTGTACTTTTGAGTGGTACTCAGTGACTATCACTAACAGTTAAAACAGCTATGAATGTCATGACTGCTGAAGTGCGATAACAAAGAGACATACAACAATGAAACAATACATGTAAGATTAGTCAAGTTATTCATTGTGAAAACCACCTTTGGTTAATCTGGAACTGTCAATGCTCTTCAACCATCATCAAGCCAAAAATAAAAAAATAGTACTCTTCAAATTTACAGTTGAAACAAATGGCTCAAAAGGATGAAAGGATCAAAGCAACCAATGAGGTCTTGAATGGAATAAAGGTAATGGCCATAAAATCTGAAACCTTAAGTTTCCTCAAGTCGCTGTTACACATTGAAACTTGTAGCTGAAACTTGTGTGCAATGGTGCTGCAAAGCAAGTTTCAGGAGGCAATTGCACCGTGTAACATGGTCAGTTTCATGGAACGTTTTGAACTCCATTGTGAGAAAAGTTGCACAAAAAGTATGTAGAACTGCGTTCTACTTCTGCAATGGTCGCAGCAACCACAGTGGTGATAAAAACAGCAGTTTCATTGTATAACACCACTTTGTGAATTTGGTCTCGCTCAGTCTTGTTACACTACGCTGCATAAGCCAATCAGAAACTGGCCAAGGCCACGTAAACAACATTATTCTCAAGACCAGTTTCAAAGTTCCGGAACAAGTTTCAACTTTTATGTTACAAGGTGCAACGCGAATGAAACTTTTTTTGCGGCCCCTTTGCACACAAGTTTCAGCTGAACATTTCAATGTGTAACAGCGGTTTTAAACCCAAGGGCTCCTTTCCCTTAAGGGGTGGGCATGCTCATCAGAAATTTTTAATTAAACTCCTATGGCCTGGGCTTTTTTGACCCCTAAAAGAGACCATTATTTAAAATACATTAAATACAGTGTAGAGTTTTAATTTCTTCTTATGCAACCCTAAACGAGACCTTCATGGCTACATATGGACTACATATGATGACATTTTACCCCGAAATGTGAGCCCCAAAATTGGAAATTTACAGCCCTGAGCGAGACAACGAGCATCCCCGCCTCTGTCACATATGCACATCCCTCTCCCCATCCTCCCGCAGGTGACCACTTTACCGCATTTTGTTAAGGCGAAGTGTTATTATTTGTGTACATGTACATGTAGATTTACTTTGTCCTTGGCTTGCATGGTCTAAACCACTGATTATAGAATGGTCATTTTCTTTCACCCGCTCTGAATGCCTGCACATTTTCTTTGTGAAAAGGAGGCAGCTCCTGGATAAAGTTATACTTGATACTGCTATTGATTTGTTGCCAGAGATGGAAGGTAATTATTTGATTAATAGTAG
>NC_090881.1:9386389-9388889 GCF_036669935.1 Montipora foliosa
ATTTTGTAAACTGGTTAGTGATGTCAGCACTACATGTATTTTCGTTTTAATTAGCCAGTATAAAAAATCTTATATTACCTTTTGTTTGTCCCTCCAGAATTTTGCAAAGGAGTTAAAAGAGCGTTGTTTTCAGTTTCTCTTGGGACTTACAATGGTCCCAAAAGAAAATAGAAACGATGCTGAATATGCAAAATTTTGGAGGGACAAACAAAGACTATTGTGGTATTTTTGATACTGGTTAATTAGCTAAGAAACATAAGATGTAAAATACATCTCGTCGCATTGTTTATCAGGGTAAATTTCAGTACAATAGTGAGAGTAGCTCATTTGGACAATTTCAGTCTAAGCACTATCGCGGAATGGTCGTGGGAACCTAGTTTAGAGGCCTCGCTGCGACGAGTCTCGTATAGCTCAGTGGTAGACCATCCGAACTAGAAATCGGAAGGCCGTAGGTTCGACTCCTGCAAAGGAGCACTCGGATTTCTTCCGAGTATTCCCGAGGCAAAATGGTCTCGTTCCCGCAAGTCTCCTGTAGCTCAGTGGTTGAGCATCCGAACTAGTAATCGGAAGGTCGTAGGTTCGACTCCTGCAAAGGAGCACTCGGATTTCTTCCGAGTATTTCCGAGTCAAAATTAAATGGTCTCGTTCCCGTGGGTCTCCTGTAGCTCAATGGTAGAGCATCCGAACTAGTAATCGGAAGGTCGTAGGTTCGACTCCCGCAAAGGAGCACTCGGATTTCTTCCGAGTATTCCAGAGTCAACTTCGAGAAATACATCTCGGCATTGGATGGAGCTTCAACCTACTTTGACAACGGTGATTGAAAATCAGCCATCCAACGGGGTGTAGTTTTAGTGTTGGAAGTTAGGGACAGTTCTTAGAATTTAATGAACGAAACAAAAGATCTCTCATTAGCTTCTTTTGTTCGTCTACCAGAAGTCCTACATTTCTCTATAGTTAGTGGTGTCTCCAGAGGTTGGTTGAAACGTCCTATTGAACCTGTAATAATCATTTTAAGAAGACTCCGTATGGAAAGCAATTGTAGGTCGGTGGTTTACGGGTCCTTTATGAATAGCCACTTTGTTTTATTTATCGGCGGCCAAGGGGCACTAAGGTAATCTCTCCCGATACAATACCTTTGGTTGCAGGGTTTTTAAGGACATTTAGGTTGCACAAAAAATTATAATCGCCTTATCACAAAGAAAAGGAAAACCAAAAAGATTCAGAACGTTTTTAGGCTAGAAATCTCTGCAGTGCAACTTTCCATCGATTTGGGTATGTTTTGTGGTCACTCCTAAAAAGTGAGTCAATTGTCAAAAAATGAGTAGCAAGTATTTCACGATTATTCTGTCTTGTTCACCTTGTAAAATACGGGCGAGCTATCCTGTAACTTCCTGGGTACGTGAAGGTTTTAAAGTAAAGGTAGGAAATGAGAGCTTCATTGTGGCATTCTCGCGTTGTCGTCAAAACCTAAAATATGGTGATTTCATGCTGTTATTTTGTGGAGCACGGAAAAGAAAGACACTGAAGTGTGTAGCGCACGAGCAGCACGACTATTTCCTCCCTTTTAACCATAGCTGTCGTCGTTGCTTTAACACCCCATGTATTTTGTTTCTTGTACACAGTGTCCTCAACTGCAGTGAAAATAGAAAACGGTTCCTTCAGTTGGAACAAGAAAGATGCACCTGTATTACGCGAGTAAGTTAGACTTCATTTTTACATACGCAAATTAATAATGTGGTGTAGTGACGTAATTGTGCTACTATGCACTCTTTGCTGGTCGATACTATAAAGAATTGTTTGAAAACAATCCGCGCTGTTTCGAAATTGGAAAAAAGGTCTACCTAAGTATAATTGAGAAAAAGATTACTCAAACGCCCAGTTATGACATTAAGGTTAGTTGGCCAGGGACTTTAAGATCTATGATGCCCTACGCTGACGAAAACGTCACCTCTAATTTTGCATAAGTCTTTCGCGATTATTCCATCATTTTCACGTCTCACAAGATAGGCGAAGTATCCTAAAAATAAATAGGCCATTTCCGGAGTCAAGCCTGTCTCCTCTTCAAAGCGAGTCTAAGTGCGAAATTTTTGTGATGTTAATTGGTTCTACTTTAAATGTCAATGAAAACTAATAGGACATTTGCATGATGGCACCATTTGACTACAAGTACCAGAATCCTTTGGTTTTGCTTGTCTCGTGCTGATTGAAGCTATTGGTGTTTTTACCCCACTGGAAAGACAAAATTTAAATTAGAAAAGGAAAACAAACTGAATTCTGGTAGGTGTACGTAGTCAAATGACGCTATCGTGAAAGTTGCCAATTTTCATGAGAAAAACTTCGCACTTAGACTCGCTTTGAAGCGAGGCAGAGATGAACTCGCAAATGGTCTATTGGTGCGAGCGGGTTTCAAGAGTAAAAGTATAGAATGACACGTTTGCATTTGAAAGCTCACGTTGTCGTTAAACCTCTGGAACAGCAAACATGTGCTAAAAGTTGCGTT
>NC_090881.1:9396389-9403889 GCF_036669935.1 Montipora foliosa
GCACGTGCAAGTGATATATCGATCAATCGTCGACGCAACCGAGCTCTGTGACAATTTGTGCAATAAAAAGCCCCTTATGGAAATGTGTTCTTAATAAAAATGTTATCTGTCGGTGTTTTGGTCTTTTTTTTTAATTCCCGGTCCTTTTTTCTCGCGCTAGAAATATCTTTTCGGGCTTCCGTCTCTGTGTTGTTTGTTGATCACCATCTGGGATAAGTAATCAGTTGTGCTGGAATGATTTCGACTGACAAAAGCAGATCGTGAAGCGACCCCTTTTATAGTGGGTCTTCGTGTTTAAGCAATTACAAGCAATCGTGAAAGATCCAGGCTTGAACGGAATTCGAACCCATGACAGTAAAGGAATTGAGCATTTCCCTACTGGCTTGTTAGTTGAGTTCTTTATGTAGCTACATGTACGATGGTCCTTCTAACTTTCACTTCATGCCCATTCCGAAGCTCAGTAGATGAATTAAGTAATCAGGGGTTTCATTGAGGGCCGAGCAGCGGACAAAATGACCGGCTGTGGACATGACTTTGCCCTGCTTCTTTCGACATCTCAACGGACTGTCTTTTGTTTTTGTTTTTTTCAAACAAAGATTAATTTTAAAATACAGTTTTGTCATTTCTTGATCTGTCTTTTGTTGTCAAAATGTCACAATTTCATAAGCTTCATTCAACTTAGAACGAATCGCCCCATAACGCATTGCGAGGAAAATTGCGCTCCATAAACGACTTCCTGGAATGTCCCAATGTTAAGTGTTTTGCTATGGCGTCCCAGAGAAGATCGCGGTCGATCGCCATCAGCTGAGAAAAGGCCAAGATGTGACTGCACTTCTTTGTGTCACGTTAATGAATAAATTTTCTTGTGGATAGTGGTGTCAAATCATAAAATTGTCTAAAAAGGTGTGATTTTTCTGTGGTTGAAGAACATTACTTTGGGCTTAAGAATGCAGGAAAACAAATGTTAAATAAATACGCCCCCTGCTTCAAATCCCTTTAAACTCATTCAACTTCGATTCAACACGGTTGAAACGGGGTTGTAAAAGGTTTCGATATTGCAACAAAATCGAACGCATGTTGAAGTAAATGTTAAGGCGTTCGCTCGGACCCTTACAAAACAATTATGTTTTGGTCAAAATGTTGACATGGGGTAGCCTCTCTCCAAGACAACAAACTTATCCTGATTGGTGTCAAAGAACTCACTGATAGTTGACTGCTTTGTCTACAGACACGTGTTCTCGTAACTCATGGCATTCACTTTTTACCTCAAGTGGATCAGATCATCGTCATCAAAGATGGCCGAATTTCCGAGGTTTTGATTCTTTTACTGTTTTACTTCTAAATGGTTTGTAGATTTGATTTGCAGGCACAACCCATCGGAATGATGTAGCTGCTTCTCTGTGCCTTGTCAAGTGACTAATGAGGCTCTCCCTAAGACGATGATTATTTAACAATTATTCGCCGAAGGCGAAGTGATTATCGGTGAATATTCACCGAGACAAAGTCGAGGTGAATATTCACCGATAATCACTGAGCCTGAGGCGAATAATTGTTTTAGTATAAATACACAGGTGATTATTTCAAAAAAGAGAAAAAAAAACATTTCAACGCGAAAATCATCCTCACTTACAGTGGCAAAACGACTACTGGCAGCCATTTTGTCCGTCGAGGTGATTATCGGCTGATAATCCGAGATAGCGAGCCAATGAGAGCGCGCGATTTTGTATAATCACCTGTGTATTTATACTAATAGTATTTATAGTTTACCCATGTGATCTGGTGACGTAATTGGGAGGACTGGAAAGAAAAAATTTAACGTCGTATCCCACAACCGCGCGCGGCCTTAGGTGTTGTTTCCAGAGAGAATTTCAGGCTATTGCTACAATAAACTATCGCGAAAGGTTGTATAGTAAATCAAATGTCCTTCTCTTTCACCAAACAACTGTCTGCAAGTCTTAAAGGGGAAGAAAACCCATCCCGGGTTCATTTAGTTCTTTTTAACACAAGCTTGCAATACCCACATCCAATCGTCGACTGCGGCTACTTTTTCCCATTCCAGTAAAATGCAGGGTCTTTATTAAGATAATTTACTTTCTCTCCAGTGTGGAACGTATACAGAGCTGCAAGAAAATTCCGGAGCCTTTGCTGAATTTCTTCAAACGTATGCATCCGAAAATAATTCGGGAAACTCTTCAGGTATATATTTTGTATTTTATGTTCTTCCAACGTTTTCATACAACGTGTTATTTAGAGGCTAAAACGAACGCGGTAACTCCTGGGAATAGTAATTACCAGACTTCTCTGATTTGACATGGCTGGAGCCCGCGGTAAACGACAGCGGTCGCTGCCTATGCTTTTTCAACCGTTTCAATCTATTTCATACAAATTCGCCTATATTAAAGGAAGAGAACGAAATGAAATAATGCCGAAATACTAACGACGGTGTAAAGTTGTTGTTTGAAGTGGCGTTTTCGTCAACGTTGCCTGGCGTTGTCCTTCCTTAAACTCCCTAAGTTCTAGGGGGACATATTCACGATAGCCGGCCATGTTGGATTTGCTATTATCATGCAAATTTGCTACACACCTCTGAGGGGCAAACAACACAAGTTCGAGAGGTTATAACGAACATCTTAGCCACACAGATGATTTGTTTCATGTTCATTGAATGTTTATCACCTAAGTAGTAAAATAGAATGCCTACACAAGTTACTTCAATTTTTTTTTTACTGAAAAATTAGCAGATAACGAAGTAGAAAGTCAAAATGTTGGAGGCAATCAAAAGATATAAAATTATTATAAAAGGTACTAAATTCTAAAATGTACTTTTAGCAATGTTAATTCAATATTTTAACGAAACGATTTTCTGCAATTTGCCCTTTATTCCAATGTTTTCCCCGTAGCATAACACATGGCTAATTTTCATGACAATTTGAAAACCAACATGGCGGCTATCGTGAATAAGGTCTATTTCAATGTGACCTGTGTGAGGCAAAAGATCTGCTGGTAACGCATGAGTTACAAGTTGCCCGAATGCGCTGGTGGTCACAAACAAAAATCGCTGTTCATATTCAAGCCTTAAAAAAACGAACACAATTCCAAAATTCCACAACGTTTTTAACAACAGTTTCATGTTGTAAATTGTGATGTTTGGCAACGACTTTTACCTCATCGTTAAGGAGGTGCTTTTTTGTTTGGAAGCTAAAACCAATTTTAAAGGTGCGAACTTGTTCTATACCTACAAAGGTGTTATTATGACCAAAAAAAGCAATACTTTTTCTTTAGATCTGGAATTTTCCTATTTAATGGCCCGCCATTGCTAACTTTAAGATCTTGAGAGAGCTGGATCAAGGAGAAAACGACGCCATAGGCTTACGAGTTTAAGAATGCAATTCGTGTGTACGCCGCAGAATTAATATGCAGCACGGGAGTTATGACCTTTCAGGCGAAGGATTTGCCCTTTGACCAGCAAACTGTGGTCCAGTGTTAAATTGAATAAAATCTGCAAAGCCACACTTGGCATTAAAGAGTTGAAGCATTTAAGAGTGGAATTACAAAAAGGATTTGATAACAACAGCTATTTATGTTGACCGAACTTTTTACCAGGGAATGCCACAAAGCCATCTAATATAAAACGCACCATTTCAACAATTTCTGAGGAATCGAAAGACGTTGAGAAAGCTAGTGAGAAAGCTGAAAAGGAGACAGAAGATGACGAAACAGGAAAGATGATTGACGAGGAGAAATCAGAGACTGGACGGGTATGGGAATGGAAAATTCCTCTTGAAAACACTGATGTCCGGTAATGTACCTAATTGGATGAAGGCCCAATTTCACAACGTGAAAAGCAAACAGGCTTTAGAGTGGTAAAAAAGCTCATGCAAAAACAAGCAAAAAAACTAGTTTCCGGGTTTAATTTTGGCTCATTCTAAAGCCAAAGATGAAATGGTTTGCTTGACAATTTTTTTTTTCATCTGAACGCAAGAGAATCCTAAATGGAGCTAACTCAGGTTGACTTGAGCTAACACCTGGACCCATATTTTCAAAGCGTGATTAAGCTATTCCTGGATTATGGGAAACTGAAAAATTGCAGTCTTTTCTCTGAGCAGAAGATGAAGTTTCCACAATATTTTTATTCTCCAAAATTGCCTCTACTTTTGCGCGGCTTTCAATCTTTCAGCATGAAATGACAAGGTGAAGGTATATCGCGACGGGCAAAATATAACCTGGGTTTGTATTTAATCGTTGATTAGTGTTAATAAGCTTCTGAACCACTGGGCCGTGACGTCTGTTGTTAACTTGGCAAGGTGGCGTTTTCTTATTCACCCGTTGTATTTTGTTCCTGAAGGTGAAATTCTCCGTGCTTCTGGCCTATCTGAAGTCAGTGGGCCCTTGCGTGTCAATCGTAGCCGTGATGTTTCTAATTCTGATGGAATCATGCACTGTTGGTGTAGGGGTCTGGCTCGCTTACTGGAGCTCGGCAAATATCACTACTAACAAAGAAAGAGATTTCTACTTGGGCGTATATGGCGGAATCGGGTTGGGTCAAGGATTGTTCACATTCTGTTTGTCGATAACCGTCACCATTGGAACCATTCTGGCTTCACGCAGGTTAGAATTTTCTATTTTTTTAGAGAAGCGTCTAAATGTTTAGCCCACATAGCCTGCGAATACAGCCGACTCACATCGCCTCGGCTGATTGCAGCGTTCGGGCTGTATTCATGAGCTTCGGAAGCCGGTCAAGGTGTTGAAATCACTAAATGTCGGCCAGTATGTTTGAAGCACCCATTTTAAATTTCGCTGATATTGAGTATTTAAGTCTAAACACACATTGTAAAACGTTTAGCACCCATAACAGCGAGAAATGAATTGCTAATTAAAAAATAGTAATATTTAGCTTTCGTGAATTTGTTTACGTCCAGTTCACAAAATCAGAAGCCATTTGTTCCACTGCCTAGCTCTTTGGAGGCACAATTGCTTAGCATTCCAATTCTGAACTCATAACTGTATCTTTCAAGTAGTAAAAACTCGCTAAAGAAAACCATTTGAGTTTCAAGGAGTTTTTATTCAAGCTCAATTCTTCCCGTTGTTGTGTTCTCAGGTTGCATCGAAAGCTTTTAACCAACATCATGCATTCGCCAATGAGCTTCTTTGATACTACGCCTCTGGGAAGAATCGTTAACAGGTTTTCAAAAGACATTGATGTCGTCGATGAGACCTTACCTCGGGCTGTCACTGATTTTCTGTGGTGTTTATTTGAAGTGGTTGGAATGATAGTGGCGATCAGTTATGCTACCCCATTATATTTGTCAATTCTGCCACCTATTGGACTTCTTTATTTTTACATTCAGGTGAGTTCTTGGAAAGCAAATTGTTGCACTTGTTTAATATCGTGTGCCAGACATGGAAAGGAAAGTTCGGTTTAATCCCAACCTTAAACCAAGGCTCTCCCTTCTCATTCCTTGTCGTGGATGATGAGGTTACGGAAGACGAAAATTCGCTGAAAGAAACATTGCCATACAATAAACAACGTACTAACCTCACTTGCTCGGGACCGTACCGGAGAATATGGCCACGACCTCCGCCATTATTCCCCATGCAGTACAGCCCCGCTCTCGGTTAGTAAGAGGTTAATCTTCGAGCTTACGTGTAATTTTCTTTAATTTTACATTATGGACAGTAAATATTCATAGACCGTAGTTATAAATGGAGGTCAGTAAATTATTCTTCTTTCTTAGGGCTAATGAGACCAATAAGCCTCGCTCCAAGGCAACATTTCTTTTGTATTCTGTCCATGCAAACGAGGCTAGTTGGTCTTATTAGCACAAGGGCAAAGGAATAATTTATTGGCCGTCATTTACGAATACGGTCTATGGAAGAGTATGAAAAGCATGCCTTAATTCAAGGAATGGGTATTAATTCAAACAAAAAATGGCGGGAATCGTGACGTCATTGCGCAATGTAACCACTTGTGTTACAAAAACGCTACTCGGTTCCCGGATGTAGTGATCGTATTGATTCTACGAGTGTTTTACTTCCCCGTAAAACACTCTTGTCCACATAATAAGAGAGTACATAACCTTACAATGTAATGTCGTGTTATTAATCACTTTCCACAGAGGGTTTACGTGGCAACTTCCCGACAGCTGAAGAGAATAGAATCAGTAAGCCGTTCGCCAATCTACAGTCATTTCTTAGAGACAATTAATGGCGCGTCAACCATCCGGGCATTTTCACAACAGCAACACTTCATCCGGGATAATTTCTACAGAACGGACGAGAATCAAGTGGCTTACTATTTGTCAATATCCTCCAACAGGTAAGACGTTTCCAGCGCTGCCATCGGTGCGTGCCTTTTTTTCTTTGTCTTCAAATCTCATAGCTATGGCGGGATCTTTGTTTACATTTTTTGCTGTTTTCTAAACAATCAACCAAGAGCAAAGTACTAAATATTCAAAGTGCATTGCATCATGAGCTATATCTGAAAATTTGAACATGATATACCAGATAATCTCTTAGCAATCATGCTTGGAAAATTTGAAAATTTTCAGGGAATGTATGAAGTCTTGAGCGCTTTTGCCACTCAAGGATTTATCAGTTTTAAAAAGCTAACTGGCTCGTTATCAAAGCTAAAAGGCTTAAAATCTGAGATTTAACTAAGTTTAACAAGTTCAAGTTTTTACCTTTTGAAGTCAATTTGTAAATAACACGATGCCCCTTGTGAGAAAGCTCGGTATGTTAATGAAACCAAATTA
The DNA here is from genome assembly GCF_036669935.1 of Montipora foliosa. NCBI lineage: Eukaryota > Metazoa > Cnidaria > Anthozoa > Scleractinia > Acroporidae > Montipora > Montipora foliosa. Next base: position 9,403,142 of record NC_090881.1, read on the forward strand.
AACAATGACGTTATCAACCCTTATACATGTAATAAAATGGTCGAGAAGGGAAAGCCATCTGTAATTCGGTTTGCTATAGCGCGATACATTTGGCCAGAAATCCGTCTTTCTGTTCCGAGTACAGCGTAAATGGAACGGTAATATTTGAAACGTTCATTTCGTAAACTGTCGTCAAAGTTCCTTGATCATGCGATTTTCTTGAATGTCGAAATTTTTCATGTTACCAAAGCAGAAAACCCGCTACTGAGGAGACTTTTATTTTCAAGCGTCTTAGTGTGGATACGGAAAACCATACGAAGACATTATTTTGGGAATGCTAATGCTTAAAGATCAACTCGAATGCTATCTCTGTTGTGTTATGCACTCGACTATCTTTGATTCTGAACTCACATGCAGAAAGATTGTCGTTGAAATAGCGAATTCAGTCGCCTTTTCTTATTGGTTAATTGGCAGCAACCCTTTAGCTCTATTCCCAGGGTCTCATCCAATGGCCGCTTGTTCGCAACTGAATGAACAGGTCTTCCGCATTAATTTAATTTATTGTCATAATTATCAGGTGGCTGGCAATTCGCCTGGAGTTCCTCGGCAACTGCATGATATTATTCGCTGGGTTGTTCGCTGTCATTAGCAGGGATAAAATCATGAGTGGCTTAGTGGGCATGTCACTAACATATTCATTAGAGGTAAGGATTACATAAAGCAGTGAATTTTGAAGTGTTTTAAGTGATCTCTTTATCAATAGAATACT
>NC_090881.1:9408889-9416389 GCF_036669935.1 Montipora foliosa
TCAAAACGTGTTAATTTGAAGGCGTTGTATAGTTAGTCCTTCCAAATGCCTGGTCTAGTCGGTCAGTTCTGTCAAATGGAAAGCGTCCTAAAACTAGCAGTAATCAAGGATTCGTGAGGTGGATTCGATTCCTGTTGTCAGCGACGAGACATTTAAAGGTAGTTCTATATTTTGGGCATAATCGTTTTGTACCTTTTTCTAGTATTTGTTGAGTTTATGAAGCTATCACACTAAGTATTTTTGACTGTTTTCTTGTTGCTAATAAGTTTCTTAAAGGTAATTATGGAATACATTCGTTATAATGCATTATCAGTTTTGTGGGATACTAGTAGCCTTTCTTACTGGATATTCAAACAGCCCAGCATGTACAGCACGGGATACTGCCGGACTGTCACCCATCCAGGTATTAGCTTCGTCCAACAGGACTTGACGTCCCTTGAGCAAGCCGTAAATAACATTATAATGTGAGATCGGGGTTATTTGTGCCAAAACGAGATGGTACCATTAGAATGCGGCCTCGAACGCAATAAATCAAATAAAAGATACTTCTTCATTGTCATTTCGTGAATAAGTAAGCAGTAAAAACGTATTAGTTGAATGTAATACGGTATAGTGTAGTGTGATGTAGTGTTGTGTTTAAAATGCAATGTACTATATGTGATGCAAGAATAGAGTAAGAATGTGAATAATAATTACATAATTAAAAAAAGCACGATATTTCTTTTGTCAGGACCCAGTGTTGTTCTCTGGAACACTTCGTTTAAACTTGGATCCGTTTGACAATCACACGGATGAAGAGCTTTGGAAAGTACTTGAAGTCAGCCATTTAAAGAACTTTGTTTCAGGGCTCAATGACGGTCTACAGCATGAAGTGACAGAGGGAGGAGACAATTTAAGGTGAGACCGTGAGACCTTGAAAATCTGTATTTTAATGCAGCCGTTCTTGTAAATGTTTCTGTTGTATATGTTAAGGCTTTTTCAAGAATTTGTTTTCGCCGGTTTAGGTCTTTCACCAAGGTGACAAGGTGTGAGAATTTCACTAGTACTTTTACAGTGTTATCAATAAATCTATTGGAAACTTTTGTTGAATCTCATTTACAGTGTTGGTCAGCGGCAATTGGTGTGCCTTGCGCGTGCGCTTCTCCGTAAAAGTAAGGTCCTTGTTCTTGATGAAGCTACAGCCGCGGTGGACCTGGAAACTGATGAGCTTATCCAACAGACGATTAGGCGTGAGTTCGCTGACCGCACCGTGATCACCATTGCTCACAGGCTCAATACTATCATGGATTATGATAGGTAAGGAAGGAACAGTTGAAAAGCTAAGGTGTCAGTGGTTCGGAAGATCTTTTAGTGGATTTCTCGTTGCACCCTTGCTGTGATTATTGTCTCTTTTGAGTTTTGAGTAGATTGACACTCAAACTTGCATTTGATGAAAGCTCGAGGGGAACGAAATGTTTGCTTGGAACGGGAAGGCCTGGTCCAAATAAAGCCAGCGGTCATTCTCAATTTTTGCTAACCCTATCCGCCCATATTGTTTGTCCTGTCTTTTTTACTCACAAAAATCAACCCCCTTCCCCAATTTTCTCCAGCCTTTCCCACACTCTAAACGACTAAATAACGGCCATTCTCTTATGCATGGAGACCCACTTTTTCATATGAGGTGACCAAGAAGCTCTGCAAAACAGCGTCTCATTCTGAGTGTTTCATCCTATTTGTATTAACAATAAGGTATCATTTTCAAATCGTTACCAACGTTTGCTGTAAAGAAAACAGTTGGCAGGATTTGATTGATATCTGACCGACTCCTAGATATTGATAAGAAAGCTATACTAACATCTCAACCACCGCGCCCCAGGTATGTGCGCAAAGCTCGATGTGGTCTTTTAGTGGAAAGTGAATGTAATGGGATCTTGCTGAGAGATAAAGCCCGATTCCAGATTTTCTTAGAATCAGATTGTTTCCTTATTACGCGACGACAGCATTATTGTTGTTCAGGTAATCTCGTTCCCGGGATCCACTCTTTTCTTCCTTAAGGGAGTAAAAGAGAGGACACTGGAAACGATTGCCGAGGAGCGGAAGCATCTCAGTTTCTTCTGTTGCGGTAATAGCCCATTTCCGAGTTGCTGCATGCCCCAGTTTCAAAGCCAGTCCTGGTGCACAGCCATTCAAATGGAAGTGAGTTGCGTATTCTTATGCAAATCAAACTCGTTTCTCTTTCAATAGTCGAGAACCAAGGCTTGCTTCGAAAACGAGACAAGCAGCAACTCGGAAATGGCCGATTCAATACGATCATTGCTCACGTGGTTGGAAGCGATCTATAGCTGTTTCATTGAACGTTTTGAGGAACTGTTTCAACTATTTATTTCCGGTTAATTACTTTGCAGGGTTTTGGTTCTCGATAGCGGTGCCATTGTGGAGCTTGACTCTCCCTCAAACCTGCTGCAACTGAACGGGGTTTTTTCAAAAATGGCAAAGGATGCAAACCTGGCATAAGACACTTAGTTACGCGCTTCAGAGGCCTCAACATAACTTGCCAACTGCCGCATGTCTGCCGGCCTCTTGCCTTTGTTTTGTGTTGTCTTACTCAACCCCACAGTATTGTCACGCAAAGAAACAACGAAAGATCGCTGTAGATGTAGTATTTAAATTAAGCTTGTCTCGAGCAACAGACAGCTAAGGGAACGAAACGATATATAATCTTCTTCTTTTCAATTTAAGTTACCTAGAACATAAGTATATCGCTCCTAGGGTAACTGAATAAAACGTGAGGCATGTTCTTTGATACGCTGGACAGTGGATTTTCTATTTTATATGTCATTACGTGCTTATAACAGTAGGTAATTTTAATTAAAAGTCTCAGGTCCTCGGACCTGAGACTTCCTGTCGGCCCCTTACTTTAGCGGTCCAAAAGCTCATAACTTAGTTACCTGGGGCCAGTTCCTGAAAGGTGTAATAATCTATTCCAGGGATAAATGTGCCGGAATAAGGCACGTTTATACCTGGAATAGAGTTATTACACCCTTCAGGAACCGGCCCCTGGTGTAGTAAGTAATAAATGGTAAGGAAATATAACATCAAATAACATCCACCGAAATCTCAAGCGACATTTCTTTACGTTTCACACATCTTTATATTCCCCTTCATAACAAATTACACGAAAGGAAACCACAATAGTGGCCGGGTATTCTGCAATCGCTCCAAACCCTGAATATCAGAAACACAACTGAGAAGATAGACATTCAGTTCCAAAAGTGGCAACGTTTTGGTGTTTTGTCCAAGTTGTGTAGTATTAAAGTTAAAACACCCGTTTCATAACGGTTAGCTTTCGGTGAGTTTGCTGAGTACCTTGGTTAAAATACTTTTAGAATTTGGCAATTTTTAACAGCTTTCCTCCACAGTCTAGCGGATATCGACATCGGTGTAAAGCAAAAAGTATTGTCGAATTTCCAACTCTCTTATTTCATCTTACACTTACATCTAAGAAAGAAGTAAAGATTACTTCATGTCATCTCAACGCAGAGGGAAACGTGGTCTCGGTGGATGTGGTTTGATTTTATCGTTGATAGCGACCTTGCCAAGCACAGCCTGCTTTTCCACTATACCAAAGTCTCACTTATTCTTTGATTGAACCTGACGTCACAGCGGCCATTTTGGTAGAAAGAACAATAGCGAAAAAGTCTTTTGGGAATTTGATTCTATATTTATGCCATTGTTTTGGCACCAACATGGCCGTCTTATCACGTGAGAGCAATCAAAGAATTCCTCTTATAGCAACAGTCACCAAAGTAGTCGTAGCACTTAGCACTTCCGGTACTCGGTCGAAAATCGCTCAATTAAGTACAATAACTTCAAGTTTGCGATGTACGTAGTGTGCGGACACAAGAAATGGTCGTGACATGGAGGAGTGCTAGTGTTTTGAAAACCTTACCCTTCGATGTCGCTGTGTCCAAGAATCGAACCCAGCACTCCTTGTTGGAAGGTGATATCTTTTATCTCTGCGCCACCTGTTTACATTGCAACCAAGTGCTGTATGGTCTTTGGTCAATCGAGTGCATACGGCAATCCGTTGAAGTAGTTAACAGTTAACACACGAACAGAAGTCGTAGCTTGTTTGTCTTTCTGTCTCGATGCTGGCCCACTGCGTGATTTTTTTAAGAATCCTTGGAATTAAGTGAAAGGTAGACATTTTCCTTACTTTGTAACTTGGGTATCTCCCTGTGGGTTTCGTTTCTTTTGTCCTCGAACACCATTAAAACCAGCAAGACACTCAGTTTACTGGCATCTACCTCTGGGCTTACGTTGTTGTAACTTGTTGATATTAAAACCACATGAAACCGATTTTAAGGCTCTGTGTTTTATATCCTGATTATTTAGTGTCAGTATGGATATTACAAAGAATAAACTTAACACTAACATAGCAATTATCAATTATAAAAACGCAATGTAGGTAATGAACGGTAACATTTTCGATAGAGTGCCACGCGTAAATTTATCTGAATGAATTCTCGTACTTTGTGAAAGTTGCTTCAAATTTCGTGTTTAAACATCGTTGCTAACCATTTGAACTCTTCGTTTGATAACTCACAACTGTAACAAGCCGATGCATGAACTCTGTGGTTCAATAGGTGGTTTTCACGTGACGTCATCGCCGCCATGTTTTTGCACGAAAACAAAAGATCTCTCATTAGCTCCTTTTGTTCTTCCACCAGCAATTGTACATTGCAGCATTGTTATCTGTGTCTCTAGAGATTGGTTGCAAACCACCTATTGGTGAACTCGTTGATTCCATTGGTAGACTCGTTGCTTCTATTGGCAAACTCGGCTCGATCGATGGCAAGAAACAGGTACCCAATTGGAAGCACATTCTATGCAAGTTTTCACGGTGCAATACAACCAAAATAACAGGGCTAATAAACCCAAGACTTCAATTTCCGTTCACTGTTTGACAAGCGAACAAACTGTTTTCAGAAACATTGACAGTGTGGTTGATCAGCACTTCAGTAACCTAATCTTGCACGTGATTCCAAGTTGGACTGGAGCCACTGAAATCATACATAGTGTATATCCACCCTAATCATGCACGTGATTCCAAGGTGGACTGGAGCCAATGAAATCGCAAAATGGAAAAACAAGTCCAAGTCAATTTTTGACTACGATGAAAAAAAAATAAACACGCGCTTCCTACGGCATCCCCGTAATAATCCGACTGGATTGCCATATGTGGCAACCCAGAAATTATGATACAAAGCACTTTCAGTGCTCATTTCCTGGAGGGTTGATTCAAAATACGACGGGCTAATGCTTATGAGAGCTGTGCTCGTAAACACGCTTTTTAAATGAGGTCGAAATTAACTAAAATGGTCCACTGTTACTATCGAATCACGGTTTCAAATTGGACAATTTGAACGGAAGTGTTTCGCAAGAAACGATGGCATCATTCTTTCTCCAATACCTGTTCTGACAATTATTGAAAGTAGTTGCGCTTCGGGAGATGTTTCTGAAAAAAAAAACGGTCATAAATTTGGCAACAAGACACGGAAGAACAAAATATCGGTGGCTAGTTAACCATTCATCGAAGTGGAGGTGACTCGCGGCGAGATAAATACCCACCACGAACCACTACTAAAACAGTGAGATGATATAGCACAGAAAGATGATTTTACCTCATTCATTCCAGCAACTAATACAACGTTTTCCGGCGCAAATCCCGCGCAGAGGTGCATCTCAAACTCGATCCATGCTATTACGCTGCAATAGACCATATTCGTATTCTCAGTATTGGACTGGAACTAGCTTGCAATGGAGGCTAATGCGGGGAAATATATTAAAACGTATTTGCATTTGAAAAGATTTCCCCGCATTAGCCTCCATTGCAAGCTAGTTCCAGTCCAATACCAAGAATACGAATATGGTCTATTGCTCTTCCAACTGCGCTATCAAAACTCGTTGCGAGTCTCTTCTGAAGTGAAGTGTGAAGTCTTAGAGCGGTTTTCAAATGAGTGTCGTAAAACTAAAACCAAGGTAATTACTTTGGCCAATCAAAAAGGACAGAGACATCCAATAAACCAATCAAACCTCAAAGTAATTACACGTAGCCGACACAAAGAGCGGGAAAATGTGCACGCGCGAGCCACAATTGGTTTTGGTTTCACTTCTGATTGGTTGAAAAATTGGCGCGAGAACTTTGAACCAATCACTGAGTGAAGTAATGCAAAACCAAGGTAATTCGCTTATTACTTTCAACACTCAATTGAAAACCACTGTAGTTTTTACTAATGTTGACCTTAATATCTTAAGGCTAATAAACTTGTGGCCCTTGATCCGGCAGACCAGGCTACGACACCGGAAGATCCGTGCCCCGCTCTTTTCGGTCAGGCTGTGGGATATTTAAGGTCCTACAGAGTCACTGTTTCCTTTAACAAGGGTTGTGAGACGGGCCCTATGGTTTAAAGTCCTTATCCGAGAAGACTTGAAAGTCTAACCATTTGCGGATGTAATTACAAAGGCAGCACTTTCTCCTCAGTAATTTAAAGACTGTTAGTGTTGGTCTTGTCAGATGTCGACCTTAAAGCGCAATATTCATCTGCCTTTCGGCAGAATCTTCAAAACTTACTTGTTTCCCCATTCAATGCTAGTGGGACGTCTCGAGAGAACTCAACCTCGTTCCCAGAGACCGTGGGAACGAGGTCGGAAAGAACTTAAATGAACAATGTGAATTTTTTATATTCACTTTATGTTCTATCCTCAACCTATAATCGACAGCCTCACTTGCGCAACCCACCCTCCGGGAGGCACCTTTTATCCTTAAAAGAGGCATTTTTGTATCAAGGCAGGTGAAAAAATTAGGAAAATAAACTAAACCAACAAGGTCAGATCGATTTTAATTTACAGGTTACATTTCCTCAGAGTTAAATACTTGAGTGTGGGGATTATAGCAGAGAGTACAAGGAGTTGGAAAGTTGTCGCGAATTGTGGGTAGTTTAGCCTGCGTAGCAGGCGATTGGCGAATTTTAGACTCTTCTTTCCACCGGGGTTGACTTTCGAGTGATCGTTTTGAATATGGACGTGCGAAAACCTGGACCGAAGTCAAACGAGAACGCGAGGGGGAAGGGGCCGAGGAGAAGGAGTGAGAAACCGCCTGAAAATTAACCCCTCAACACATTTTCACGGACATAGAAAATATCGTTCTTGATTGGCTGATAAACTGTCACAAAAATTCCGCCTGTCAGTCAAAATTTATTGCTCCCTTTCATAAAAAGACAAAACAGAGTGGAAAGAGTCGACAATCTGTTTTCAAACAAATTGGAAACTTACTTGCAGTAGCCACCAATAAATGGAGGTGAAATTTTGGCTGTCCTATCTAAGGGATTTGGCAAGCTTCATGATTTCAGCCTTTTCCAACCTGCGAAAGGCGAAATATATTCTGCATTAGTAATCACACCATTGAGAAGTATCATCGGTGACCAGATCAAAGAAGCTGAAGGATTAGGGCTCACGGCA
>NC_090881.1:9431389-9453889 GCF_036669935.1 Montipora foliosa
AACCCAGGCCAAATCTCGATCGCACTCCTAGACACCATATTGATTTTCGTACTGAAGGCTCAATTTTGACCTTCACCTTGTCAAAGATATGATGCGCGCGCTGCCTAGACCAGTTTGACCGGAGTGACAAGCCCAGAAAGGTGGGCTGCGGCGACTTAAAAGACTTGAAACGATTTTCTGCAGAGCCTCTCTTGTTCGCCCTCTAGTGCTTTGCTTGCAGGGTGACGCAACGACGACGTCCGCAAGAACGAGAAAACCCACGGAACGACAGATAAAGGGACTGTACCACGGAATTTAGCGAAATTCAGCGGCTAGAACTGGCAACCAAGCAGGGCCAAACCAAGGAAACGTAATAACTTCTAATAACACTGGAGGAAGGTTTGAAGAAAGCGGAAAATATAAAAGGAGGAAGGGATGGGCAAAATTGAAGAAGATTAAAATGGATTGCAATGGGCCCTTTGCAGGATAGTGATCACATGGTACAAATTCGCCATACTGGGACGCAAATTGCCCACTGGGACATCTAAAAGAAAGCTAGTTAATCTAAATTTTATTTGTTTTAGATGTCCCAGTGGGCAATTTGCGTCCCCAGTATGGCGGATTTGTACCGTGTGATCACTATCCTGCAAAGGGCCCATTGGGGTTTTGAAAACAGCTTTACAACGTTTCTCTTTGTTGTTTTTACCCTAAATTATGAATGCTTGAAAGGTATTTTTTGACACGAGGCTTTGATTTGTGTTGGTTTAAACTAATTTCTGGGTTGGACAGTGACTAGGGGCGAGTAACTGGTAAAAGTACGCCAAATGAACTTCACTGCCGTGAAGTAGCCTCCCAATGAGCAAACTCAATGGCTATTGATACCGCAACGGGCAAAAGCAAAATTAAAAAAAAAGGAAATTAAAAGACTAAGGAAGGATTCCGTAGCACCGATCAGATGCTTCGCCCAATCAGTTACAAGCTAAGACCTCCTGTACGTGCGTTTAACTTTGCGTTACGTGTCTTTGCCGTACTCGTCCTATAAATTGCGTGACGAAAACAACAAAGAAATGAATGGAAATTTGAAACGCACGTGCAGGGCGAGCAGAGTCATTGTTTCTGCTCATTAAATCGATTGTTTTGTGACGTTCTCGTGGCAGTCGTCTTCGTCCTTTCATAGGCTCCCTATTGAGCTTTAGGAATTCCGCTAGACTCATCACTAGAGCTAAACTGCAAGAAGTCCTTTCTGTACTCGCGCCACGCGTTTGTGTTTCGTTACGCAATCTAGAGAAGCGGCCGAGGGAGGCTTGAAGCGAGAAGGAGAGGTATCTCATTCCACTCCCCCAAGCTTCTCTCGACCCTTTCTCTCGATTGCGTGACAAAACACGATTAGGGACAGGGACTACTAGCAGTAATAAATTATCACTCGGAACATTCACTGCCAAACGCCCCAGACAGATGTAAGTTATGGGAAGAGGCGAGCCCGGAGGAGAAAGTAAGAAATTATGCAAGTAACACCTTCCTATAGAACAATGCATGCACGGAAATTTCCAACTTAAATCTCAAGGGAAAAAGTGGCGTTTGTACATGATGGCCCCAGTGAGAATAGTCTACATATACGATTTCAACTGGCCTTGGATAAAAACGGCCACAAAAAAGCCTACAATTAGGAAACATTTTAACTGTTCAATATACTTTTTCGCTTCGTAACTCCAAAATCCTAAAAATGTCGCTAATTATAACTATAGTAAATTTGTCAAATTTGCAAGAAATGCAGCTGTGTCGTTACTTTTTACAATAAAGACGTTTCTGGTTTGTAAGACAATCTTGTGGTTTTTTTTGCGTGACAAGAGGAATGTTGGCGAGAGGTGAACAAGGTAATATTTAAAAGATCAAAATGTTACCGGTGATGCGTAAAAAAGCTAACAAACCTGAATCCATCAAAACGGTACAAGACAAAACCAAATAAATTCTTTTGTTATCTTAAGTCTATTTCACCATTTTCACAGACATCGAAGTCAATAGATCCTTCGGCATCAAAGAGGTGTTGATTGCGAAGCTGAAGATGTTTGCTTGTTTTACTGGGCAGCGTTAGAAGCGCAGTCCTTTCTTTCCGCTGTCTTTGAGCTAGGGATTCAGCCCCATCTGAAACTAAAACACAAAGGAGACAGTTGTTTTCTATGTGCATACAGAAACCTCCAATTTTAACAGTTATTGCAATAAATTTGTAGGTTCAAAATAGTCTTGAAATTTCCAGTAACTTGGAAAATATTTAACACGCTGTAAACGATAAACCGTATGAGATGAATTTGCCCAAGACGCCATTTGGGATTTAATGACGTCAACCCAAAATGGTGGCTCTTGAGCCTCACTTTCAAAGCGAGTCGAAATGGGGTTGCAAATCGTGACATGGAAAGGTCGACCTCATTTCCGTCACGAATTGACTGGCAAAATTTTGAGCTTTGATTTTTATCCAAAGGCTATTAACTTTGTACTTCGAGTGTAAGTTTTGGATTTCACGGTCCGCCATTACTCACGTTCAAAACTGACAGATAGGACCTTAGAGGGTTGGATCTGGGGAAAAGTGACGTCATTCACTCGATAGCTTAAAATTTCAGCGTGTAAACGCAGTTTATTATGCATGCAAAACACAAGTTTAAAAATCTGAAAGCCCGAAACTTCCATGCTGCATATTAATTCAGTCACGTACACACGCATTGCACTCTTAAACTAGTGAGTCTTTGACGTCATTTTCTCCTCGACCCAGCTCTCTCAAGATCTTGAAGTCAAAAACGGCGGACCATGAAATAAGACAGTTCCAGTAAAAATAACAGGTGTCTTTTTAAATAAAGGCTTAAAGCTTTGGTCGCTTAGTGTTTAGCTAACATAAATTTGAAATACAAAGGAAAATGAGAATTGATGTTTTGGTCACAGGGGCACTTTAAATTGTACACTTTTAGTGTGCTGCTTTAAGAGGACATTTCTTTGAGGACATTTCACCTTTTGATATCAAAATTTCACTTTAACGCGCCTTAAAACTTTAAGAACGACTTGCAGTCGTTTGACTTACGACACTAGCTTGTCAGTGATGGGTGCAAGTGTGCTTTCGAGATGTTCTCTCTGCAAAATACCCAATTATCATTGTCGTTGGGCTAATGACGCGGCCACATCAGTTCAAAAGTTGTGCAGACCATAAAAAGTACAATATGGAAAAGAAAACGCAAAATCCCTTGCCTTATGTTTGCGGGTGAAGATACCAGTTTTCCGTCGTGTTATTTCAATAAAGGCTCTTCTACAAATGTTTCAAAACGTCCTTTAGATTAACACTGAAATCAAAAGTTGCGATTCAAAGAACATAATTCAATATTTGTGGCTTAATTTACTAACCTTTCTCGATAGTACCAGTGTCTTCCTGTTTGAGCTCTTCATGGCGTCGTGAATAACGCGACCCTTGAAAATGAATCGCATCGTTTCCGTCGTTTTCCGCACGATTTGATAAAATGTCATTTTTAGCATTGGTACCACTAACATTTTCATTCTGAGGTGCTTGGGTATTTCCCGTACTACTCCTACGAGATTTCAAAGAAAGCGTTCTTTGTGGTTGACCAGTCCTCGTCGCGTTTCCCTGTTGTTTCTGCAATTTTTTCGAACGTGTTCGCTCCAAAAACCCATGACCAGTGCCTTGAGAAGGTATGTAAAGGCCACCATCTAAAGAGGCAGATCTCTGTTCATTATTGCCGCTGTCTCGTTTTGCCACAGCAATAGAAACATTTGGACCCAGTGAATCAGAATTAATCTCTTCTTTAAGACCAACCTCTGCAGACTGCATTTGTTGAAGTTGCGCTGCGCTTAAAGGAGCTGGTAAAACTGGTTTCCTTTGCGGCTCCATTGAGATAATTTTCGCTTCCTGATCTAGCAGAATAGGCTTTTCCATCTCATCCTGAGCACTTGCACTTTCGTCAAGCAAATCGGGTTTTGATGGCAAAGCAGGTTCTTCTAAGCGAACCTGTGACGTAGGATTACCTGGTAAACTTGACCTTTCCACTTGGTCCATTAAAACAGGTTTTTCTGGTCCATCCACTGAAGCGTCATTTGGCGATAATACAAGTTTTGCTGAACGGTCTACCAATGCAGGTTGATCGACTAAACTTAAATGTTCCGGCTCATCCAGTAAAACAGGCTTTGCTGGTTGATCAGGTAAAACAGGTTTTCCATCAGCTGCGGAAGCGTTCATGGTCTTTAGAAGAACGTAATCCAACTTAGGATTTGAGTGAGGAGGCGACTCTGTAGATCCACTAGACACCGAGGTCGAATTTCGATGTTTCTGGTTTTTCAAGGGAGATTTTCTTATTATTGTAAGTGGAGGAGATTTTACTGGATCGCTAGGAGGAAAGTAACATCGGATGAGACTCTTTAAAATTACTGCTGCGATAAGATCAATTTGATAGCGTTAACCTATGCCGGAAAAAGCTGCCTGTTTACCAATTTGACTCCCAGGAGAAATCGGTATGTAAATTCTCTTCACAATTTCGATGAAATGTCAGTCAGAGAGGTATTGAGAATGAAGATTTAATCAGCTTAAGAGGTGTGATCTTGATATAACACCAAATTCTTATTACTACCCAACAAAGAACTCACGACTGACTTCAAAAGTAGGAAAGAGCTGGACGTAATACGGTCACTAGATTACGATTATTTCAGGGTTTCGGCTACTATGCCTACATGCGTGCGGGCATGTACCTGGTGCCTTGTACATAATAGACCAAATCGGCTAACTCAATGTTCTACCCAATTAAAATCTCCCGCGGTTAAGACTCTGTGTGTATCGTATTTGCATTATAATGTAGCATTCACATTTCAATGATAACGAAATACTTGGAACAAAACGTTCTATTCCCAAAAGGTTTGAATTGGGTACAACATTTGGTCTATTTTGGCAAGGCAAGGGAAGGAAAAGAACTTTATTTAACTGTCTAGTCGTTTTAGCACTGGAGCACTAATTGGGGACACTGTGAACTGAAATTAAAAATCAACGCAAATCAAGTTAAATGTTGGTTTTTGAGCAGAGGGAAAAACCGGAGTACCTGGAGAAAAACCTCTAGGTGCAGAGTAGAGAACCAACAAACTCAACAAACATATGACGCCGAGTCTGGGAATCGAAACCGGGCCACATTGGTGGGAGGCGAGTGCTCTCACCACTGCGCCATCCCTGCACCATAGCAAATAAACCGCATTTACAAACTCACCCTCCTCCCCAAGGGAAAAAACAAACTAACTAATGAACATGATTTGCATTAACACTTACCTTGATCGGAATTTGGAGTCAAGCAAATCCTTTAGGTTGGGAAGAGTATTACGTAAGTTCGGTGTACCAAGGCCATTATACTGTCGAATCTAAAGATTAACGACATGAACAATCATGTCATCTGACAATTAAAAGTGACTGGTGGCACACGAAGCCGAAAGCAAGAAATCAAATCTTTTTTCTTTGAATTTCAAAACTATGTTCACTAAACACTAACTTACCCACGTTTTAAACCTTAATTTCAAAAAGACACTTGCTTATTTTAACTGGTATTTTTCTATTTAATGGTCCACTATTACCAACTTTAAAATCTTGAGAGAGCTGGATCGAGGAGAAAATGACGTCAAACATTCACTAGTTTAAGAATGCAATGCGTGTGTACGCAACTGAATTAACATGCAGCACGGGAGTTTCGGGCTTTCAGATTTTTAAACTCGTGTTTTGCATACATAATAAACTGTGTTTACACGCTGAAATTTTAAGCTATTGATTGAATGAAGTCACTTTTCCCTGGATCCAACCCTCTGAGGTTCAACCGGTCAGTGAAATCCAAGACTTGCACTCAAAGTAAACAGCCTTTGGATAAAAATCAAAGCTCAAACTTTTGCAAGGCAGTTGTTAAGCAACTACACTTTCAAAATCTGAAGAAAAAAAGGAAGTGATTTTCTGATAAAACGGCTTTAAGTGTAAAATGCTTCCGTGCAGCTGAGTACCGCAATAATTCTGACCTGAGCGATGTTCTTGTTCAACAAGAATGTTCCGTAGAAAAACTTGGTCCCTTCCTTTCCTTTACTAAAGAGAGGAAATCTGAAATGAAGAATGGCAAAATAACTTTTACTTCGCGTCATGCAAGTCTTTTCAAAATTCTCCAAGTTTCCTTGTTACTAGCCTGTGTGGTTGGCGGGGTATTTTTAAACACGCGTGAGAAACTCGATGGTTTTGACCTCGTGTGAAAAACTACTCGTCACCATGCCAGTCGCGGCCCACTCGCAGCCAAAACACAACGAAGCAACCATCGATTTACTCGCGAGTTTTTAAATAATCCCGCGATAAAATGTCCCGCCAGCTCATTGCTACTACTACTAGATACAGCTGTTTCGAGAAAGGTTGTCCAAAAGAAGCGTAAGAGGGTTCGAAACAATGCCGAAACGTATTCATCAGCAAAAACCGTGGCTCTGCATGTGCAACACGATTTTTGGTAAATTTCTCAAACTTTCTCTGCGAAACATGACATAAAATAATTAATGTTAAAGTCGTCAGAATCTTGCTTTCTCTGTGAATCCTAACCCTTCGTTACTAATTCATGGCCTGGATCATTTGTCTGAATTTTTAAACTCACTAATATCTCAATGTCATTAACAAAACATGAGCATGTATTTCTGGGTGACGTTCTTGATAGCATTGCCGTCATGTTTTCGTTGACTCAAACTGACAGTTTACCATTTCGGCATTATCGCGTACGCTTTTATCCTTTTTTTGTACAACCTTTCTCGAAACAGCTGTATGTTGTTGTTGTTCTGGTCCAGGTAGTTCATGACTATACTTCATTTTTTGCCTGTCAACTACAGAAGCAGAACAATTACCTTGAAGAGGCCGAGACCCATTCAAGCCTGGAATTTTTCAGGCTTCTTTCGCGACACACCTCGCTTCATAACTGCGATAATCACTCACCGATCACCGAGGCCTTCAAATGATTTTACGTGTTTATCAACTAAATACCGACGTCATGTGATTACTTTAGGCTTCTCCAGGTTTACTACTGCAATTACATGCGAGATAACTTATAGTGAGGAATTTTGTAACAGAACCACTTGAAATTTAGACTAAATTTCGATAAGTTTAGCCTTAATGGTTTAATTTTGGTGTCAAAAAAAATTTTGCTATGATAACAAAATCACTTCCTGTCTTCAGATTTCTCGTTCCCAAGATGACAGTGGAGACCCTGGGAACGAGGCTGAAGGCTGTATACTTTGAGCGTAATTTTTAGATTTCACGATCCGCCATTACTCACGTTCAAAACTGAACGATTGGACCTCAGAAAGTTGGATCTAGGGAAGCTGACGTCATCTACTCACAAGCTTAAAATCCCAGCGTGTGAACGCAGCTTATTATAAATGCAAAACGCGAGTTTAAAAGTCTGAAAGCCCAAAACTCCTTTGCTGCAAATTAATTCTGAGTCTTAGACATAGTTTTCTCCTCGATCCAGTTCTCTCAAGATTTTAAAGTCAGTAATGGCGGACCATTAGTAATGGTAATAGGATTGAGTGGAGTCCAATTCGGTCTGTAATCATACAAGTGATGTTTAGCATGAGTATGATTGCGGACCGAATTGGACGACACGAAGACCTGTTACCAATTGATTATAAAAATTACGGCAATTTCCGAGAAAAGAAGAAGAGCCAAGTTATGGAAGAAAGGGAAAATTTGCATCACAAAACTGACAAAGGAGGCGCAAATTGTTTAATGTCCCTCTGAAAGAAAGAAAGCCCCAATTTGCCATTTCCGAGTTCATAAAAACAATACCAAAAAAAAAGTATTGCATTATGGGATGGTGAAAATAGCGAATAGACCTTATTCGCTCGTCAACTTAACAAATAGATTCCATGTCGCCGTGCAACTGTTGAGAGTAATAGATCACAGATGACGTCAAAATGTGATAAGAGACAAAAAAAAAAAAAGGCGCTCGAGGTGCTAGACGAGTGTGTCACTGATGTTCTTACCACATCTTCTGTCATCTATTACTGAATGAACAAATGGCAACATCGAATCTATTTGTTTTATGTAACAAAAGAATTAAAAGTTTTTGATGATGACAGCAGTTATGCGTGTTCCCTCCAAAAGATCAAAGTTGAGAACCCAATCAAAATGCGTGCATTATTAAGTTTATTATATAATTTATTTTCCCAGTAGAGATCATGCGACGATACACAGCATAAGAATGTCCGACAAGCAAATAAGGTCTATTGCTACCAAACCGGAAAGGAATGTGCACAGCATCAACTAGCGAGATTACCTTTGGGTAATAGAGCGTTTTCAAATGACGTCACGACGACCATGTTGGTGTTCCAAAACAAAGAAATGGCGGCCATGATGGTGTAACCAAACTAATCCCCCAGGAATAGACCTTTTCGGCTTGTACATTTCGTTTTCCCAATACAGATCATGTGATAATACTCAGGAGGTTTGGTCTTTTGTTTTGTTCATTAAAATGAGGGCATGCAAGCATGAATGTGCCTGCATGCACTCTTTTTAATAAAAACAAAGGAACAAGCCTCCTGAGTATTATCACATGATCTGTATTGGGAAAACAAAATGTACAAGCTGAAAAGGTCTATTGAACTCTATTTTTGTGCAAATACTTCTTTTGTTTCAGTAATCCAATATGGCTGCTGGTCACTTGAGTGAAAACGCTCTGCAAGGACCACTACCCCCTCGGAAAGAAATGCTCATTTTCTCCTGATAGACTAAAACAAAAGATCATACTTTCTGTCTTTCTCTTGAACTTTTTCGATGGTGAAATCATTGACAGTCGATCTTGAGCCGCTAGAATTCACAGGATATCTCAGCGGCAATTCAAGATACCTCGCAATCATGCTGACCAAATGACACGTGTATCCAAGGGCAACAGACAATGTTTCGTCATCCATTGCTGCAGAAAAAGAATATCGACAGAAGGGGTCAGGCCCATACGGCCAAAACTAGACAATTCTGGGGACAATGCAACTGATATCTTCTCCAAGTAAAAATATTGGCCCAGTAAAGTGTCTAAAACCAGTAGAGAGATTTAGCATGTTGGTTGTTTGCGTGAATCGACAGAGAGCAAAAGGCAGGTTTTCGGTCAGTGTCATACTGAAAAGCACGAACATTCTCTTATTCTAGCTTTCTTCTCTCTTTTGAGAAATTGCATGATATCTGTAGCCAACAGGGAACGAATCAGCTCAAATCAAACACGTTCCTTTGAATTTTGGCAAATCGCCGCCAAAAAATTTAGCCTAGGCGAAATCTCTCTATTATCACACCATTTTCTGCGTGACACGTTTGAAAACTTCTCCCTTCGTTCTCAGTGACCAAGTAACCATAAACTTAAGGCGAGTTAAAATTGATAACAGGATTTCCCAACCAACAAAGCAAATCTGTTTCTTAAGCCTTTGAAAAGTCTCAAAACGCTGTCGTGTTTTGCAATCAAGTCTTCCTAACGCCAGCCTCCGAGTTCTCCCTCGTGACAATGTAGACTTCGACAATCTCACCTGCAAATTCGTCTGATTCACAATTGGGAAGTCGCACTCCACAAATGACATATTCTTTTGAGCCTTGTAACTGTCAGAGAGTACATTAAAAACACGACAACTTACAAATAATTTCAATAATTTGAAGTCTACGCTAGCAAAGGTCAACTTACAGATGTTATCATTCCTCTGATTTGGATACACTATTCTTTCAATTCAAGGAAACTCTTGAGCCAGATTTCGTAAATATACTAAAACAGTGGATACCGTCGAACGCTAAAAGTTTCTAAGTTAAGCGAGGGGCATTTCACTCAGTTTCAAATGAAACCTGGTGAATCATGCAATGACAACGCAAGAGGTCGATTAACGGAGAGGAGGGTTTCAACGACAAAATTAAATCAGCACTTCCTCACACGCCGCGTTTTGGCCGTATGTGGAAGTTCTTTGGTTAAAGGCCCACCTTCAACCAACAGGCATTTCGTGCCGCGGAACAATTTTCATATATGAAAATTCCGCCAAAGCTGTAATTCATCCAATTACATGTAGATCGCTACGATAAGCAATCCAGAACAAAAAAAAAACAGTCGAAAGGCCTGTCGGTTGAAGGAGGGTCCTTAAGGTTACTACATTTTATTTCCCGAGGATCGCCGACTCATCATTGATAAATACAACTAGCCACCTCCACTTCGGTGCATGAATAGTTAATTGTTCTTCGTTCATTTGTTCTAGAGGGCACTGTAGCGAATTCGCCAATCTCATTGGTTCTTGGCACGGTCCGGATTTTCGTATTTCTGCCCACGGATACGGTAACGCACTAAGAACCAATCAGATAACATGATTCGTTACCGTCCCTTCTGGAAAAAAAAAAATTTTTTTCGCCGGCTCAGTTAAAAAAATCTTTATTTGTTCAGATGGTTTAATTCACTTGTCCTTTTATCAGATATGTCCAGAAATCCATGTAATTAGACGCACGCGGATTTCGAAAGCGCCACGAAGTGTCCCCTTGATCTTCTAATCTCGCCTGCGTTGGTGGCGGTATTGTTGGCACGAGAGGCAAATTAACGAGCGGCGAAGCCGCGCGGAGAATGGGAAGGGGCGCTCACTACGCAACCAACCCAACTTCAATATCACTCGTGTCTCGAAATACAGAAAATTAACGTCACAAAGTGTCCCCTAAATGCTGCTCTTCAAGTAAGGATAAACAGCTTCATTTACCCTAAGCTACTAAGAACGCTAACCTTTACTCTTACCTTATTGTTGGAAATAGGTCTAGCAAATGCTTAGATTTAAAGGGATGTCAAAATTGGGCATGCACCTAATTACTTGCATTTCTGGAGATAATTGCAATGGATACAATAGAGAGCTTGAGCATCGTGTTTGCGGCAAACGTCGGAATAAAATTGTGCTTTTCCCAATTTGTAAGACACTTTTATTGTATTTGTATTCTGTTAGCTACAGGTATCAAGAAACTTCCCAAAAGAGAAAAGAGGTAGAATATGAGAGTTTTCATGCCTTAATGACAAGCAGTGGCCTACCATTTCCCGTTTCACGTAAACGGGCTTTTACTTCGTGTAGAAGACGCACATGACGTAACAAAAGCTTTAGGGGTCTTTAGGGATTTAGAATTCTGATTAGGTATTGTTTCACGATTTTTGTTCTATTGTTTTGCGTCATGTGTGTCTTCTACACGAAGTAAAAGCCCGTAAACGCGATCTTAAATCTCACTATTCATTTGCAGAAAAAAGGGGCAGAACTGAATGAACATGGAAACGACCTGTTGCATACCTCAGCGATGGGATAAATGTTCATGAGTTCAGACACCAGCTGACGACGTCTCATGTTAACCTGAGCATTCAGTTTTACCAAAGATTCCCTGAAACGAAAGAGCGGCAGAAACTCAGTTCTATAAAACGTACAGAGGGTGAAATATTTCGTCCTTCACTCGTGACAAAGAGCGTCCAACAATAAGAATGCCACTCTCGTCCCCAGTGCCCTTTTCGCTTCTCTTAGCCGGCGGGGCATGGAAACGAGTAACGAAGAGTGTGTGCACTTTCTTTATACAAGTCGTTTTCATTTGAAAATTTATTTTGGAGTTTTTGGTGTAAATCGCAGAACGTATATAAAATTATAACGTTTGAGAATGTGCTGGAAAATAGAGTGTTGCAGTCGCCAATGCAATTTTCCCATGGTGTTGTAATCACAACCTCCAAGTATATGTTGTGCCGGGATCAAATGTTTTCTTGTTTAAAATTTTTCAAACCAGTTCAATTTTGAATTTTCTTTGTCTAATATTCATTATCGTAATCTGAAACACAGGAACATAAAAATTGACCTGGTTTCAAAAAATTTTCAACTAGGAAAAAACTTGAACCAGAACATTGTAAGTCCTTAAATTTACCAAAGACAAGATTCTGTGCCATAGAGCTCCGTCTAACACTAGTTTCCGTCTTCTAATAAGAATTCTGCTTTTATAAGCACCACAAGCAGTATTTCTAATTCCCATACTTGCAATGGTAGCTGAACGTTTCGCCACGAGCAGTTCGCCCCAAACGTTTTGAGTTCGACCCGAAAACCTAACCAAGTTTACCCCAGCCTTTCGGGTTCGATCCTTGCAATAGATGGTTTTCAATCACGTGATGAGACGGCCATGTTGTTGCGCAAAACAATAGCAAATTATGGCTCATGTTTTGCATTATAATAGAGTCAAATTCCAAAGTGACGTTTTCCTCTATTTTTCTGTGCACCAACATGGCTGCTGTGACGTCAGGTAAAAACCATCTACACTTACGTATAGACAATCTCTTATAGATTACATATTTCACGTGGGATCCATTAATTTCCATCGTGCGCTTGTCTTCCATACCTTCCTTCTATGTGTGCTTTCTTATGTTCTCGCAAAGAGGATTTGTCTGTCTTCAATTGTTGTCTGTTTGTTGTCAGATTTGATTCTGGAAAAAGGAAAAATTAGTTGACGTTATTGTTTTAAAAAAGAGAGGCACGAAAAGACTTGAACAAAGAACAGCTAATGTCGGCTGACGTCAGCCAAAGAAATAAACATTTACATGTGCATACAAATATTATCAGCACAGTATTTCTGAAAACACTTCTTTAGTGCAATCTGGCGAAGCAGCAGTTATTTTAACTGCAACTGTGCCCAAAGATGACAACTCCTGCTGTCGCTTTGTTTGAGCAGTTTTTAATTGTGTGGAACAAAATTTGCAATCCCTTTGTTTCCGAATTTCTTTGTAACGGTTATTGGTTTAAAAATCTCTCACTCATATTCCCACACAATCCCGAGTAAAAGCAGATTTCCCGCGTCGTTACTGGCTGTGATTCTTAATTTGCATTCTGATTGGTCATTAGCGTGTGACCATCGGTGGTACCGGCATTCTGATTGGTTACAAAAATGTCACCATCGGTGGTATGGGCATTATGATTGGTTATTAAAATGTCACCATCTGTGGTGTCAGCATTCTGATTGGTTACTCCTGTCACCATCGATTGTGTCGGCATTCTGATTGGTTATAAGAGCGTCGGCCTCTCTTGTGGTTCGCCAAAAAAAAAAAGTAAAAAATTTTAACCAACTCACCCCTTGTTTGAAGCTTAGCCAAAGTTCCTTGCTCTCCTTCTCTTTCTAAAATTCAAGAAAAGTTTCGCCACGAAGTTATACAAACCATTAATTTTTCTATGGTGATGAGCTGTAATACAAGCTTTCCTTTCCAAGTTGCTTCAGCGGCGAGTCAAACAATTATTTACCAAATTAACTTTCCTTTACCGTACTAAATTTACCATGTAATTTGTTACTCCTACAATTTACCCTGGAGGGGGCACGTTTGACTACTAGGCTAAACAGTGATAATTGTGTCTTCCCTCGTTTCATGAAGTTATATTCTCACACTTAAGGCACGCTTATACGACAGAGGAAAAATGGCATGGTTCCGATAAAAAGTGGAACGATTCCATTCATTTTTGTAAAGAAACATTGAACCTTTATCCGTTCCGCTACGGGACCATAAGCGCCTGTGGTCCCGTAGCGGAACGGATAAAGTTCACTGTTTCTTTACAAAAATGAATGGAACTGTGCCATTTTTCCTCTGTCGTAAAAGCGCGCCTTAAAAAACGATTTGCTTTTTCTTCTTTTGTAAACAGGTTAAAACACCAATTCGACAAAATATATTTGCAAGAGGATCATAGTTTCGCAAAAAAGCTCATTACTACTGCTGAAAATGTCATGGTGATAATTTTTCCTTCAAGCGTAGGCACTGATATGGAGAGAAATAGATTGAAGATTAGTAAATGCAAAAATTTACACAAAAGCCCAAGTGATTATTTCTTCCTAAGATCAGTGGCCGGTTCCTGAAAGCAATAGAGATTTATTACACCTTTCAGGAACATGCCCCTGGAATTTAATTTTTCCAATGTCTGTTTCACTAAATGATTTCTGTGAAACTTAAGCCGGCGGCTGATAATATATCACGCACGTTTATTTCCGTCTCGCTCATTCACTGGAAGCTAGTTTTTACCGGTTTTGTAATAGACTACGAGCAGTCTCTCTTTTGCCACTTAGTTCAGCGCGAGGAGAAGAGAGCCTCTTTTCGCTCGCTCCTCCACAAATCCAGATTTCACGTGGCCATTTTTTTTGTGCCTGTCTTCTCCTCGTGCTTGGCTAACTAAGCGTCGAAAGAGGGACTGCTTTTTGTCTAGTTTTGCTGCATAGTGAAGTGGTACCAAAAATGAATAACAAAAGGGGAAACAAGTTTTTTAAAAAAAGAGAAAACTTTTACTACATTAAAAAGAAAAAAACTTGTGAGAAATTGATCTGCGATAATTGAGTTAAACTGATTCGTGACCAGCGATTGCCGTTTTGACAGATGGATTTGTCGTTGCGCACTGGCAAACCCCACTCTCGTGTGACATTTTTTGAAGGTGTGGAAAATCTGTGATTCGAGTGAGAGGTCTGTGAGCGGTGCGATTCGAGCAAGAGTACAGTTGTAACGAAGGAAACCTAACTTGCAAAATAATAAACCAGGAAGTGTCGGAACCTAGCGGACTCGTTGGTCTCATTTCCGATAACTAGTTGGGAAACGCGTTGGTCCGTTTCGGCAAATGCGTCGACTCTTTAAATTAGAACGCGTGGCAAACGCGTTAGATGGTTAGCTTATCTTTAAGCGGTACTACGGTACCTCTTTTTTTAAATTAAGCAGTACTGTCGTTACCTTGATGCAATAGCTGCTTCTTCGCAATAAACTCTTCTTTGAGAAGTTTGATTTTTAGTTTAAGCACCTCCTCTTCTGAAAGCTATTCAAAAAAACATTGTAAAATGAACGAAAACAAATAAAGTAAATGAATAAACAAAAACATGAAGCATGTTTTGTATACGTAAGTAATTTCTTAGAAACAAGGAGAAAATTAAGAGAACAATGTGATATTCTGGACATCGCTTAGCCTGCCAGCTGAGAAAAAAGGTAGATCAGGTCAGCGAGGAACATGTAATGATAGAAGTCGACTGTCTTTATAGAAATAACATTTAGCTTCTAGTTTACATTAGATTTCTGTAGTTGTAAATATGTCATATTACTGTATTTATGCTAATTAAGGCGGGTCTAAAACCCAGGTCACATTGCACAGGTCTGACCTGTGGAATGTGTGCTAGAAAGCGCTTGCTCCATCTACTGACAAACAACTAAGCCAAAAGTTTCCCCTGGAGCTAAAACAACACTTTTGTTGAATGATTAGGGCTAAGAGATACTTTTGGTTATGTTTTTGTCTTTAGCACAAGGACATGTACATTATGTATACTGACTTGTGATCACTGAACTGTGTTTTAGACCCATTGTTCATTTTTGCTCCCACCCAACTTAATTAGCAGCCATGATATTAAATTTTTTGGTGGGAATTGTACTAGCTAATCCTTTTGTAAAGTGTTGTTAGTCTTGATGTTTGTAGCCAACTCTCAAACTCAAAAACTCAAACTATTTAACAATTATTCCATGAGCGCGCGTTGGATATGAGATGGTAAATAGCCAACGAGGCGCGTAGCGCCGAGTTGGCTATAACCAGTCTCATATCCAACAAGCGCGAATGGAATAATTGTTTTATTAAATTCCTTAAACTCCAAAAGTTTAGAAGTACGAAATACGAGTGAAAAATGCGAGAAAATCCTAGCGAAATTGAAAAAAGTTGATGAAGATGCGATGTAACAATACCTCGTGGTCAGACAGACGCAGGCTCATCACAAAAACATTTCTTACCTTTTCGCATATCTCTAAGCTTCGAAAGTGATCCAAACTTTCCACAAAACGTTTTTCTTTTGCTTTATACAGAAAGAAATTTCGCTTTCTGGCGTAAACGTTTTCAGTTTAGCAACGCTAAGCGCAATCATTTACCATATAAGGTCAAACTAAAGTATATGAGCTGATAACCGAGATTGAGTGAACCAATCAGAGCACGAGAATTGCATTATCCGAGGTTGAGAATTTAATAATAATAATTATTATTATTATTAGAATTATTATAAATCCACCACACAACCGGAAGTCACACAAAGCCAAACCATGCAGTCTAAAAACAGCAATTAAAACTTGAGTCGCAAAAAGTTAACACAGCTTGCACCTCTTAGAAATAGCAGATGCTAAAGACCATCTGAACACTAGACCCAATTCGTTTGCAAGAATATACTTTTTATGTGGGTGAATATAATTTAGGTTAACTTACAATCGAGCCAATGCTGGTCAGTGGTGATTGCAGATCATGCGTGCCTATTTGACATCCGGGTTTTTTGCCAAGCGTCAGATGACGCGTACTCCCTGTGAGGTTGAGCAGTTCTTTCGAGCTCCGAATAGCCCACTTTCGATATATTAAAATTCAGTCTTAAACAAAAGACATCATCTCGAGGCTCTGGGGAATAAACTCATACAAATCCTTATATTTATTCCCCAGAGCCTCGAGATGATGCCTTTTGTTTAGGACTGAATTTTAATATATCGAAAGTGGTCTATTGTGCTTTGTGCAGCAGTTTGCCCCTCCCTTCCCTCCCTCTTTGGTGGCCTTGGTGAGTATTGAGGTTGGCAAGTATCTCCACTGACTTTGTCAGTGTGACAGTGCCTGGTGGTGGTTGCTGCTCTCTGGGTTGCCATGGATACCTGCGCACCCTGCTCATGGCTTGTATTTTGCTTGGCACCATCACCCGCTTCCACAGACACCTTCCCCAAACTCATTCAATGAGTTTAACAAGTGCCGCACTTATTCCTCAGCCAGCAAAATACACATGTATATTAAGCACAATCTAATACTACGTAATATTTAACAGTATAAGAATATTAAAGTCTCTAAAAAAATTGTTTTCTTACTAAATGACTATATATAAGCCACTCCATAAAACTTTGATGCAGCCGAGCATGGGCTGGGCAAGTAAGGCGATGCAGACGGCAAAAAAACACGCTAAACTTTGTATGATCCATAAGTGACTTAACGACTCCGCACCAAAAAGACCCATTTTCACTTCATTATTTTGATCATCATCAGCATCAGGCTTAATCCAGTTAAATGAACAAACCTGTGAGGTGCATTTTAAATCTGATTCAACTTTTGCTTGAATTGAGTGGCACACTTCTTTGACTGACAGCTGTGTCTGTTGAATAGCTTTTTGTATCATAAGCAATCTGGCAAGGAATAGTCAGACAAGGGCAGTTAAGAATAAGAACAGGAAATAGGCAACTTAAGAATGGTGCCTACTAATAGACCTTTTTGCAGGAGCGGCCGCCATTTTGATTTCTATTGTTTCAAATACCGTAGCTATTATGGGATGCCCAGGGGACAAATACATATATTAATTTGCTCCCTGAGCATCCCATAATGTCTTTCGAAACGATAGAAAGCACTTGGATTACTGTGCATCACAGAAATTGATGAACCCTCTCTGAGAAAAGGGTTCTTCGGTTCCTTTAATTTGATGCTCCATGATCCAAGTGATCTGGGATCAGTGATCCTTTTTCGGATCATCCCAAAGGAATGCACCTTAAGTTTTTGGAGAACTATGATATTTAGAAGAAAATTGATGTTTAACACAGATTTGCTTAAATTGATCGATGAACTCTTTCAAGAGCACCACATTTCTGATCCATTTTCTGTTATAGATTCTTGGCCTTTCAAACCTCCTTCCTGGCCATTTTAAATTAAGGGCGCGTTCAATTGACCCTATTCTGGAATAAGAATACGTGGGGTGATGATTAAAACGGTATGTTTGGTGCGTTTTGAGCTGCAAGGATGATAAAAATATGTTTAAAATAGCATTTTAGGAAATGTTTGACAATTTTAATGTGAATCTCCACAAAAACGAAGGATTTCCAACTTGTATTCCATGTATTCCTATTCCGGAATACAGTCAATCGAACACACCCTAAATTTCACTCTTTCTGCCAACAGTGAAAAATAAATTAATAGAAAAATCCTCTCACCTTTGAACAGATGGTATTTTGTATGATGGTTGAACCTAGAGAAAAACACTTACAGATATTATTCTCACACTACTCTTCAGAGAAGTTAATTAATTACAAGTCCAAAGAGATAATTACAATAAGAAAATAGAGAGGGTTTGTTAGTAAGCCGCATGAGGACAGGAAATTCCCCCTGGTTACAGGGAGCATGATTCGATTTGCATGCTACTTTCAGATGGATGTCCCTCAGCTGCTTGATTCGTTACCATGCTGTTCCATGCCTAATAAACTGATTTACCAAACAACTTGAAATCATAATTGTGAAAGTTCTGACGAAGGCTTACGTAGAATCCAGATCTGCATCTTACCTGTTCCAACTCGACTTTTATACTCGCTTTCCTTTTTAAATCACGACCTTCAACCTATCATTATGAAAAAATAGCACCAAGACCAACAAAATTAAATATGGGTTTGGAATCTTCACATTTTAGATATTTAAATTGTTTCCCCTAGCTGCTGCATTGGGAAAAGAGATTCCACAACTCAATGTAACTGTTTGTACAATCTTTATTTTTGTGTCAAGGCGTTCTAGCGCCAGATTATGACACTAATTGGGGATACATTCTGGCAAGACCACAACACAGGGAACTCCACGCCCTGCTCTTGTCGAACAGTGTGTGGGATTTTTACATACCATACTTAATTGACTGCTCTCCATAGGCCTATGATTTATACTGTCCTTATTCAAGACTAACTACTACGAAAACCACCGATCTGTGGAATGGGCCAAAACTATTGAGTCACTGCCCCGCCCACTTTCGTTAAACATTTTGATGAAATTCCTTTCCCACGGGCTTAAGGTGTACAAAACAACCGCAACATTGGGGAAACATGTTTTCAAAATTTATCCCTGGTTTCTTTGGAAATCGCACAAAAACCTCCCACATAATGTCTTGTATAATCTTCATTCACAAGTATTCCCTGAAAGCTTTTCCATGATTATAGAGCCTTCCATATGCGCAAAGTTCTGCCGTAACCTCTTAAGAATTTGAACTATTTACAAGCGAAAGCGGGTGAGGCAGAGACACGTAAATTCCCACCCATTCCACACATTGGTGGTTTTCGTAGTAATTTGTACAAACTTTAAGATGAATTAGCTAATGTCTTTGACCCCGACAAACCATGCTCATGGGGTCTTGCATGTAATTGTGGATGATGCCACTGCATATGCATTTCTTAAGATTTTTACTGATTTAGTTGGGAGGTGCCTTGCATGGGACTCCAGGTCCTGTTTGCACCTTACCTTTTGTTTTGATTTTTGTTCCCCTTCGGACCTGTGTCTAACTATATTTATTTAGAAGAGAGACTTCGACCAATAAAGTTGAAAAAACAAAACAAAACAAAACAGACTTGAAAGTCCAATCATTAATTCAGTAGATGTAAAGTACAAAGGGAGCAATCCAGTTAAATATTTAAGGGGGTTGCACTTACATGTAACTACAGAAAGGCAATGGTTACTAAGGAAGCTTTTCAGTCAGAGAGCCCTACAAAAACGTTTCATGGATGGTTCTATGAAGTAACTTTTTCAATGAAAATCTAACATCACTTTAATCAGAAGGGGTATGCGCAACTAGACCCAGTCCTCTGCCGTGCGTTTCAATAAAAAACAGTAAAAAATGAAGGTATGAGCACTGTCCCATCATTTTTCATGAACTGTAGCAAGGAATTTCTTATTGGTCCAGGTCCAGGAAAACAGAACTGATATTTTCAAAAGTGTACCAAAGGAGGGCCTTATGACGTCATAGTTTTTTTCAGAAATAATTTCTTTTAAAATCCATGCTACAGATTTTGTTAGAATGTTTTCACACTGTTGACTTAAAAATTTGTGAAAAACATAGTTAACTTGCTGAGTTTTCAGGCGTTTTCTGTTTTGGTCACGTGAATCAAATGTTAAATAGAACACACTTGGCAAAAAAGGATTACTGCAGAGTTAAAGGAATGCGAGAAATGACTATTTGAAGGAGTCCATAGCAACAGCTTGGTAGTTAAAGAGACACCACCCTTAAACACCTTGATTGTTGGTCCAGCTGGAGTTGAAATCATGACCTTCTGTACGCTCCAGTCTGACGTTCAACCAACTGGTCAGAGGTGTGCATTGTACAGTAGACATACAAGTATGTTTGTTCAAAGAATACATTATATGCATTTATTAAAGTGGCTCTCCTTTATAGCAGAGCTCCGTGTGCCAAAGGCGTGTGCGAAGCACCATTGTTAGGCCATAGTTACCATATGGTAACCCATTGATGCGAGAAATTTTGGTTGTAGGTATGATGTCATCGACCATCTGTCTGTACGTCCACCTTTTCATGTATACCAATGTGACCAGTATCACACTAGTTTACGTCATACATCTTTGATATTGGACTTCCATGTTATGGTCAAATTATTGACACCTGTGAAAACAACGTATCCGCTGACCAGCATCACATGACCATATCACTGGCTCAAGCTTAGAGCCCATTGAGGTCAGCTGTTTTTTTGTTAAAGTTGACTGCTGACCAGTTACTGGTTTTCTATTGGATTGCAGGCTCGAGCCAGGTTGCCTCACCTAAACATAACTAGGCGTAATAGTGTACGTCAAGTAAAACTCCAAACGTGTTCAGGTGGAAAACAGTTTGAAAAATATTTTCTTTGTGCATTTTTCACCAGTCTCAATCCAATTTGACATACACTGTATCATGATAGGTGTGGTCCACACTGGTGGCTACGCAGTTATTCAAGTCAAGTATCAGGTCACAATCCACAGGTCACTCGTTGTAGGTCATTGCTTTACCTTTTGGTTAGTAACCCTAACCCTCAATTTGGCTAACCCTAGGCCTAATTAGGGTTTTTAGGCCAAGGGTTAGCCAAATTGAGGGTTTTCGGTCACTTTTAAAAAGGTAAAACAATGATCTGAAACGAGTGACTTGTGGAAGGTGACCTGTGTTTTAGACCCGCCGGTATCGGAGGGATATAATCATAAAGCTAAGTGTTTAATTTCATTTGTTTAGAACTGCTTTTTTCTGTGTATTGCAATGCATAAGCTTATCTTTAGAAGATCTGATAACGTTGCATGATGCCTGGACGACCTACAGTGTATGACTAAAACAGAGACGAAAGAAGTGAGAAATAGAATAAAAACGACAAAACAGAATACCAGAAATAGCTCATCCTTGGTGGAAGAAATTACTTCACAAATTCTTTCCTTGGACACTATTCCATTTGTTATTTTTACCGATGCATTATTTCAAGTGGGTGAGTATCTAAAAAAAAAATGGTTTAATCTTTTTTTCCCTTTGTTCTGGAATGAAACTCAAATTTTTATTCTCAACTGGAATTAAATTAATAGCAATCATCTCTACTCCGAAGTTCGTAATAGTTGATTTGGTTTGTTTGTTTGTTTTGCTCTAAAATGCGAACGAACAAGTGCTTTTTTTTTACTCTATTTGCTTAACTGTTTTTCGATGTGCTTCGACAGTGACAAAAAAATTTTGCCCTTATGTTATAAACACATAATCGTAATGAGTTCTCATAAAATGATGGAGAAATATCACTAGCTTGTGTTTTCAGAAGTTTGTTTAAAGCACATACAGGTAATTTGTTGGAGATCTTGTTTGAAGTTTGTTCTTCCTTGGTTGGCATATTTTGCCAATTCTTGTTCCAAGCCTACATTTGTAGCTGGCGTGTTTCAATGAGAAAAATCAAAATGTGAATGATTTCGTTCAAAGTGGAATAAAGTACATCAATAAAACTCTTTGTTGACCTAATTTTAGCGTGATTCCTAGTCGCTGGCTTTTGACAGTTGACTCTGAAATTGTTTTTTTTCCTTTCCGTTCCCTTGCTGAGGATTTGTTTGTTTTCTTTTAAAACTCGTGCGATTCAAGAAAAATTCATTGCCTAATGGTGAATTCCACAGTACACATGTACATTTCACTTGAAAAACCGATATTGCACTCATTGCATTGTGATTCTTACATTGTGATATCCGTTTTTCGTGTGAAATTTACCGTGGAATTCACTAGTTTAATAAACAATGAATTTTTCTATAGAAGAAAGCGAGGAAACTGATTTAATTAAGCAGTACCCAGAAACACCAAAATGCGGACAATAATTGGAAAACCCTTTATTTTCACTAACCATATATACAGCCAGTAAGTTAGAATAAAATAACAGCTAGGAGCTCCACTTTTAAGCTTGGCTAAATCGACATATTAACCCACTTTGCTTCACTTCCGTTTTAGGTTAGTGTCTTACAAGTGAGAGATTCAGTGTTGAGATCTTGTGCATGCAGCAAACAGTGGAACTGCAATGATCAGCATGTTTTTTTTTTCAGCAGGGCTTTGTGATTTGTTGTGAAAACCACATCGCCAGTTCAATTTGAAAGCAAAAACAGGACAAATTTATTATTACAATGCAATTTAAGAAGATATACAGTGAAACCTCACTTTGAGGCAGTGTTATATCGAGACTTCGTTACATCAAAAACCTTGTTATAATAAATTTTTAGAACAACAACAGA
>NC_090881.1:9461389-9468889 GCF_036669935.1 Montipora foliosa
GCTCGAAGACCAGACATTGTCTTTGTTAATAAGCAAGCAAAGGAGGCCATGATCATTGACGTCACCATTCCAGGGGATGTGCAAGTAAAAGACAAAGAACTGGAAAATAGAGAAGTACCAACTTAGGGAAGAAATAAGAAAGTTATGGAAGCTGAAGAAAGTGACTGTAGTGCCGGTTGTGATCGGAGCATTAGGGGCTGTATCTGATAAGTTTGACAAACACATCAAAAAGCTTGGCACCACCATCAGACTTGTCTCTCTCTTGCCGTCAGTCGATACGATTAAGACTGTTTATGGTTTGATGGCAGATCTCCATGTATCTCTGTTGCTCGCGGTTGTCTGCCAGGAGTTGACTGGGATCTTCCTCATTTTCATGTTTCTCTTTGCTACATCTTTGAATCTCAGCCTTGGCCTTCCCTGATTTCGCTTTCCAGAACAGAGTTGTGAATACAGCAGTTGGCGAGGGAGTCGGTCATGATCCATCCTATGAACGTGGCCTAACCATCTTAGGTTCTTTTCAGCAAGAATGTCCTCCATGGATGGAAGGTTTGCACGCCTAAGGAATTCAGCATTTGTGATCTTATCATGCCATTTGATGCCCATGATGTCCCTCAATTGCCTCATCATAACAGCGTGCAGTTTCTTAACTTGGGCTCTGTAAATAGTCCACGTTTCTGCACCATATAGGAGGGTTGACAGTACCACAGCTCTGTAGACTTTGCATTTCACCCGGATGGAGACATGTTTGTTGTTCCATAGTCTTTGCTGGAGTTTGCCGAATGCCGCACTCGCCTTGCCTGTCCGTGTCCGGAGTTCCTTATCTATCTTGGAGGAGCTGGATACAGTGCTACCGAGATAGGTGAAGTCAGTGGTTTTGACCAGAGGCACTTCGTCAATTGTGATGTCTATCGGCTCAGGTGGAGGGCAGATGAATTTGACCGGTTGATACATGCACTCTGTTTTCTTGATGTTGATCTTTAGGCTAAACTGGTTTGCAGCCATGGAGAATCTATCTACTAGTAGTTGCATGTCCGAATCAGACTTGTAGTGATCCAGAAAACTGCTGTGTTGGGAAAGGCTAGACTCCTAAGAAACATTTTGTCCCTTTAGGGAAACAGGAGAGGACTCCCTTGGGAACTTTAGGAATTTGTTGCACTCAAGGGAAATAATTGACCAGGCCAGGAGCTATCTTGCCCGCTCGGGATTTCTCGTTTGGTCTCGCAAGATCAAAGATCATTTTTTGGTGTTTTAAGTCATATAATAAATCCTTTATTGACAAAGCTTGTTTTTTTCTTTTTTTGCGTGTTTATAGACCTCGACTTCGTCTTGGTCCATAAACACACAAAAAAAGAACTTGGCCAATATCCAGTCATCTTGACCTCACGCATGGTCACGCATGGATGTAGTTACTTTATTCAAAAGTTTGATCAAGACTGGAATGAATCGGTGGACATTACTGATGCTTCCTCTCTTGTCAATGGAGATAAACTGTGTGTTACTTGACATATAAAGTTTACACCATTTACATTAGCCTGTGTCTTCCACTCAAAAAGACTTCAGGGGAATGTGAGCGGGGTCGTAAGCTTCAATTAGAAGAAAAACCTGACCTTGGGGTGTGGGGCATTTTGCAACTTTAGAAGTAAGCGCTTGTCAAATGCCCCGCTATGTCCCGGCCCGGGGGGTGCGGGGGTTTTCATTGACTGGTTCATTATACAAAACAAGAACGTTTTATATATTTGCATTCCCAGTTACAAATGGTTTTGAATGAAAAGAAAACAACTATCGCTAGCCAAAGCTCTCTGATTGCTATTGTTTTAAAGCTTCGTACATAAACAAATTTATTTAAGGCTTATGTACACTGTAAATTATTAGGACGAAATTCGTTTTGTACAATGTATGTTTATTGTGTTTAATTGTAAACCGGTAAGTCTTATTCGAAGAACAAAAAGTGTAGCAAAAATGACTTGGCTCGGAAGAAAGGAATTGCCACCTCAAAAATTCTTGAGATTTGGAAGGAAGGTGGCACCTTATTAAAATAAATTGAACTCCAGCCATAGATCCATCTATCTCGCTCCTGCATGCGCGAAAGATGAAGATGGTAGCAAGTATAAGCGAAAAAAATAAACCCTCACCTGTTGAGAAATAAGATCAAAATGTCGCACTCGCCCAAGACTTTCTTTACTAGCCATTGCAGCCTTGCTACAGTTTCACCAACTTCATAGTGAAATAAGATCAATGACCTTGATATCTCCATCACCTGACCGCCATGTTAAACGGAACGAAATCGGAACTATTAAAACTCTACGCATGTCATGTAGAGTACGCGCCGGCAATCAGTTCCAACATGGCGCCGACAGAAGTTCAAGCTGTCGGCAGTACAAAAATCAATCTCTCTATGTTAATAGACTTTCTTCTTCAGAAGACATACCATGAGCTAACGGTGCTATCGGAACTGTGAGTATATCTTGTTTTGCTGGTGTCGTTGTGTTCTTAATCAAGTTATAAGCCATGACTGTAACTTGTGAGGGCATAATCATATGTACGTAGAGAATTGTCAATTGATCATATATTAAAATATATTGTTTTCTTTGATCTGATTGCAATCGGATATCCTCTTGATTCGCTTTGACTTCCGCAAGCAGACTTTTGATATGTTTGTAAAATCCTGGTACAGATATCACGGGAGTTTGCCGTCTTAGTGATGTGATCCCAATTATTTTTTCGTGGACTACACTGCAGTGTACACATAAGCAGCGTTGTAAGTTGATCTCGTACAACTTTTAAGATGCACGAATGGCCAACACGAGCAATTACTTGTTACTTAGGACATTAGCAACAAGTCAGCAGTGAACGCCTTTCAGAGCTCTGAGAAAACACTACAGTCGATTTAATAATTCGAAACCAACGACTCTATAGGAAGGAAGAGATACCTCCTGTGGGCTCGGTTATAACGTTGGTTGAAATCAGTTCATATTTTTCCTCTAACCTGTTCAGTGGCTTATCATATTATGCATGCTGTCTGTTGTGATTTTCATATAGTGCAGTAGTTGAGAAATGCTACAGTTGTACATACATGTACAATGTGTAGTAAGTTCTTAGCACTTCTTTCGTCAATCACACAAATTCTGCTTGGGTCTGCAACTGTGATTATGTTGATTTTTGGGTTCAGGAAGTCTAATTTATTTGAAGTAACAAGACACAGCTGTCCGTTTGTTGTTTTAATATATCCTTTCGATAAAGTGATAAAGTGTTCAGCACTCTTTCTATAATTACCTATCTGTGAGGGTCAAGTGAAGAAGAGAGAACTTTGGAAAAGTTAAGGAAATGTAGTAGGCCAGTGACTTAGTTTCATCAAGAGGTCCAGTGCTTGGTCCAAAGCATTGCGCAGAAATAGTTGTTGTTGAGCTCTGAACTTTGGTAAAACAGAAAGCACTTCATGTCAAATGCATTTTATTGGACATGTTGAGTTCAGACCTGGGCTTCTGGACCTTGGGAAAGAAATACATGTATCTTTTAACACCCTTACTTCTCATGCACCGGTAATGTCAAAACAAGTTTGGAATAATAATTGTAACTGAATTTTCCTACAATGTTACGTATATGAAACTGAGGCACTTGGGTATATGCCACCAGTTATACATTCCATCTATCCTTTGACTGTTGCCTTTGAATCATTTAATATTTTCTTGGACCTTGAGAAGAGATTTCCTCTGGCACTCAGGGTAACTTTTCCTTTTGTTACATGTACCTGTAACAGTAAGCTATTTGCTTTGCTCCTTGGGAGAAAGTTGTAGATTTTAAAGGGCTGAATGAATATAAAAGTTAATGTTGTTCCCTTATTGCAGATTGCCAAGAAAGTCAGATATAGAGAGGTAACTTTAATTCTTGTACATGAACACTAAAATTTAATGAGGTTTTATGTTATTTTCTCATTCTTGACAAGTTAATTTCAAAGTACTGTAATAGCAAAATTAATTATATG
The DNA here is from genome assembly GCF_036669935.1 of Montipora foliosa. Lineage (NCBI taxonomy): Eukaryota > Metazoa > Cnidaria > Anthozoa > Scleractinia > Acroporidae > Montipora > Montipora foliosa. Next base: position 9,465,372 of record NC_090881.1, read on the forward strand.
TGTTTTAGACAGTAACTTAATTAGTAAATATTATTATCATTATTGTGTGCCATTATGTACAGTAAGGAGTTGGACTTCTTACTAAAGGGACATTGCCTGCAGCTGAGGTCTATCTATCTATTTACAGTACCTATAAATACTGTATATAGGTCGAAGGATTTTGAAGATCTTTAATGGTAACATTATTTATTGCTGTCTTATTTTTTGCAGAAAAATTGAAATCGTGCAATTTGCTAGCCGCACCCGTCAACAGTTTGTGCGCCTCTTGGCATTAGTGAAATGGGCAGCAAGTGCCGATCGAGTTGACAAATGTCAGGTCAGTATTTCTAATAAATTGTAGTTTTCTTGTGAGTTCAAGTGAGTAATTCCATATGTCTCGATAATAAGTTTTTAATCCTTGCATGTGTCTTATGACAACTAAGGGTTTTCTTTTTCTGTTTCAGGCAATTTCAACAATTTTGGATAAGCAATCCATGTTGTTTATAGACACTGCTGATATGCTGGCTCGAATGTCACGAGAGACTCTAGTTAAGGCAAGGTAAGGAAGGCTACAGACATGGAACCAAGTCACCATGAAGCTCCCATTGGTTTTCACAAGCAATTTTACACAAAAATTGGGTTTCGGGCAAATTGAACTTGTCTGATTTTGTGTTCAAACCTGGGAAGTCACCATTTAGTACACTGGTCCATAATTAAGAAGATGCTACATGCCAATCTCACTACCAAGTCATCTTCATTTCCCCCTCCCCCCTCCCCCACAAAAAAACAGTACAATGTGGGTTAATTATTTCCAATTTGCTCAATTTGATTACTCACCCAGTTAAAGTTAATCAAGTGATTGTTAGTTACATGTATTGAATTTTATTCCACAGGTTGCCCACTTTTTGCTTGCCAGCAGCTGTTGATGTTCTTACAGGTGGAACATATCCCAGACTACCAACATGCATCAGGGTATTGCATTTTTGTTTTACCAGTTACTGTATGACATTATATTTTTTTATTATTTGTGATGTGAGCCCTTTGGTCAGTAGTGGTTCATGTGGAATGTATTGTTGACCTTACAGAGCTCTGGTATCAACAGTTTGATGTTACATTATTTTCAAAGTACATGTGCACTAGTCTAGTATTTTTTTTCCATTAGGATAAAATTGTGCCTCCAGATCCAATAACTTCTGTTGAAAAGAGTAGAACATTGCAGAGACTGAATCAAGTCATCCAACATCGATTGGTGACTTCTAAGTTACCACCAGAGATGGGGAGTATGGTAATTGGTAAGTGCCAGATGTACATGTAGTGTGTATTTTATTCGTTCACAGCCTGTACGCCAACCTGTTTCTTTAGTGGTTCCTAATAATTAGAAATAATCTGCCACACTTTGTAAACATCCAACTGTAGCTAGTTATCTCCTCTAAATTGGTGCCTTTAGCATGTTTTGATATATTTGAAATGGTTATTTTGCAGCTGATGGAAGAGTAAAATTCCACGTCGAACATGAATTTGAGGTTAGTGTTGGTACATAGGAAGGTTGGAAATGTTTTAAAATACACTGTAAGGTAATCTTTCTTTCTTTCTTTTACCTTAAAGTTTGTATGTTTTATGATTGATGTTTTTGTATTATGGCCGAATTGGAGCAATTAAAGTGGTGCTTAATGATCAAAAGCTGCTTCCTGTTTTCTTCAAACTTTGAAAGTGTGTTTGCTTAACACCTACCTGGAAAAAGTTAAGCTTTGATTTTTATCCAAAGGCTGTTTACCAGTACTTTGTGTGTAAGTTTTGGATTTCACGGTCTGCCATTACTCACATTCAAGACTTACCGGTACTGATTAGACCTCAGAAGGATGGATCTTGGGAAAAGTGACAACATTCACTCAATAGCTTAAAATTTCAGTGTGTAAGTTTACACAGTTTATTATGTAAGCAAAACATGAAAGCCAGAAACTACCTTACTGCATATTAATTCAGTCGTGTTCACACACATTGCATTTTTAAACTACATTTACCGCTGTAGTGGGTCTTTGACGTCATTTTCTCCTTAATCCAGCTCTCTCTCAAGTTAGTAATGGCAGGTCTACCATTAAAATAATAGGAAAACTAATTAATTCCAGTTCAAATAAACAAGTGTCTGTCTGACATGAAGTGTCACTTTAAGTGTTTAGTTAACATTTATTTTGAGATCCAAAGAAAAAAAAGATTTGCTTTTGATCATAGTACCACTTTAAGTGAAAACAGCGAAAGGATAATAATGATAATTATATTCCTGTACCAGTTTATCTCATTGCCCTCGCTCTTAAGCACAGCTGAATCCATTCACCTAAAGCAGCCACAATTGATGAGTGAAATTGTCTGGCATTAGGCAGAGTAAAATCTAATTATATAAGTATCACTCTCAGGAGGGAATGGGTTAAGATGGCACATTACAGATGTTATGCTGCTATAGTTATGGACTGCAGTAGGTACTGCACATGTCTAGTTACTGAGCAATTAAATGGGCTCAAGATTAGATTTACCCAGAGGCTGTCCTGTAGTTATTTTTTCAAAGGAATAATAATTATTACAGACATGGAAATTCATGACAATAAAGTCTTTCTTTGCAATAATTGCAAATTAATAATATTTGTTGGCAGCAGTTTTGAGTTTTTTTTTTTGACTGCTCAGAAGGGCAGGAAGTACATCACATGAAGACCCTCTCAGGTTTGGAGGCAGCCAGTCCTTCCAGTGTCCCGCGAACAGAGACGACAATAATCGTGATAAAGTGCAATAGAATTATTTCACTTCCTTTTGCACATAGGTTATGCTAACCTTAATGGGGGACGAGTCTACAGTTCCATGGAGAGTTTTACAAATTGACTTCTTGGTTCAAGATATGGAAACAGGGGGTAAGTCTTAAAACATTAGTTTAATTTACAGTAGGTATTTTCTTGTCCTTACATTTTACTAATCTTTTATTCTTTACCATCTGTAATCATGACTGTCACTTAACACTTAAACATAATCACAGAACTCTGGGAGCTATTGCCAAGCTGACAGGTGCAGAGCTATTCTCAAGCTGACAGCGGTCAACTGACTATTTTATTTCAAGAACAAACTCAGTCTAGCATGGTAAAGCCTGCACAGCATAACTTGTAAGATTGGGTAAAACTGAATACTAACAGCCAAAACTGTAAAGTTCTCTGGTTAATCAAGGGTTGGAAGAGAAACGCGAATCTGAAATTTTAGTAACAGTGGCAGAAAGCAAAAGAGCAACTGACGAAAGCACTGATCATATGACTTAAGACCCCTTGGGCCTAGACCCCAAAAATGTGAAACAGATAACATTTTCCACTTTTTCTTTGGTTCCTCGTCCAGTTGAAAATACAACTTTTCAGCACCAATCTATATTAGGTCATAAGGCTAGTGTTTTTATTGGAATGAATATCCCACTGTAAACAAGGCACATCTCTCTTCCTTGCAATTGCTATTAAATATTAACATTGTTTTGAGTACATGTACTGTACCTTAAAGTGTTTTTATGACGAAAT
>NC_090881.1:9471389-9478889 GCF_036669935.1 Montipora foliosa
ACTCATTTCCATTTGAATGGTTGTGCACCAGGCATGCAGCAACTCGGAAATGGGCTATTGACTCCACGGAGTGAGACTTAACAGATTTTTACCCTGTCTAATGCCAGTTGACTTTACTCGTCAACTGCAGGGGAGTCTTAGGGTGCCCGAGGGGTCAATGCGTTAACCATTAATTTTAATAATGATTGTAATTGCCATTGATGAAGTACGGACCTCGAACTCGGTTAGTAAGAGGTATATATGCTGTGCTGAAACTTTGCAGGGTTACAGCTGGTACCAAAGTAAAGGTGTTCTTTGTATTTCTGGAATCAGTTTTTCCTTCAGTTCAATTTTAACTCATTTAAATCCTTTGCCGCCACTATGCAGAAGGGTCTATTATAATAATTATTATAATTATAATCATGGGACTTTCTCAGTTCTGTAAGACATTATTCACTCACTGAAAAACCTGTATATCTCATTATCCCTTTGATACCTATACCAACCTAAAGCGGCCTTTCTAACGCCAGACTCGTCAATGGGGTACCCCCAGGAGTCAATCGGTTAATGATGCACTATTGACAGTGACTGAGTGTAATGTGCCCATTATAGCCACTTGCTTTCCTGTCTTAGGCAGAATGAAGTCTTATGATATGACAGCAATTTGATTCTCTACTCACCAGTTCGCTACTAGAACTCCTAGGAAGGCAGCTCACTTATCTACATGTAGGTTCTTCTTTGACAAAGTGTGGTGGTGGTCTGCAAGCTTGGCACTGTCATGCATTGCAAAATGTGTTAATGCTGCTACATGTATTGATGATGAATGGTGTAATTCGTCTGTGAGAAAGTGAGAAAAAAGATAAACTGGTTGCTTGGCAACAAGCACATTGGGGCAGATTATTAAAAAGACCAAAGTTGCAGGCTGGATTCAAATCCATATCTTCCATAATACGAGCAGTGTGTTACAAGTGTGTTTTTGGAGCAGGTGTGGCTCAGTTGGTCAGTGCGCGGCTTTCAGAGCAAGAGGTCACCAGTAAGATTCTCGGTGACTTTAACGTCTGTTTTAACTTTCTTCTGATCCATGTAGCTTTAAATACCTGTAAAATGGAGCACTGACAGATGGAGGGGGTATATAGGGTTCTGTATCCATGTAGCTTTAAATACCTGTAAAATGGAGCACTGACAGATGGAGGGGGTATTATAGGGTGCACTGCCTAGGAAGAACCTACTTGTTGGCTTGTTGAAATCCCTTATTACAACCAAAGACCCAAGACTCTTTACACACTGTATTAAGCAAAGGTGTATCAGGACAGGTCATTCATGTTAACTAGAAGCTCATAACCTTGACAAGTTTTTAACTCTGGTTCAGAGCCTTATTTGGATGGAACATAGCTTCCTGCATGTGTAGTTTTGATCTATAACCTTATATTTGTCCATATTTGGGCATAAAATTGGTAGCTTAAATCCCCAGCTTTATTATTCCAACGAAAAGAGTTGCAAGTTACACACTTCTAGGCCATGTGCTTCTGTGTTAACTTATTACATGTAAGTGGTAGTAACTGGGGAATGTGAAACAGTACGTAACATTATGTTTATATTCCTTAACAATTTTTGAGATTCGTTTTGCCTTTCGCTTCAGTTGCAAGTCCTTCAATTTCAGGTATGTTTTGCGAAAGAAACAAAAATAAATTTTCTCTTGGCCTTACAACTTGGGAAACTACAAATTCCCCCCAAAACAGTTTGTTTTTGGAAAAATGGAAGACCAGATAACTATTAATTTTTGACAAAATGAAAACCTCTTGTGCAGACTAGAGACCTAACACAAACTCGACCTACATGTACATGTATGTAGTAATGATATGGCACTGAAACACATCCGTCGTTGAGAGAAGTGAAAAAGCTAGTGCTCTCATCACAGAGCCCACCCTGCCCCAAAAACCATCATTCCCTGCTATTCCTAAAGTCATACCTCATCCCGGTGCAATTGAAATTTCATGCTTGTCTTAGAGAGCATTAAAAATATTTTACTTTCCACTCCACATGGACCTGTTTTTCTCTGCAAGGGTGGACTTGATTAATGTGTATTGAAATGTAACTGAACATTTTTCAGGCCAAGCAATTGATCATAGAGCGGTGGGGAGAAAATGTCCGAATTGAGGAGTATGCCATTGGAAAGAAAGTGGTGATTTCTTATTGGAGGTGAGAACATTTCAAATCTTTGCACAACTCGTGTACCTGTGGAGCATGCTGTAGTTGTCATCTTTGATCTTTTTGAGACGTTAAAAGTGTGTGAAGTATATTGGGAGTTATAACAAATTACAATGATGTTCTTGCTACATTTTGACATTGTCTGATCTATAGTACACATATTACTGAATAGATGCATGGCAACATGGAATCTATTAATTTGTTTTAATGAAGACGCCTGCCATGCCTCTATCCTCTAACTGGTCATTGGCAACAACCAATGAAAATGCGTGCATTATTGAGCTTATTATAATAATTTATGAGGAAATTAATTTTAAGGCAGTCATCGTCATTCATGACTATTGTTGCATGCATGGAAACTATGCAGCATGCTTCAATTGCAAAGCTTAATACTATCAAAATCACTCACTTACTCAAATGATATTCACTTACAGTACATTGCACTTGTTTTGTTGCGTAGGGCAAAAGGCATTGTCCAGCAGGGCCAGAAACCAGGCAAGTGACAATTAAATCACTATTACATGTATTTTACCAGTCTGAGAGTAATTTTCCTTCCTCTTGATTACCGGTACCTCTAATGATTTCCACCAACCTGTACTGTTCTTTGATTTTCTTTTCCTGAAACTTACAAACAGTCATGTGGACTAAATCTAAAAATTGTAAACCCCTCCATATATTCTGCAAAGAAATTCAGTTATATTGTTGCAGGAGATTTGAGCAGAATTTTAAGATGAGGTTGATTTACAGTGTAAGTGTTAACTAATAATCATTGTTTATATTCAGACTTTCTTTCTTTCATGCTGCAGCTACATGTAGTGCTTTACATAAACTTTTGTTTTTCTTAGTTTTGTGTCAATAAAACTTCAAACTTTTTTCATTAGGTCACAAAATTACAATTTGTGGAGACTCGACAGACAGCCCCTCTTGTCTTTGTGTTCAGCATTCCCCACTTCTCCCCTCTGAGTTCATGACAGATTCCATCTCTAAAGTTACTGTAAGTTACATAGATTAATGTCATTGTAAGTGTACATTAAGGTGGCTTTAACCAGTTTCAACACTTTGAAGACACTCTCTTTAGAAAGATTGGCACTACACACTGTATCATATATAGCAGCAATTTTATGGTACCATATGAAATGCCAATTATTGCTGAACAAGTTGCAGTGAGGACCCATGCAATACAGAGGACAGTGCCACTACAATGCTGCTTGGCTCTTGCGATTGTTAAATACATGCAAAATCTCTTGTTCGCAATAGTGTCTTTCTTGGTTCCTTTTCAGCCTGGTGATCTGTACATTGAAAAACTATTAACACACACCATTAAAGCACAGTCCAATGTAAAGCTCAAGGTATGTTGCATGCTTTAACATATATATACTTAAATAAATGCTATTTTGTGCACTGACACACTGGCCCAAAATGTATCACAAATCTGGTCTGACATAAAACTACCCAAGAGATCATTGCACAGTTTATGAGCCTGTGGTGTGCATTAATAATATTTGTACAGTATTTTATTGTAGTATTAACACAGCTTCCTATGACTTTTAAATTAAACCTGTTTTAAAACTACAAAAGAAACTGTGGTAATTTGCAAAATCTTGGCTTTCACAAAAATGTTTAAAAAAATGCAAAAATTAGTAAGAAGTACGTTTACATGTATATTCGTATGGTCAGGTTGATGTCCTCAATCCGAGATCAAGATTGCAATGTCCTTTGATAGTGCCGCACCATTTTCATTCTTTTCTCAGTAACCTAGCAGTGTACAGTGCATAATTCATTATATTTTTCTCAATTCCCTTTTAATAATATTTATGTTCTGAAAGGAATTACTCCAGATGCTGTCTCAGGATGTATCATTTGGTTCCAAAGGTACTGATTATTTACAACATAGTTTCCCTTGTAATTCATTTTGAATGGAAGCCTGTATTTAATTCAAAGTGCCTCCAAATTTCAACACATAACAAGAGTGATTTGAATTGGTGCTACAATTAGAACTAAAGGACAGAACAGTCCAACATGTAGCTGTGGCAGAATTAAGGAGTGATTGATCACAGTTATTTTTGTACAAGCTTAAGATAAGGTAGAAGAATCGCGCTGATATACTATCAGGAAACCCACTAAAGGTACATGTAACTTCTAAAGCAAGCTCTCTCTCTATCTCTCTCTTTGGGGTGTAGGGGTGGTGCAGTGGTGAGAGCACTTGCCTCCCACCAATGTGGCCCCAGGTTCAATTTGCAGACCCAGCAGCCAACTATGTGCAGCAGCTCAAAAAAACCAAATCAAGTGACTGAGTATGTGAGTGACTATCCAATCTTTTGGAGATTGATACTTGTTTTTCCTCTGTGGAATCAACAAGTAAAAAAACATGAAAATCATTATTTTTTTGAATTGCACTTCTCACCAGTGCAGGAGTTTACAGTTTCATTTACGTGTGGCCAGATCTACTCTCAAGGTCGTAAAAATTTAAGTGAGAATAAAGTGTAACTTTTTTGATAATTTCCGTCTGTAAATTAACAACATCTACTGTAGGTCCTCAAACACTATGTGAAAAACTACATTCTTTCGTCTCCTACCTGAGGGTGGTGCTTGTAGATTGTACTCTGTCTAATGCCAGATGATTTTGCTCGTCAGTGGGGCCCCCTCGGGCTTGAAAGGGTTTATTTAAGAGGAGGAGAACAACAACTTTATTCCACCCACATTACCCAAATGGGTTATTTACAGCTTACTGAATCATAAGGGTGCTATTTGGCTACCTGTGAACCACACTAGCTAAAAGAAAGACAGTTTGTCCAAATGAAAAGTGATGAACTCCATACAGCCGAGTTATTCTTTTACCCTTTGCTGTGAAAAACGTGGGACACTGTTTGCTAATTGTAGGACGTGGATTCCTCGGTTTTGTGGTCTATCTTAGCAAGCATGTGGTTAACCTGGCTGGATTACAGTAGATCGAAGAGCTTCATTTTTAATGAGACAGCAAAAACAAAATACAACCGCAGAATTCATCCTACAGTATACTTGCCCAGTTCCTTCTTTTCCTTCTCCTCATGATCATTATGAGTCACATTCAGTAAGGTGTATAGTTGTATTGTAGTTGTTTAAAGACAGACCGTCCTTAAAACAATAGTTGGAACATTATCTCACTACATGTTGGCAGCGGTTACTGGAATCTAAACAGATCGCGCAAGACTTAGTCTGCCAATGTTACAAGCTTAGCATAGCCTGCAGTCACTCATTCTCTTTTTTAACCTTGGGTATTGAACGTTTCAGTAACAATGGATGAAAAATCCTCAAGCCTCGCCATACAGGTTTCTCCTGACCCCACTCCTGCAGAAATTATTATCGTAACAGTTGGAAAAAGGACTGGCTGCTTTCAGGTTTCCTTGGGGAATGGACAAGGTATGGTGTACATTGTATATACCAAGTTAGGTCTTGGGTTCTGCTTTGTTTGCAAGATTCATTAATTTCCTCCAGGTGTCATTTGATTTGTTTTACCATAACACTGATAAAACGAAATTAGCAGTTTCGAACATTTCCCTGGTCAAAGTTTTTCTCTGTCCTTGTGTGGGCCCATTTCCATTAGTAGGGCTAACGCTCACATGGTTCATATGGGGTACAAAACTACTGTAGCACTTAACATCACACTCTAATCAGTTAAGTCTGTTGAAATAATTATAAGTGCTACACGGCCAACGTTTGTAAAAACGTAACCCTTTTTTGTATAATTATGTAATTGCACAAGGGTAGATTGCAATCATTACGTGTTTATCACATACTGGGCAAACTTACTGAAGGAAACCCCTTCAATGCCGTGACCAATGACACTCAACTTACATGTAACTGATCAATTGGGTCAATGTACACTTTAATCTTAAAAATTTACTAGTACAGCAAACATGCTTTCATTCTGCTAAAGTTCAATTCAGTAAATCATTGCTGTCAACAAATAACGCTTAAAATGTATTTTATATGTGAACAAAAGCAGTTTCATCAGAGTGAGAATCGGGAAGAAAGATTATATTGAAGGCTCGCTTGCTCTGGGTAAGCAACTGTTAACTATTCAGGATCAGGAAATCGTGCCCACTTGATAACAAGCGAAAAGTTAGAGTGGTTTTCAATTGAGTGATGTAAAACAAATACCAAAGCAATTACTTCGGCCAATCACAGCAGGTGCAAACTGCACAATGAACCAATCCAAATTCGTAGCAATTCCATGTAACTTCTCAAAGGGCGGGAAAAATCGCGTGTTCAAATAACGATTGGTTTTGGTTTTCCTTCTCATTGGTTGATAAACTGGCGCAAGATTTTTAGACCAACCACTAAGCGTAGCAGTTGCAATCGTGTAATAGGCCTTTTGCAACTAACGATCACATGGTACAAAATCCGCCATGCTGGAGGGCAAGCTCATTATTATTCCCCCACTGGGACATTAAAACAAAGAGACCTGAACCAGTCAAGCTTGACTTGCCTTTGTTTTAATGTCCCAGTGGGGGGATAATAATGACCTTGCCCTCCAGCGTGGCGGATTTTGTACCATGTGATCGTTAGCTGCAAAAGGCCTATTACTTTTGACAGTCGTTTTAAAACTGCTGTATGTTTACATTTAAATGTGACATGATGGGCTAAGTTGTGCAAACAGAGTCATCACCAATAAAATTAATAAACTTCAGATTAATTTTTACAGTTTTTTACGATTAATATCAACCATTTTTGCTCCCTAAATCGTTTTTTCTGTTAACATTTCTGTTGATCTCTTCAATATCGTTTAATTTGCTCTCCTCAGTTGCTAATAATAATATTATTATTACCATTTGTTTTATTGTAGAGAGTACTATTTGTTCTGAACTGGAGAGCACGCTTAATTCTCGAGTAGAGCAGTTTATCACTGTGCTGAGGGATGCAAGGTAACAAACGTTGAGGAGGACATTGAGGCAAAATTGCTTTACTGGGGCTGGGTGTACAATGGAAAGTTAACCTATATACCGTACAGTAGTAGGACTTGGCAATGAGATGAGGGAGTGAAATAGATTGGTGGGGGGAGGGGGTGGGGTGGTTGGTAAAAAAGGAACGGAAGGTGGAGTCCTTAGAGAAGCATGGGGGAAGGGGGGGGGGCAGGATAGAATATGAAACTCAAGCTTCTTTTGTTGCAGTCATGTGTTGGGAACTATGAAAATGAGAACCCATTAGTGTAATTTACTTTGACTTAATTGGCCGCCTTCAGAGACTGATTTGATATCCAAAACAATACCAAAATTTAGGCTCTAGCTAAGAATCAGAACAGTCTTTTATGGTTAACCCATTGACACCTCAAAC
>NC_090881.1:9481389-9486389 GCF_036669935.1 Montipora foliosa
GACAACAGCTACAGATTCTGCCAGCGGAGAACAGAAAGCCAAACGAGTTGAGGTCAAGAAGGAAGACAGGAAGAGCCAGGAACGATCGCGGCAGAGCTGTGAGGGAACGAAGAGCACAAGTCCAGAGAATAATCAGAAAAGACGCCCACTCTTTCTTACTGCTTGTCATATGGTGACTCTAAATCCGCTGAAAATGACTGACTTCGCTGGAACGCCACTTCCAGGTAGTGAATTATTCTAATTACGTGTAGTTCCATCATCTGGGTGAGTGTAGCCCTGGGAGAGGACTGTTCATGATGACTTTGATGTTTTGGACAACCTTAGCGGAAGTTCTCTTTAGAGTCAAGTGGTGATTTAACTTCCGCTCAGGTTGTCGAAAAGTCGGTCAATCCCATCCTAAACAGTCCTTTTCAGGATTACTCTCACCCGGATGATCCTAACTAAGTACTTAACTTTTAAGTACTTGAAAAGACTGGGTAAGTGTAATAATTCATCATGAAATAATTAATGTTATAATTAATGTATCAATAATAATTATATGATATAATTACGTGTTATATAAATATATGATGGTATGCTGCAACTATGATATGATAGATATGTCATAATTTCAGAATTATAATTTTGAGATGACTCCTTGGTTTAAACCATTTAAAATGAATTAGGCAGGGTTCTTTTTGCCATTAAACATGAAAATTCTGAAAACTATTTGCGGTTTGTAGTAGGCAAGATGCATAATTTCTCTAATAATTCCTGTTTGGCATCAACAGCAAACGGCAGGGTGCTGCTTGTCATGATACAATCAACATCGTTGTTTTCTCTTTTGTTTCTTTTTACAACTTTGTCAAAAACTGTGGCTAACACGCAACAAAAATGAGCTAAAATCAAGTAGCTCGCTGCTGTTTATTGAAAAAGGGAAAAGATATATATGCAACTTCGGTTTCCTTTTTAAGTTTCTACCTTGAGGTTATGCAGTCCTTCATGCAAACAATATGAACGCCTTGAGTTTGTAAATTGGATATGATACAGATCTGACGCGAATATTCTATACGACTTATTTAACGTCAGCATTTACATTAATGTATCATAGGCATTTTTGGTGATTCAAGACATGTCAACAGGGTAAATCGGAAGAAACGTTTATGTAAAGGAGGAGAAGTCAGATATCAGATATTGATTAATAGAAGTTATCTTTTGTTTTCCCATCATAAATTATTGAGTCTTATAAGAATTATCAAAAAGCTGCACCCCTTTGTAAAAGAATGATTGCTGCGTGTACTTTAGATTCACTTTTTCTAAAACTAACTTTTCATTGTTTCTTGTGTCATAATTATGAATGCGAGAGTTGCAAAGCTGAAAGTAAAGATATCTGAGCACATCGTTTTTAATCATGAGTCCATGAGGAGGATCCTCACTATGCGCTATATCCTTGAGTCAAACTTTTCGCTTGTCTTTCTATTTTTAGAACTAACCCTTCAGCAGGAGACACCAATTTACATCAATTTGCACACGTTTGTGCTATTTTTGTCTTTGTTTAACAATAACTGTATTCTGATCGGCCATTCTAAACAGTTCGTACAGAGCGGAAGAACTCGTGGCGTTCTGAAAATAAAAAGATATGTGCAAATGTTGACTCATACACCTTTTTTCGAAATGGCCCCCATTTAAATATTCTTTTGTTTTTATTCAAATTAGCCCTTGATGCTTCGTTCCTAAGCTTAGATTTTGCCTTGAACGAGGCATCAAGGTCCAATTTAAATAAAAACAAAAGAACATCTAAATGGCGGCCATTTTGGAAAAAGGTGTATAGGGCTTGTACGGGAGAGGCAATATGCTACTCATGGGTCCCTGTCTCTATAGACAATTCCAATGCTTTGTAATCCTTTTTGCATCTCTCAAGTAGGTTTCTTGGGTGTCATTGGCGGAGACAAAAGAAGAAAACGGAAGGTAATTAATCGTATCTCTGAAACTTTCACCTCTCATATTTCTAAAATCAAAATTTATGAACTGTTTTCGGGATTTTCCGAGGTTAAAATGTCTATAAAAATCGACGTTTCGATCAGGTTTACTGGTCTTCTTCAGGTTGTTAAAAAAAATTCAATGTGGCGGATCGCGGATCATTCACGTCGTGTAATGGTCACGAAACGACATGTGCGGTTACCAAGTTGAACATCAAAAAACGATCCGCCATATTGAAATTTTTTTAACAACCTGAAGAAGACCAGTAAAACTGATCGAAACGTCGATTTTTATAGACATTTTAACCTCGGAAAATCCCGGAAACAGTTCATAAATTTTGATTTTAGGAAGGTAATTAATCAAGTATTTTATTTTAATGCAAAATTTTGCTTTTCCATCAATTTGGATTCATTATTATTCTTGGCATATATACTATTTCTTTGATTTGGGATTTTTTTTTTGGGTGGGGGGAGGGGGGGGGGGGGTGAAATAAATGTATGTATTTGAAGTGCAGGTTAAAGACGAAACATAAAAGTGATCATCAGTCCTTTTACGGGAACACATGAGCCCAACAAATTGACCTGCTCCCAACTGAGTGGCTTCAATGTCCAGTTAGTAGATAGCCTCTTCCAGGCTCCCAGATGATTTGGAAAGAGAAAAAAAATGCGTGCGAAAAATGAGTGGGGGCTTGGGTCGAGGCGAGGCCCCTTGCCTCGACCCAAGCCCCACTCGCTTTTTCCACACTGTTGTTTTCGTTTTCCCATCTGTCTGGGAGCCTGGAACAGAGTAGTTCGTAGAGCATTGCACCAGCATCACGAAGTTCATGGGTTCGAATCCCGTCCCGTCGTCGTCGTGTACACAAACGCAACTTCGTTGGAATTTGAAGCATTCCTAGTAGACCTTAAATCACACAGTTATGTTCGACAATGACACTCTTCTCTATTCCCACGCTATCTTCTTTGTAATGAGGTGACTAAACTTGATGACCTCCTGTGCAACAACAGTTTGTTGGAAGTAGCACAACGTAATACTTTACTTCGAATTTGTTTTGTTAAAAGTCAGTTCTAGTGCGATATCAAACTTAACCCTGCACTCCACAACACCAGTTTCTTGTTATAATAATTTTTTTATTCATTTGTATGTTCGTTTTCTTTTCTTAGCTTGAACCAGTTGAAGAGGAAAATATGCTCAGCAAAAGACAAAGAATGATGACAGAGGTTTTGAAAGACGTTTGCAACAACTCGTCGTTCGTCTCCACATTTGGTCATATGGTTGCTATTTGTCACGCACGAATACCATTTATTCAGCTTCGCGAAGAGGTAAAAGCATAGCCAGCTTGCTCGTTATTAACTTCTGTCGGCTAGGATTCATACTTCAGTGGGTAACCGTACATTGACAGGCATACAAAATAGTGTTTCCTCATTTTTCCAGCAATTTCAAGTTGTTTCAAAAGGTTTTTATAGACTTATTTCTTGCTGTTAGGAAATCAGATGAAAATAATAATCTTCTGCGCATTCATTGTGTAATTTAATTATAAGATTTTTGTGGCCTTGAAACGGTGTACATTTAGAGCGTGCGCATAAAAAGCAATAGGTCTGCCTATATAACCTGTAAAATGCCTGGGCAGTGAGGTCAGCATGTCGTAACAAGTTTAACTCCAGACGGTCTCACTGCCATGTTTTGGTCAGGTCGCTGAGTCTTCGAATACCGATCTCTACTAGATCCTTATTATACGAATCAAACCTTTCCGTAGCCTCCCACGCAAACGTTCTTACGGGTTCGTCACGCAATCATTCCTCGTCACGCAATCATTCCTTCCCCACGAATGATTGCGTGACGAACCCGTAAGAACGTTTGCGTGGGAGGCTAACCTTTCCGGAGGTGCCTTCTCAAACTCATTTTTCCCTTTTATCAAAGATTTTTTTTGTCATTTGTCGTCAGCTTGGTCGACACAAGATCATTTACCAAGGTCTGACCTCAGAAGCAAGTGTCGGTCTAGCAGTAAGGCTATCCAACCTTCCCCTCCCTAAGGACTGTGACCCAACACTGGTGTCCTCACTGCATCCAAGCGTCCTGGACTGTGTCTTACGATTCCCTTGGGAATCACAACGAACATGTCTCTTGGAAATGATCATAGATAACTGTCCCCTGGAAGGAATGTCAGCCAGCGAGAGGGGTGGCACGAGACACATATTGTTCGAGTATAGCACGGAGGAGAGGGTTGGGGAGAAAAATACCGAAAACAAGGGAGAGGATGGTGGGGAGAACTGGGCCAGGTCTGTTGTGAATAAATTGTTGGATGACTGGTGCAGCGTCTGCAAGCTGTACCAACATGCTGTGGAACTGGATGCCTTTCTCAAAGGTTAGTATACTGATTTTGGTTTTACTTTGCAAAACACGTGCTCATCAAATAACAGACACTGAGGTGTTTAGTTGGTGGTTTTTACAGCGAAGGGAGCAAACAGCAACATGATCAGAATTTGAAACAAATGAACTATGCAAAATCTCGATTTTTTTTCCTGTTTTCTCGTTGCTTTCTTTCCATAATGCATCGCACTTTCTACCAGAATGCACTGCGCAGCAACCAGAATGCATTGTTCTACCTTTATCTGTCAACAATAATTTAACTACAGCCAAACTACTACTGTTAGTTTTCAATGACAAAAGTGAAGAAGATGGTGTTGTTCTTTGTTCACCCTTCTGTAAATCAATGTCAAACTCGATGTGAACGGAACTCCCACCAACAAAAAAATAACGCTCTCAGTGGCGCCCGTGATTGCCATAGCAGTCCCTTTGTCTTGTGGAAACAATTCATAATTATTGTTGCATTAATTAACATAACTACGCTTGCTATAAAATACAAACAAATAACGCTAACCCTTACAAATACTTTATTGCTCATAATAAGCATCAAATGCTTAGACTTAACCCTGTAAAGCCCGAGTAAAATCGTCTGCCTTAGACTGAGTAAAATCTAGAAGTGGCCACTGGGACTTAAAGACAAACAAAACAGACAAAATTGGGCTTCCATTTCACAATGG
>NC_090881.1:9501389-9506389 GCF_036669935.1 Montipora foliosa
TTACACCTTTTTTTTGTTTCCGTAGATGCATCGCATAATATTGCAGATCCCAGCAAAAGCAAGACTTGTTTCTACTCAATTCAAAACCTCAAGGTGTGTGCCCTTTGTTGTTGGTGTTTCAGAACCGATTTTGCATTTCTAGTAGCAATACAATGCATTCAATTTTTTTATTTTAAGTACATGAAGGAAAAGTCAACAATAATCTCTACTTTAAAGGCTTTCCTTCAACTCTATGTGGATGAAGTTGCAAAAGTTGGAGGAATAACTTCTCGCCATGCATCTACTGCAGATGATGAAGCTCCTCCCTCACCCATCGCCATGGAAACCGATGCGTCGGTCATGGAACCCCAATTTACGTCACCGCAGTCGATGCCGAGCGCGCCAAACATTGGTGCATCACCCATGATCGCTCGCACCTCGCCCCAGGCTTCCTCTGGTTCCGTCAATGTACCTTCTCCGTTTTCTGCGTCACCCAGTGTGAACAGTCCGAGTAACATTTATGGTGTAGGCTCACCAGGTGAGTTGACATTAACCCTGACGAACAGAAATTTTAGTTAGCACACTTCACAGGACAGTTGTATATCGGTGCAAGAGTAGAAGTTTCACCTGTATTGCTTTCGAGGAATGGCCTTTGGGTTCTATTTGCAGTTGTCCACGTGGTTACTTTACCATTCATGCGTAAGAGCATGGTTGCATTACTGTACAAACTTCAGTGCTTTGTGAAGCAAAAACAATGCTAACGCCAGCCTCGTCTTCATTCATAGACCAGGCCGCTAAGCACACATCATTGAAATAAAGGCATTGTGAGAAATAATAATACTCTCCCTTGATTTGGCTACTTTTTCCTTTGTTTGAGCGGCAAGATGTGTCCCTGCATCCTTAGAGGGTAGGAAAAAGACGGAAAAGGGCCCAAGCCGAAGCCCATAACTCAGAAGTGTCGATCTCCTCTCTTCTTTGGCCTTGGCCCATCAGTTTACTGTATTATCGAAATTTAGAATACGGGTCCCGCCAAATTATGGCTAATCAGATTGGGCCTGGTGACCACAACGCCACGAGGGAATGCTTGTGCTTAATGCAAAATTATGGATCGTGCAAGGAACACAAAACCGTCACGTTTTTTTTTTCGTCTAATTTATCAGTGGCCATGCTAAAGATATATAATACCGAAAACTGATGGCCACATCCCATCGCAGATCGGGGACATCTAAGTGAGGTTTGGTTGAAACATGCGACGCGAACAGAAGTGTAAATAGCAGTGAAAAGATCATTCTTGAGAAAAACGAAAAGTTACCCTTGACTGAAAATTTGGGTTGCAATGCCAGTTTTATAGAAATTGCAACGTAAGCAAAAGCAAGAAAGAAAGTGGCTTAAGTTTTCAGTCATAGCATGCTTCTTTACAACAAGGCGGCATATTTAAGTGTTCTCGATTTGTTTGTGATTATCCCACGCGCTTCGTTCTTTGTACTGTTGCTCTCGTCGTAAGTGGAAACAAGCCTCAAGATATTTTGCATTTGTTTCTACTTCAATCCTTTGTGGCAATTTTTAACTGTTAAGGTTGTTTTTCTTTTAAAAAATGTATTTGCTTTTGCAATACGTAAAGTAAGCACTTTGCTTCGTTCGTGCAAGTTGTGTTGCGTTCATTTGTTCATACTTTGTTACTTAATTTGTTTTCTTCAGCAGTTTTTTTCCTGTAGGTCTCTAGGGTTTCTCGGTCTGTCCGTTCTTCTTTGAGTTATACTTGTGTCGCCTTAAACGAGGCATTGTGGCAAACTGGAAGACTCGCGCACGTTTAAGGAAAGTTTAAGACGCGAAGGAGACGAAATTCTAAACGTCCGATTCTGAGGAATTAGTAGTTCAATCGGATTATTTTTTGAAGTTTCCTTTGTAAGTTGGGAAGCACAATCACCGAAATAGTTTCTTCAATGACAGAATTTGAGATATCACCATCGTGTCTTTTGCTCTCACAAACCAAATGAGAACTTGCATGGTTCCGCAAACGCCGGAAAGCTTGTTCTCACTGACCATCACTCAAGGCATGCAGACTCGAAACTCGAGTTGGAGCAATCCTCGAGCCCTCTTGTGAAACATTTTCTAGCCATCTTTTGCCACAGTACAATTCTTTCTAGTCTTTCGTTTGTCTCTTCAATTTCATTGTTTCCGCCACAAGTTCTTTGCAGTTCCTGTCTTTTCTGCATTGTTTCTTCTTTCTATATCTCGTCTTGTACTGTCCTCGCAAATTAATCACTGATGCTCATTTTGCTTTTATGCTGTGTGCTGGCTTTTAAATTAAACAGCAAATCCACGACGTCGCAAAAATTAAATTTATTTAAATGTTGCTATATTTAGCAAGTAGTCTGAAGTGGAATCAATTTGCACACAAGATTTTTGTTGATAGTCATGATGAGTATGCATCTTTCTTGTATTAGGTTCGGTTTGAATTGGCTGTTTTTGTACCAGAGAGGCATTATGCGTCTAGACAAATAATGCGTCACTCACCTGGCTACGGGCTTTATACTTTAGATGGATTTATCAAAGTCGTCCAGACGCATTGTGCATCTCTAGTAACCTTTTTGCTGCCTTCGAATGCCGTAGAATAAATTGAAATTAAATGGTCAGGGTTGGAGGCGTAGTATTTTTAGCTGTTTCACTAAAAAGTCGCAAAGGCAAATACAAGTTGGGAAATCCTTCAGCGACAAGCAAAGTTATGTGCAGAAACGACCATTATCCTGGTGATTTGTCGTAAACTGCAAAAAAAAAAAAATGGGCCCGGCCCCAATTCAATCCGTTTCAATCATAATCTGCTTTGCAGAGCTTTTCTTGATTTCCCTCTCTAGCGAGAAGAAAAGAAAACTTCTGCTTGGATCTCCTCAATGTCCTGTCACGCATGTGCGCCAATACAGTATCACTTTCACTCTTCTGCCAATCTCGTTTCCAGAGTCATCTTTTCCTTGACCAGCGGTCGGGAAATGAGATTCTGTTCAAATCCAAAAATGGCCATATTTTATTGGCTGTTTGAAAAACGGTTTCATTTCCTGCCATTTTCGATTTCTGAATTAAAAATTGTGATTTCTTCTGGATTTTTATCTATACGAGGTTGACGATGATCTTTTTACAGCTTACCAGTTCCGTAACGTTTCTCATTTAGAAAATATATCATTTTGAATTTCTGAATTGTCACTTGCATGACACGAGATACTGAAATCTGTTTTGATTGAAAAAATGTCTCGTTATTTTTGATTTTCCGTATTTAAACGTTTCAATTGTATTAGGAGATGTGTTTATACTCGTGTGTACTGTCTCGCGAGTGAAAATTATGCGGTTTCATGGCAAGGTGAACTCCACATGTTTTTGTTCATTTGTAACCGCTCCCCCTCACGAATGAGCGGTTATTCGACCGGAACCAAAGTTTTCTGGTTCAGGTTTCCAAAGCGTCTCACGCAAGTTCCGCTGGACAAGTGTAACGGAGGCTGCGGGAACGAGATTGCTCTTCTGCCATTGGGCACGTGTTAAAATTCAAATTTGTTGTAGCGGTTAAGAGTTGAATTATTCTTCCAAAGGTCTGGGCGACATGGAGGAAATCAAGGAAACCTCTGCCAACAGGGTAGCCCTTTTTTGTCCACGCGACGTCTTCGTAGCTTCGTTATATTTCGTTTGTATTTTTCTACAGCTTATTAACCACTTACTATTCAAGCGCGAGGGCCGTACTGAGGGATATTGGCCCGAGGTCGTGGCAGTACGGACCGAGCGCCAATATTCCCCAAAGCGGTCCTGAGCAATTGAGATATGTAAGTTGTTTATTATATGGCATTGTTTCTTTGAGCAATCGGACACTTGGTGAATGTTCGTAACTCTTCGTCTTCCATCAGCGAACTTTGAAGGGCAACCTGATGGGCCATGTCCGAGTTGCTGTTAGTCTCGGTTTCGAAGTGAGTCTTAATGCTCAACTATTGTAAGGGAAATGAGTTTGATTTGCATAAGAATACGCAACTCATTTCCATTTGAGTGGTTGTGCACCAGGACTCGTTTTGAAACTGAAATATGCAGCAACTCGGAAATGGGCTATTTCTGCTTGCTGTAATTGTACGGTTTTGCTCGGGAAAGAGAAAAAATACAGAAACGGACCGTGTCCATGGTAATGATCCATACTGTAAAATCCCGATCGAAAACCAGCCAATCAGAGTGCACTATTTAGCCTGAGAATTGCTTGCCATATAGTAATTAAGAAGGGCTACGGGTCAATAGCCCATGAGGCGAAACCGTGGATCTCCACTCGTTTGTTGGATCTCCACTCTGCTCAAAGGAGCGAGAGGTTTTTCTCCAGGTACTCCGGTTTTCCCCTCTCCTCAAAAACCAACATTTGACTTGATTTGCGTTGGTTGTTAATTTCAGTTTACAGTGTCCCCAATTAGTGCTCCAGCACTAGAACGACCAAATGAATAAATAAAGTTCCTTTAAATTGCCATTCGCCCATTGCCGAGCAACCTGCTTATAATATCTCTTTTGCATTCAAAGGCTTCAAAAGGCAAACAATAGCTCCTTTTGTCATTCATTGGCTAGAAGTGAATTTTAATTTGGTTGAAATGAAATTCAAGAACGGTAACAGATAATCGCATCGTAAGCTATGATTCACCCGGCAACCAGGTTGACAGATAATAGTTTTGATGCTTTTGCAGTTTGGGTAGTTGTGAATGTAGCTTAAATTTTAAAGAAAAGTACGCAGGAATGGTGCAGTGGTGAGAGCACTCGCCTCTCGACAGAATATGACTGTCACAGTTCTGCTATCCCCAGTCTCCTTACCAGCGCGGTTTTGTACCCCCTGGAAGTGGAAATTCCGATTTTTAAAAGGCTGAAAGTCATAGAATAAAATTGTGGAGTTTTCTTTGGCTGTTTTTATCTCAGAAACCCGTGATGTTTCACTTGAGTAAATGAAAGAAAATCTGGCATATACACTTTATTGAATAAAGCTCATCATCATCATCGCTATTGCTGGGTGTACGATT
>NC_090881.1:9511389-9518889 GCF_036669935.1 Montipora foliosa
TTAAAAATGGGTGACCGTCCGCGCGTACATTTATATCTTATGTATAAATAACCCCCCTAACCCTGATGATGGCAAACAGCCGAAAACGTTTGGTTTGAATATTTTAATTTTTTAACTTTTAGCCTTGTATATAGAATATATTTTACTAAGCGAACATTATGGACACAAGTATAATTAATTCTTGATATTACGAGGGCACATTGCAAGTACATGTGAGCCTGCGAGCAAGCTCTCTTTCTGCGGTCCCTCTGAATTTTGAATGCTTCCTCCTGATGTCACCCTGTGGACAACCTATTCATTTCCTAACAAATCTTTTGAAAACATACATTATTTCGTTTAAAAAACAAAGGTAAACAGACAAGATTGATGATCCGATGTACTTAGACTACACTATGAGATAAACAACAAAATGCGTCACTTAAGCTGTATATAAACATTAGCAATAACAATTGATGAAAAATTGAAAAACATCAGTTAAATGGAGAAAGACTATTACAACTATTTTATACTAGTTATAGCTGTCGCTAAAGTGCCAACGAGCCAAGCTTGCGTGATCTGGCGTCTGCAAACATCACGCGGCGTACTCGTGCTTAACTCTCATTGGTTATCGCTACGGTCAACATTTCATCGCTTTGGTCTACATTACAGCTTTTGGTCTACATTACAATTAAATTTGAAGCGCTTCTGAGATTTCGTCCGCCTAAAAATCTTCTCGCGGCTCTATAAGCTGCCGCCTCGCCAGGCCTTCTGTCTTCAGAAGGCCTGACTCGTTGGCAATAATTCACAAAGGCAGAAAATATCACAGAATCCTTTTCCAGCGAAACATTTTATTGAAACAAACAACATAAGATGCACCAAAACGCCATTCGCGTTGCAATGACTTTCCATTGCTGGTTAACGAGAATAACAACCTCACGAGGCAGAATGTGTATTTATATTTAACTAGTTATAGCTGTCGCTAAAGTGCCAACGAGCCAAGCTTGCGTGATCTGGCGGCTGCAAACATCACGCGGCGTACTCGTGCGGCCCTCTCATTGGTTATCGCTACGGTCAACATTTCATCGCTTTGGTCTACATTACAGCTTTTGGTCTACATTACAATTAAATTTGAAGCGCTTCTGAGATTTCGTCTGCCTAAAAATCTTCTCGCGGCTCTATAAGCTGCCGCCTCGCCAGGCCTTCTGTCTTCAGAAGGCCTGACTCGTTGGCAATTATTGGGTTTTCAACAAGCAATAACTGAATGCAATTCAAGCAACAATCAAATCCAAGATCATTATCAATGTAAAGACATGATGTAGCTGTTATGAAAACATGACACAAAGGTTAATACTAATCTTCTATTTGTAACAACTTTTTGTTGCTGAGGTTGAAGTGGATCTTGATATTGTCTATCTGTAATAGTGTCTCTATGATTTACTGTGTCATT
The DNA here is from genome assembly GCF_036669935.1 of Montipora foliosa. Taxonomy (NCBI): domain Eukaryota; kingdom Metazoa; phylum Cnidaria; class Anthozoa; order Scleractinia; family Acroporidae; genus Montipora; species Montipora foliosa. Next base: position 9,512,816 of record NC_090881.1, read on the forward strand.
TACTGTAGTCTCATACAGTTTCAAGTTTTCGAAGCATGAGGTTGTTGATATTTAAGATGTGCTGGTCCTTCGAATCCTTTGCATCAGTAATGAACAACTTGAGGGCCTATTGGATAGGGCAGCATATTAACATGATTTCACAATGAAGCACAATCGGCGTTGCTTTACAATGAAATAAAACTCACCTCTGTTTAATTCAGAGCGTTCGCTTCATGCAGTGGACCACGAGGTAAAGAGATTCCCAGAATACTTTTCGCGTATGGAACAGGGCGAAAACCGACTTAACAGCGACTGTTCCAACAAGTGCAGGACGAGTAGGATATTCCTAGATATCTGGATTTCCAAGGCTGCAAGCTAATTGGATGATGTTATGTCCCAGATTAGGAAGTGGGCTCCATCGTCGTCGCCGGCAAACAAATAGCCCATTTCCGAGTTGCTCTATGCCTCAGCTTCAAAGCGAGTCCTGGTGCACAACCATTCAAATGGAAATGAGTTGCGTATTCTTATGCAAATCAAACTCATTTCCCTTACAATAGTTGAGCACCAAGACTCATACGGTTCGTCCTGATCGCATCAGAAAGCGGGTCTGTTGGGAAAAGGTACTTACAGGAATGTATGACATCTGGTGAACAAACCTGTTAATTCTGCTGCCTTCTTTCCCTGTAGGTGATTCGTGCGCCGTACAAGGCAAGCGCCGTTTCAGCATTTGCTCGACTTCTCGGTGCGCCACCCAGTATACTACGCGATTGCATCAAAATCATGAAGTTAGAAATGGTGAGTGAGGTTATATGAAACGCAAAGTATAAAGTCAAAATCGAAGTAACTACTCGGAAAGCTGACCAAATGAGGCTTGGGGCAGTTGTGGTTACATCCTGTTGTCAACTGGGCTTTTGTTGTCGATTGTCAACCTTGACCATCCTTTTATTTGACAAACGTTACTGTGACATTGTCAGTTGACCAGTCCCAATCCTTATACTTCACGACCCACTTTTTCCACTGCCCCAGCACCACAATCATTAAGAATTGGCCTTGCGATTCATTGCACTTCAGGGCTTGAAATTGGCATCGATGTTGTTTTAAGTCCGAAATGAAAATGCGAAAAGCCGAAGGAGAAACACATTAACGTGCTCACGTCGTGTGTAAGGACGGTGCATACTATTTTAGTGTGCATACGTTATGTATCTCGAGATACTCGAGTTTTCTACGGGTGGTGCTTACTAATAGAGGGAAATTTTTGCGCAGTTAACAGCGGTTATCAGTCACACGCACCCCTCAACGACATGTTTTTGTATTTCGAAAATAAAATTTAGGTGGACGTCAATCAAATGTTTCCATGACGAATTCAACTGCCGCCAAGAGAACAGAACTATTGTCATGGAAACATTTGATTGACGTCCGCCTAAATTTTATTTTCGAAATATAAAAAAAAGTTTTGTTGAGGGGAGCGTGTGACTTATAACCGCTGTAAAATTATGCGCGGAGAAACCAGAATTTAACAAGTGATCTTTGTATCCAAAAAGAAATTGGGTGTAACCGTGTATTTTTCCGAGATAATAAAGCTTCAATTTGGAAATGAACACAATACATCGCTCTGTATTTTAAAGCTTTTTGCAAATATTGTTGATTAATTATCTTTGGAAAATGCGTGGTTTACCCCAATTTTCTTTTGGATTTCTACACTTGTTAAGATCTACTTTCCCCGCATATTCATAAACCGCGCAATTAGTGGGCACCGTCCTTAAAGCAAACCAGTGCTAAGCTTAATGGAATGTATAACCTTTTGTTCTAACATAAAAACGCACTCTGTTTACGGAACAGTACGTCACTGTACTGAGGCGAAGAATGGAAATCAGATTGCAACTTGAAAAAAAAAAAAAATTCGGCTTAAATAAATACATGATCAGTATTCAAATTTAAGTACAAATTCCATATTTGAAAACGGTCAATTTTTTTGCGTTTGGCTTTGCTGTTTAGATGCCTTAGGGGTATAGTAGTCGTAAGTGTTGCTCAATTTCAAATGTTCGTTTTCGTGTTATTTAAGAAAAAGAGCAGAAGCTATGCAATTGGGATTATGCCTTGTCTCCTTTTTGGTTTTACCCCTTTTGTGTTTCAGAACCACGATCCTAACAAGCTAAAATGGCGAGTGGAATGGTGTCTTAGTATCCCACCCAACGCACCTGACATGGCTGCTCCAGGAACACCAGCTGTGGTTCTAAAAAATAAGATGTTGTTTTTTGTAAGTTGGATCGCTTTTTCTCAGGAGAAGATCTCTTCTTTCTGCGTTTCTTACAATTGTCTGAGTTTCGAACATCATAGCTATCACTGTTCGTACTTTAAAGTGCTACTACGATGAAAAAATCAGCTCTCGTTTTCCTTCGCACTTCAAAAGCACTCGCGTTGATTTGATTTTTTTGTAGTAATTTCAAGGGGAAGACTCAGTATTCTATTGATTCGGCCTATTGAGCAATCAACGCAAATACTTTCGAAATGTGAGGAAAAACGAGAGCTCATTTTTTCTTCGTAGTAGCACTTTAAGATCATTGCCAATCATTAATACATTTGCATTTACAATACTGTTTATTATATCCCCCGTATTCTACAGTACGGCCTGCTCTGCGGCCCGCGAAATTTGAAATTTGACAGAACATTCTATAGCAAGTTTTTAAATGTCGTTATGTTTACTTACTTAAATTTGTATTAGTTTTTCGGATTTTGACACGGCAATCTGTATGGCAGTTGAACCTTTCGCTTGACGTCAATTAGTTTCCTATCCCGCGCGCCTGATTACGTCAGAGATATAATAAATATCTTACTAACCTTGTTTTCTCAGTTCGTACTGAAATTACGGATCTTAGCTTTTCCCGTTGATTTATTGCCTTCGCGCTTGGGCCATAAATCAACGGAAAAAACTCGGTCCGTTACTTGAAAGAGTTGGACATCATTGCTATTTATGCAGCAACTTGCGAAGAAAGCCGGAAAAAAATCCAGTCTTGAATGGGGCTCAAACCTTTGACCGAAAGATTACGCCGCACGTTCCCAACCAACAATACACAAGATATAATTCTATATCATTCATTCCTTAAATTCTTCTCTTACGGGATGTAACTCGAACTCACAACTAACCAGCTGTCATATTGCGGAGTTAGTCGAGCAGTGCAACGTAACCGCATGGTCCTGGGTCGAGCCCCATTCAAGCCTGGGTTTTTTCAGGCTTTCTTCACTACTGCTGAAGTTGGTGTTGAACGGCGATGAACTCCAACCCTCATGTATTTCAATTCCCGCAGTTGAAATACATGGACATTTCACATGTATTGTGCATCATCCAATATTGAATTTATTGGGTTAGATGGACAACTACACAATTTTCACTCCGATTAGAAACACGCCAATTTACTTGTAAGTGGGGCAAATGATTGTCAAGTAAAGGCATTTAACGTCGGTAGTTCCTTCAGTCACGAAACTGTATCAATGGAAGCCGACGTTGCGCCCTTTTTACCCCCCCCCCTCCCCCTCCGCCTCCCCCACCCCCTCCCTCTGTTAGTGCTCCACTTTACGGGTATTTAAAGCAATGGCTACACGGATCAGAGAAAAGTCGAAAGAGACGTTTAAGTCACCGAGGATCGAACCGGGGACCTGTGATAAAAGTTGAGCAGATTAAGCCTTAAAAAAATGTATCACCGTCATCTTCTTGCATTTTGTAAGAGTTACGATCAATTGATAATAGGACTTCGCTTCGTACAATTCAAGGATCAATCGTGCTCGAAATTTCAAATAGGCCGAGCGCGTATTTTGTAATTACTCGCTCGATTTCTTCCTGAATTATACTCCACTCAGTCTTATTACCATTCATAAGACATTTAATGCAGCGCAATTTCCGTATTTAGCCGTTTTTGGGATTTTGTTAGCTTTACGTTCCTTGTGCAGCACGCAAAAAGCTAAAAGCGAAATGTTAATGCACAAATGTTCAATAAGTTTGTTGTAAGTGAAAAAAAAAAGCAACGAAAAAATATCAGTCACGGTGCAAGTTGAGAACGGGACGGAAAAATTAGACGTTCTTATAAGGTCACGTCATTATAATCTGCCTAGGAAATAATTAGCGTAAACTATGTTTATTCTCAACAGATACAACTTAGTAAACCTATTCCGTCTTCGCCCTGTGGAGAAGAACAGATCGTAGTTGTTCCCATTCTTCACGAAATTCAAAACAACACGGTCCAACAGGCGTCCCCTCCTGGTTCATCCGCCACTTCGACTCATGCAGCCATTGTAAGTGCGACCTTGAAGCGATGGAGCGAAATTACTCCAAGAACTGGTAAGTAAATGCCAGCGGCGAAACATCTGAATAGTTTGCAATTGAGTACTGCTACTACTGGCCTTTATGCATAAACGAACTGGAAAAAAAGACGGGGGCCTAAAGTCAGAGCCACTTTCGTATGACCTTGAAAAAGTGTTCGCAATTTCTTTCACGGACCAATGTTTGGCAAGATTATAACAAAGCTTCGATTGGCCAATCACATTACTGCATTTCAAAAAGGCCGATCGCTTTCCAGAAAGTTCCATGGAGAGATGACGCTGGTTGCATCCGCGTTCGCTAAGCCAATGAAAATTCGCGCTCGTTTGTTTTTGCTCGATAAGCCAATTAAATGTTTTGCATTTTTGTTTTCGAGTTTTTTTAGGTTTATTTTTCAAGGTCATATGAAAGTCGCTGTAACATGAATTGTTCATTAGGATGTTTGTCTCATCAGATACACCTTACATCAAAATGGCTGCCATTTTACTATTCGTTTGTTTGCTTGCAAATTAGCCTTTGTTGCTTAAAATTCAAAAGAATATTTAACCTTGAACGAGGCAACAAGGGCTAATTTTTGCAAACAAACAAAAGAATACTAAAATGGTGGCCATTTTGGAACATGGTGTATAGCCAAGTACCGAAATTTGTTAGAAGGGTGAAGGTGGACTGGCACTGCCCTGGTTACAGTCACCTTGATGAAGAAGCTGATAACTGACAACAAGAGAGATCCTCTCTTAGCTTTAAAGCCAACATTGGAAGAAAATGATGTTTAACGTGGTGTTGTGATGTCGTATGTTCTCGGTCAAACATATTGATCATATGTAAATTTCCTCATTTTGCCAACTCAGGTTTTGTGGCCTTTAACAAGCCACGTCAATTGTCTAAGTGATCTTATTTAAATCTGTTTCTGCACAGCAACATGCATGCAGTTATAGGAATTAAGCAAAACTCACATTTTAAAAAATGTGACTGGCAGTATACATCGGAAACTGTCATAAGTGCTAGAGAAACAAACCTTTTTCATCTCTCTGGAAAAATTTCAGCCCAACCAGCGACCCACATAGGACGTTCAGTTATTTCATAGATTGAAAAATTTATGACTGTTTTCGATTTCTTTAAAGGTGAATGTACAATCTTTCCAGCTGTGTATGAACTTGCAAGAAATCTGGATATTCCGCCATAAATGACAAAACGTGAATTCCAAAGCAACAGCCTCGTTTTCTTAGCGAGTTTGTTTAGCAAGTAATTTTCAGTCACGTGACCAGCGCTCAAAGAAGAGAACTGAGTGGTTTGCATGAAATTGGAGTTCTGTTTCTGCGGGATGAATTGGCATGCCAATATGGCTGCCATGTGTTTGTATTGGAACATCAACAAGGCTTCCGTGACGCCATGTAAGAGTGTTCTTTATCCGTTGAATATTTGGAAAGTGGACTCGCTTTGAAACTTCGAGGATGGGGTATTTCGGTTACGGCCAGTTGTGCTGTTCAAGATGGTCGCTTTCAAATGCAGTTGTTTTTTCTTCACGTCAGGTTGGAGGACATGTGGTAAAAGACAGTAAAATAAACCAATCAGAACAAACAGACTGTGTTTGGCGCCAAGTTGCGGAAAATGTTTGCGACCAGGCCATCGAAATGGTGGCGATTGCTTTTTTTTTTTTTTTATCTGAGTAGTATAGAGTGTTTTCACGTGACGTCACGGCGGCCATGTTGGTGTCCCCAACTAATCCTCCGGGAATTGAGCTCTATTATCACGCAAATCTTTTCTTTTGTTTTGGTGGAAACAC
>NC_090881.1:9536389-9538889 GCF_036669935.1 Montipora foliosa
AGGAAACCAATATGCATCGGTTTTCATTGCCATTTGAAAGAACCAGCTATTTAGCTTTCAAAACATCAGGGAAGTTTGTGCCAAAGTACTTTCAACCCCATGGCCACAGAGCTCGACAACGGAATCGCTAATTTCACTCGTTCCAGAGATTCAAACCCGATTCTGGACAAGTTATGAGATATTTCAGATGGCATATCTCCATTTATACAAATAAAATCAAGTTGCACCGTCCACGGCATTGTAAGAACAAAAGGGAGCAAATTTCTTCGTACACTTATGGCGGATTAGTCTCGAGGACTTCGCGAGAGCTCCGCGCAATCACGATGGCATTTTCACTTCCGGCGTTTCAACAGCCAATCAGATCACGAGTTTGGTCGGCCAAAATTTGGCCGACCAAACGGAATTCTTGAGAGACTTTTGGTCAGGCCCAATATGAGCGCACAGGCGGCCCAGAGTCGGAAGGTAAACAATTATAAGGATTTGTATGGGAATCTTGATAACAGACTGAAAAAGATATTTACTCCCAAAAGTTCTCAATAAAAAAGCCGTACTTTATTGTCGTGGTGAATTTCTTGCTTTTTGTGTGGTTTTTTGCCTGATTGAATGCGATTTAAGCGACTTCTCAAATTCCCGAGTCGTCATTCTTCCCTAAATAAAGGAAAGGCTGGCAACTCATTTCTAACTTACCTCAGATCTCGCCGAAAAAATTCACACTTCTCAAGCATCAGTCACGCTCAAACTCCGGCGATGGCTTGCCCCACCGCATGTTATAAATCCGGATTTTCATCGAACTCCGTAAGTACTGAAGCTGTTTGGATGGAGTTTGAAACGCAGTCGAAGGTATTTACTAGTGTATGAAACACAATCCTGTTTAATTTTTCATCCGTCAACAACTCACATTATCATGTCTGCAGAAGAAATTCATATGAAAAGGTCTCTGCACCTTTTCAGCCTTTTGGACACATTTTTCTGTTGAGAGTCCAGGGAAAATACCATCGTTGAAATCATCTGTGCTTTGTTTTTGCGCTTCCAGTTGCGTTGAAATGTTCAAAATTATTTCTCACACCGGCGGGTGCATCAAGCGATATCGATCGAAAACCAACAATTATTACTCGGAATACCTGAAAGGTATCCGAGTTACAATCTCGCTTGTCTGTTTTTTGGATAGTAGAAATTACGGTGCGGTGATTTCTTTGGCTCAAAGCAATTCACTTAACAAAACTATACTTTTTCCAACAACAACAAACAGATTTTTGCGCGCGCGAGGCTTCAAACAGCTTCAGTACTTACGGAGTTCGATGAAAATCCGGATTTATAACATGCGGTGGGGCAACCAAGGCGATGGGAGCTGTGTTTAAGGTTTCAGTGTGGAACTTTTAATATCGTTCGCCGATTTAGAAACTCGAACATGACCTCAGGCAGGTATTTGGGGACGAGTCTGGGATTTGTTTTGCTCTGCCCAACTATGGGTACACTTGCGTAGGTTTGCGCTCACCGTATGGAGGCTCAGTGAACCGTTGACCAGCCGTGTCAAAATTGGTTGTTAGCGAGCCTCGAAGGAGTTTGAAAATTTGAATATTTTTCGCAGTTTCTCAGCAATGGATACTCTCTGGACCTTGAAACTTGGTCAAGGGGAAGTAAATTTATCCGTGTAGCCATCGCCGGAGTTTGAGCGTGACTGATGCTTGAGAAGTGTGAATTTTTTCGGCGAGATCTGAGGTAAGTTAGAAATGAGTTGCCAGCCTTTCCTTTACTACTCTTCCCAGTAGACCGCGACACCCACGAATTTTTTGGCCGCCTTCGGAGTAACGTCTTTGATAACGCGAGTTTGTTTCAAACCACTCACGTGGTACATTGAAGTGCACCACGTGAGGCCATTTTTTCTGTGTGGCGTCATGACTTTTTCGTATCACGTGATGTTCATTCACAACGTGTTTATCTCCAAGAGGCGTTTTTTGTCTGCCATAGAACCGTCAGCATGGCGGCTGTTTACCAGATGAAGATCAAATATGATCAGGACAAATTCGGGGCGGTTTTTTTTAGACGCATTCGACACAATAAATTTTTCACGACAAAGGTTAATTGAAAAAATTCGCAAAGTAACAAGCCGTTTTAAAAACATGGATGACCAAGACTTAAGAATATAAAGATACCTCGACGATGAGAAGACCTTTGTCGATCTTTCTGACGAGAATTCGGTGCAAGAAATGTTTAGATGCGGAGTCCCCGTTGAAAAAGCTTAAATTTGTTGTAAACACTCCTTCAAACCGTGTTCTTGAATCAGATTGAACTAAACTGCAGTCCCCTTAAAGGTTGGTTGCTTGAACAAGAGTAAATCTACTAGGTATACTTACTGTTTTTCTCTGCCTTGTAGTTGAATGGTTTATCGCCAAAACACTCCATAACATTCTTAAAAGTGGTTCCAGATTTTTCACAGAAATACAGCGTGATTTGTGCCCAGTGTTGCAGAACACTTCAAATTATGTTTTCTAAAGGGGGT
>NC_090881.1:9568889-9576389 GCF_036669935.1 Montipora foliosa
TGTTGCATCTCAAAAACGTGAGTATTGAAAATTAAAGCTATATTGTATGCAGCAGTTAACCACAATATTAGTCCAGCCCTTCTCCTGGGATGCAGAGGATATAACTAATGAAGCAGCATTTGCAGTAATGACTCCAGGAAATCGGAAATTTTCGTTCTGCCTACAGTACACTCATCATTATTGATTCTTCAACTCCTGCCAAATGACCTTGCCTAAGTACTGGCTCAACTCACGAAATGCACCGGGGCTTGCATTTTAAGTTGTTTCCAACGCTTTGCTTATTTTTGATGATGTGCACTGTAATGTCAGCAAATCATCTTTTTACGGGTATTAAATATTATGTTTGTTATTTCAGCTTTTTTTAAGAAATGGCCTTGAAGAGCTATTTTTTACATCAGATGGCATCAGACACATGAAGGCCAAGTATTTTGCTGATTTACCAGGAGGTATGATACATGCTATTTTGCTAGGTGGCAATGACCAGGGGCATATATACGCAGTAAAATGTCGATATTTTCCTGTAAATGGTGTTTTCAAAGATGGGTTTATTTTACGAATGAGCCAACACTTTGATTGCGAGGAACTAAGAACAAGAAACCAAACTCTACTTTTCAGATTTAGCCCAATTCTTGTTCCCAGATCCCATTGTTCCTCTACTAGCTGGCAGGGCCCTCGCATGAGAAAACGAAGGGCTCTAGAGACAAAGGAAATTCAAATTTTTCATTGATTAGTTTGCGAACAATAAAGTCGTGAACCGGAAGTAAAAATGGCCGATGTGGTGCGATGGGGTCAGCTGGTGCGAAACCGCTTGGTAAAATGACCAGAGTGTCTTTTTTTTTAAACTACGATATTACTTATTGCTTCTTACTGTTCGACACGAATGGACACTTTCTTTAAGTTGAGGCTTAAAAGCCTCACATAGAGGCTCTCCGAAGGTAATCCTTCCGAGCGCCACCATGTTTATTACCATTGAACTGCGGAAAACTGCAAGATGCTACATGTATGTCTCCAGAGCCCTTCATTTTCTCTTGCAAAGGCCCCGCCGGCTAAGAGAAACGATGGGAACTGGGAACCAGAGCGATTTAGTCCCAATGTGAGCAAGCGTGTGTACAGAAGTATTCAACTCCATTTAACATTTTTGAGAACTAAGAAAAAGTTGAATCGGTGGCTGATGACAGTTTAAATCAGTTTGATTTTCGATGGTGACTCTGGGATACGTTTTCAACATTTTGCCTTTTCAAAACAACGATGAACGACCTGGTCAAACGTTCCCGAGATTTGGCTAAATAAAGTGCTGACTGCGATGCTGTAGCAAAAGTTTAAATGGGCCTAAAATTTGATAAGCATTTTTCTCAAGAAAAACTCAGCTCCCGTCCCGCCTTCAAGCTTTCAAGAGAGTTTAATGGAAGAGCGTCTACGAGTTTTATACCATCCAAACTAGTAATAGGAAGGTCGTTTGATCACTCAGATTTCCTCCGGGCATCTCTGAGCCCACATCAAACTAATAACATTCTTTAAAGGCTAAACTATTTTAGTATCACCCAACTAGTGGACTAATGCAAATCCTGCATTATAATTGGCTACGCTACTAGAGGACTATTATTAATAGTCCTTAAGTAGCGAAAAGCGCGACGCTTTCTTTCGTTTTATTCCCAAATAAAGATTTCTTTAACTTGCATTAGCTAACTTTATTATTGCCTTTTCTGTCCAACTAGGGCCACGGGTCAATATTTCAGCTTTCTCTAATCTAACCCTATTGATTGCGCTCTCCTTAGGAGCAATAAACTGAACAAAAATTACTAATAAAACAAATTCAGTTGTAGTTGCAGATTAGAATGCATAATTATACAGAGCATAATTATCGTCAAATGCTTAATGATTCCCTATCAGGGATTTTTGCTTGCCTCGTTGTCTATATGAGTAGACATACGAGTTTGCTCTCAGAAGGCACCATGCTATTTACTAATTGACTTCAAAAGATAAAAGAACTTGTTAAACTTAGTTTAACCTTCAATTTTAACCCTTTTAGCTTTGAGAACCAGGTAGTTAGAAGCCATGAAAAACTAATAAAAAACGTCTTTGTCAAATTTCGAATTTTCAAATCATCATTCCTCAGAGATTACGTGGTATATGGTGTTCAAATTTCCAGAGATAGTCGAGCGCAATGCACTTTCAACATTCAGTACTTTATTTCAGCCTTACTGATTACAAAGCGATCTCCTTGTGCTAAAAGGGTAAAAAATGTAAACAAAGTTTCCCCTCCCTAAACCTTGTTTTCGTTTATTTCCTAGTGTTGAAGACTGCAAACTTTCAGATTAATGAGACGCGTAAACTTGCCGACTTAAAGGAACTTCAAGTAAGGAACCCCTGGCCATGTTCAATAATAATATTATTATAGACTCAAATAATTCTGAGTTGGTTTAAGGGGTTTTGTCAGGGGTGAGGAGACTTTTCCCTGCTAGGGAGGGCTCTTTTCTTTTTGCATTCACTAGGCTGACAAGTACAGGAAAAGGGACCTCTGCCATGGATCGAAACTCACTGTGTTGAGCTGTTACTTAGCGACCAAATCCTCATGTGATACTTCACATGCTGTACAGGCTTACTACACAGCAGGCCCAAGTCACAGTCAGCAACCATATCATGGGACATGCGTTCTGAACAGTGACGTCCAAGGTTGTGGGCAGTAGTTGTATCAAAGTGAGTTTCGACCCAAGGCTGAGGTGTCTTTTCCCGTATTGTCAGCCCATCGAACTCGAAAAGACAAGGGACCTTTCTTAGATACCTTTACTTACATGTATGCTCAAAATATCTGTGCTACAATCTTGGACAAATATCTTGGGAAAACTTCACTAACAAACACAGTCGATTGACCCAATTCAAATCTGTCGGGGTTAAGATTCTCTGTGTATTGCATTTGCATGACATTTAAAAAACTAGACGCTCCATGAGCGTACACTGGGTTGCTTGTGGTACGTGTTACACCAAAACAGAAGGCACTGAATTGGGTGGAATTGAACTGCAGCGTTCCAGTTATTTTTTCAAGTGGGGCGGGGGGTCATTAATACCATTTGAGTGGTCACCCAGACTTCGTGCCAGCAGAGGCCCTTTAGCTCACACGTTCACACGTTTGATTATTTTGTAATGTCCTGTCGAAATTTTGAGGTATTTTAGTTTTTTAAGCTTTAGTAACAAATTCAGTTTTTAAAGATAACAAAGTACGCTCTTGAGTAAAATTCACTCGTGTCTTCATTAGATGATCTGCAAAAAATAAACTAAATGCAAATTGCTCTGACGGACGTTTTCCTGCATGTCATTCATGTCTTGCAGTTGCATTATCCAAACGTTAAAATTTTTGGCTTTACATGTACGTCTGCACCAAAAAGTACCGAAAAAACCGGTAGTTACAGTAAAAGACAAGCCAAAAGACAGATGAAGAGAAAAATATCGTATTTTTTATATGTAACTCTGAATCGAATTCAAACCCAACTCGGGGTAGAGGGCCGGTATTACATTTTGTTGGAGGTCACTGAATACTCAGGGAGGGACGGTCAAGACCGCGAATGTCCCTTCATCCTGGGATGATTCATGGTTGGGGTTAAATTTTGAGAATTTTACGGAACGAAAATTTCTTGCTTGTAAGTGTTATACAGTACAAAGACTGGGCTGTTTTCTTATAAAAAAATGTTTGTTTAGTAGTCTTTGTAGCGCTGAACTCATGGCGACGGGAAAGTGTTAAACGTGAGACGTGCGAATTTCATCCCGGTGCTGGGGACCGGGATGAAATCATGGTCAGTCATCCCGTGTTGAAAACATTTCATTCAGCGTTCGTGAAGACAAGAAAACCCAATCGTGTCAAATTACCGCACGCAACAAAACAAATTTCAGGATCAAATCGTTTCCTGAAAAACCTTTTCCTTGAATAATGAAGCACAACATAGACGACAAGCTTTCTTTCAAATAATGCTTGGCTTTCACATTTCCAATTCTTTTTTTGCCTGAAGACTGTGCAGAGTTGAGTACAAATAAACACAAATAGCCAGACAACAGAGATCACAGATCCACTGAAGGTGTTCGATTCCTTCTCTGCCTTTGTTGAACCCATAAGTTACCAGAGAATTTTCCATTTGGTTTCAGTGTTGTACAATGGTCAAATATTAGAAATACAGCTCACTTTGATTACGGCTTCACGGGCGAAAGCTTGTTGTCGAAGTCCATTACTCGTCGCTTTTAAGATTCCAGATATTTATTTTTCGCCGCCTGTCTTGTTTATCCAATTGACGTTCCATTCTTGAGCTTCATAAGTTTATATTTTGTTTAAAGATGCACTAAAACGCCATTAGCGTTACAATGACTTTCGAAGGCATTGCAGGTTAATAAAATGTTCTCCTGTGTCTACCAGAGAAATCCACGTATTTCCACTTCCCCCTCAAACCTAACAAAATACGCACAGAAGACTATGCACAAAGACACCACTTAGCAGGGGAGTTACGGGAAAGACTTTTACCGACACGAAAAAAAGAAAAAGCAAAGAAATGCTACCCATTTTCCGACTGGGATTGCCATAATGTCAACCCAGTAAAAAGGACTAAATTTAATTCGTTTTCCGACTGGATTGCCATATGACAACCCAGTAATTATAATTTACCCAGAGCAAAATGTCTTATCCTTAAAGGGTTTGAATTGGATACAATACTGAGTTAGCTGATGTGGTTAGGTGGAGTAGTTGGAGGGAGGAAATTAGTGAGAATTAAGTCTTTTATCACACTTACAGATTAGGGAATGGATGTTACTTTTATAGTAGTGTGCCACATTTTCCCTACGAGTTTTGTCCAAGATTGTAGTATTTGGTTGGCAATTTGCAGGCTAGCCACAGATTAAGGGCCTGTGGTATGGATTGTCCAAAGATGACAAGAATGTCGAAACTTTGAAAGCATTTAACAGAAAAATAGGGAAAAAATGTCTCCTTTTCTGCGATTTTTATAATTCTGCAGAAGTTCGCCTTAAAGTGCTAAACGCCACATTGCTTTTGGGTTCCACCAATCAAATTTTCGAAAATAGCCGAGAAGATTGACTCCGCCGCTCAGGAAAGTGAACTGATTGGAGTTTTTGTTTAGTTCACATCTCAAATACCATCATCATAGCTTTTTAGAGGTTTTTCAGTAAAAGGGTTCATACAGATTCCATCGCTTTCCAACCAAAACAGCGTCAAGTTCGAATGTAACATGGGAACCAAAGATGCTAATTGCGCACCGGTGGCTCAGTTGGTTGTCAATGAGTGAGCATCGGGCTGTCATGCGGGTCAAGACTTTCAAGTATTCTGGGATAAGGACTATAAACCGTAGGCCCCATCTCACAACCCTTCAATGTTCATAAACTCTGTGGGGCGTTAAAGATCCCACACCTAAAGATTCCAAAAGATTCCAAAAGAGTAAGCCATTGACCATAGGTTATGTCACGCATCAATTGATTTCGGCATGCGTGATTTCGGGTCAACTCTTCACCAGGTGTTGGAAGTTTGATTGATGGAAGTCAAAACGCAGCCTAATTAAGATTTTTTTACTCATAAGTTGGGGATCTCTTAGGTGTAAATGGGTTGACAACATCTTGGTCCCCTTACATTATTAATAAAAAGATGATTGTGTAAAAAGTTCCTGGACATGAATTTGCAAAGTTGGAACGCCATTAAGTGTTAAATATCTCACCATAGAAATGTTTTATTTTAGATTTTAGTGTATGGGGTTTTTGTAATGTGGGTCTAAGACATGGTGGTTGGTTAATGGTTTCACTTGCTGCCAGACGCTGAAATTCAGTCATTAAACATACTCCAAAAAAAGTGAACAATTCTGTAGGCTTCTGGTTTTTTAAGCAATTCAAGTAATTCTGTTTTTTGTCTTCACAGCCTGATAAACCAATGATGGTCGCTGAATTTTGGCCGGGGTGGTTTGATCATTGGGGTGAACCACATCACGAAATGGAAATAGAGAAAGTGGTGGACAGAGTCTCAAATATACTGGAGGCAGGCGCTTCTATCAACCTCTTCATGTTTCATGGTAAAGCAGACAACCCGGCCGTCCATGAAGATGAGAACAATGTAACCCTACAATTATCCCAAAATAAAATTATCTGGGCTGAACAGTTTTAAATTAATTTTACTTCAGAAAACAATTTCACGTTTGCTTTGGCTTTACAGTCGAACCTCCACTAACAAACACCTCCTCTAAGCGGACACCTCCCGAATTAGCTTTTTTTTTCATTACAGTACATCAAAGTTTTCCTTTTTAAACTTTTTTTCAAACCAGTCCCACGAAAAACATAAAGTCGCAAGGCAAATGCTTACCATATCCTGGTCCTTTGTTTATCCGCTTTCCCGTATTTAAGAACCATTGCTGAGTTAGACGCACGCTTCGGGAACGTCGTCGCCCAAACATATTCTAATATATAAATGCCATCTTACACAAAACCAGCCCGTACTAAGAGAAATCTGTAAAAACCCTCCCCTAATAGACCTTTCCAAAATTTTTGATGCCATCTTGGCTTTGGGGCAAACACGGCTAAAATTACAGTAAATGTATGATTTTGGAGAAGAAATGCATGCGTATCGCTCAAAAAATTGTGCCATACGGGGCTCGCATTTGGTTGGCCATCTGAGACTTTCATTTTGATTATTGACCAATCCAAAAGCTTGGTTTTGTACCTCTTTGTTCATTGAATTACCTCTTTTCTGCACTGCGCTACCTGGAAACTGCATTTTTTAGCCAATTAGAATGGATAAATCCTTTTCCATGTGTATTATTATTAGTAGTGATATAGTGAAGTTAATTTTGACAGGCGGAACGAACTTTGGTTTCATGAATGGTGCAAACGGTAATAGACAGATATACCAGCCAACAGTTACCTCATATGGTAAGTTAATAATGCAGGTATGGACGAGGATGGTGTTTAATTTTTCTTTGCGATTTAGGGTGGCTACAATGAGGAGGCAGTGCGGCTTAGTTATTAGGGAGCTTTCCTTGAGATCCAGAGATCCTTGGTTCAAGAACCGTTCTGGCCACTCTTTGAATTTGATCCTGGCAGTCCCTGGTTCAACTTCTCAGCTGCACTTGTAAATAGCCAACTGTTTTGCCTCTGGCCAGTTGGGGTTCTGAACAGTTGTTGTTGTTCTATTCTGTCGTTTATTTGATTGTGTTTCATTGGCCCTGAAAATCCCCTAAGGTGGGGGGGGGGGGAATTAGTCAATTGTGTATGTATTTATCAAGAGTCCATCACGTAACAGTAGGATTTACCCAAATTGGCCTAGTCCCAATCAGTGTCAGAAAAGTGTTTATTTTTAAACCAAGTTTTGTGGGAAAGTAAACTATAGACCAAATTGGCTAATTCAATGTTGTACCAAATTCAAACATTTTGTTCCGGGTATTTCCATATCATTCAAACTTGAATGCTACATTATAATAAACACATATAAAATAGACTCCTTTCTGACTCTGATGGGAACAAACTTGA
>NC_090881.1:9583889-9596389 GCF_036669935.1 Montipora foliosa
GGTGAAAATTGTCCTGCTGTACTTCTGGGACAAAAACTTCTAAAACGAGGAATTCTCGCGAATACATGAAAGGAGATGGTGACTGCTAACGAATAATGAGCTTGTTAGGAACATTTTTCTTAAGGGCTCTTTCCTTCTGGCAGAACTGGCCAGTTTGCAAAGAAAATGTAACAATTTGAAGGAATACTTGCATGATAATCTCTCGCATTCTTCTGGAGGAGTATATATCATCCTCAAAGTGTGTTAATTTGAAGGAATTGTGGAGTTCGTCCATCCAAATACCTGGTCTGGTTGGTCAGTTCATTCAAATGAAAAGCGTCAGTGACGAGAGTGAACAAAATGAATTCCGAATACATTATAATAATTATTGGCAGTTTGGGCCCACATCCTGTTTGCCTCATGGGAACTGGACTATCAAACAAGACTTAGATGACAATCATTCTGCATTTTGCCCAGATTAAAATGGTGGCATACCCAAGATTAGAGATTTTAACAGAGCCCCATACCTTAATGAAGGATGCATTTATTGGTAAAAACCCAGGGCATACTAGCTTGGAAAATGTGAATATTTGTTGTCGCGTAATTTCATATTGAGAAAGCTTTACCATTATTATACGAACTGTTGGTCTGAATACTCTCAGTTTTCACTTTTCCACACACTTTTCAACACACTTTTCCACTTATTTATTCTCCGAAATGGTCCCAAATACATGTACATCGTGCTGTTTTTACAACCTTATGATTGAATTTTCACTTTTTCATTGGCTTTGAAAGACAGGAAAAGTGTTCACACTTTGATTCATAACTGAGCAATGAAGGGGAATGGGTTCCATACCTGCTTGACGTCACAAATTAATTTGCGTCGCTGTTTTCAAAGAACTATCTCAATGCGAAGCAATCTATGACGTCAGCCTAGTATCGAGCCCATTCCCCTTCATTGCTCGGTTATTGTTCAAAGTATGACCACTTTTCTCGTCTTTCAAAGCCAATATACGTAAGTGGAATTTCAATTAAAAGCTTCTGAAAACAACACAATGTATTTGGGAGGATTTCAGAGAATGAGTAAAGTGGAAAAGTGTGTTGAGGTGATAGGCACTTTAAAGCTTTGATAAAAGTGACCTGTACATGTGTGTTTTCTTTAATAATGTTTTTGATTTAAAAAGTGACATTGCCAACGTAACATGTAGCGTTCGTGCAAAATCTACCATGCAAATTTTGAGTTCTGTGAAGGGACAAATTATGACCTGTTGTTACTGTGTTGCCTTTATGAATATTTACATGTTTATTATTTTGTTATTTATTTGATATTTTTCTGACTTTTTAGGTTTTTCTTGACTTTGTTCTTATTCAAACAATCGACGCCATGAACAAAGACGAGCACTTCATCGATAACAAAAAACTTTGGGAAGTGAAGATAGTATTTAACGGACAGAAAAAGGTGCGTCTCTTGCCACACTCATTCGTTTACCGGAGTGTCAAACTGCCGAGTGTGAATCTGCTAGTCCAAATCCCCGCCGGCCCAAAACTTAGGGTCCTAAGTTAACTGTGCTGACAGCACTATCGATAGGTTTTTTCTTTTCCTTTGCCGAGATTCTCTGTAAGGACTACAAACCTAGTCTCACAACCCTTCCTTATAAGCCTTGTGGAACGTAGAAAGAGCCACACGTTATTTACAAAAAGTAGGGAACGGAGCTCACTGTGTTCTGGTTATAAGCCTTGAGGAACGTAGAAAGAGCCACACCTTATTTACAAAAAGTAGGGAACGGAGCTCGCTGTGTTCTGGTTAGATCTACAGGGTCACATCTATTGTCACTTGCTGTTGTGCTGATCCTACCTACACAGCTAGTAAACTATAAACTATAAAACAGAGACCACAAACCTTTCAAGTGTTGTCCTTCATTTGGTGTTTCGAAACGAAGGCGTTTCAATGCATGAAATTTGATCCAGCATTCAATTATTGTTTCCTCCCTTGATGACATTTTAAAGGATCAGCTTTTCGAAATAAGTGGATCGCATTTTTGTAAACATATGTTTGGACCCGAAAGTTGTCTCCACGGTTAGGAAACGAGACCATAAGTTCTCAAAAATAGTTTTCTTGTAGAAGATATATGCTAATACCTTTACTGAAACGTTTTCCTGTCGAAAATTTTTGATTTTCTGCATAAGTAATTATGAGGTCGTAAGTTCGACTCCTTCAAAGAAGCACGCGGATTTTCCCGAGTATCCCCTAGTGATCATCGAAAAACTACATCTCTCCACTTTTTAACATCTAACAGCTCCTTCATTACAATAGCGAAATTGCTCATTTCGACGATTTGATTCGTAGCAGTATAGCGGGCCACTGTCACGTAGCAAAGGAGCACTCATATTTTAGCTGATTTTCCCCGAGTCAACGAAGGAAAAACACATCTCTTCACCTCATGCGATGAAATACCGCCCATCTTTCATAAAGGCTGAAGTGTCGATTAAGTGAAAAGGTGAATTATGTATTTACAACAACAGCTTTAAATGAGCGTTATTTATTTTTAAAACTTGCGGTTTTTATAACTGTTTGTTCTCTCTATTAGTAGAACTACTTTTGTGACATTTCTTACCTTTTTTGGACAGAAGTGATTTTAAAGAACTTAAAAACAAAGCATGTTTTTGTTTCTATTTTCACAGTCCAAAGAAACAGTTCAACTTGATATTCTGGTAGAAAACATGGGACGAGTTAATTTTGGGTTGGACATCAACAAACAGCGTAAAGGTGAACTCTTTCATTCTTTTCAGGGAAAATTCCGGAATATGACTGCTCAGAATATTGGATTCTTTTGGCACTAATTCTGTTTTCTGCAGGAAATAAGTAGGATTTTGTATTTTTTGGGGGGCTTCTTTTATCAAGTGTAAGTCAGACACGTTCCAACGATTGGTTGCAAAGACATATCTAGGCTCTTCCTAGCACTGGTTCCTTGATGTGTTAGAAGGGGAAATTTGTTACAGTTATTCTGTTTAAATCTTGTTCCTTATTCCTTAAAGTCATTCCTTTTATCGGAATTGGACGGATAGCCCTGAAAGAAAGCTCTTAAAGTTATTAGAGCTTTGAGTGACTGCATGTGGCTTTTTTTTCCTGTCCTTCCCCTTTGTTCAGTTCAGCTTGTGTTCTCGATTGATTTAAACCTTTGTGCGAGGTGTTTGCAATTCAGTCGTTTAAAACAAAACTGACTCAAATGAATTATTTTTTGGTTAATGATATCTGAAAATCAAATGAGCCAATGATCACCAGCTCACCAACCGCATTAAGGTTACGGAACCGGTTCGCGGGTGTGTTGCGGAAAATCATCCTCACAGGCGCGTAATTTTACAAACGTGCCTAAACCTATACATCATTTTGAAGCTTACAGAACCAAGAATGACGTGGAAATGTTTTTAACTGGTGAAAGTGAATATAAAATGTACTGCGATCAGTAAATGCAAAATGAAGCAAACATCTGCTAAGTGTTATGCAGTCATTGTTTACTTCTTAAGGCCAAAATTCGACGCCAGTTTGCCGCATTTACAATCGTTTCATTTTGCATTTACTGATCGCAGTACATATTATATTCAATTTCACAAGTTAAAAACATTTCCATGTCATTCTTGGTTCTGTAAGCTGTAAAATGATGTATAGCTTTAGGCACTTTTGTAAAATTACGTGCCCGCAATGCACCTACGAACCTGTTCCGTAACCTTAATTTCGGTCAACCTCTAAGCCACACTCTAGCTACAAAAAACAATACTCCCCTTGCATTCGGGATGTTTCTTTACTCTCTCCTTTCTATTAGGCGTTGACACGAGGCTGTCATAGAACAAATCGTGAGGCTTTCCTCCTTGTGTGCCCTATCCATCGCCCAGCAAGTCTAAATCTTCATTGCAACTCACCACGAATCTCATCATTTTTCATGTGTTCGGCCACTGCCATGACTGATGGAAAATGGGGATGAACCTCATGCAAAATTTTCTCTGTTTGCGCCACTGTAGAGAGTTCAACTTTCTGACCCGTACAGTGGGAGTTTCCACTGAGTCAGAAAAAAGCACTGTCATAATCTTCTTTGATCAACCGTGATGTAGGGCACGATTCTTATAAACCCATCACTATCTGTACTACTGGAACCCAATCAGTCTGAAGTGTTATCCGACCTTGCCGAAACCAGCCAAAAAGGGGTTTGGCAGGCGAGAGAAGCTCTATCCTACCCTTGTCCGCCTTACCTCTTTGGCCAAGCTTGGGCAAAAGGTGGATGACATTTTTTAGTACATGTAAAAACCATTTTACTATTGTAAAGCCATTTCAATGGCTGCAGAGGTCCATCACATCGGTTACAGAATTGAATTGCAAGTAAACCTGTGATCCTCACAGTTATGAATGGAATTTTAGCAATTGCGTAGAGAAGGCTGAAAATTTCAGGACTTCAGCGGACTTTGAAACCGTGACCTCGCGATACCGGTGCGACGCTCTAACCAAGTGAGATATGAAGCCACTGATGTTGGCAGCTGGTCATTCGTGGCTTCATATGTCCCCGTGACGAATGAATCTAGGATGAAGTGATATAAGAAGTGAATCATATATTAAACTTTGGATGTGAAATCAAGTGAAAAGCTATGATCCTCGCAGTTATGGACGCAGCTTTAGCAATTTCGATATATTAAATTCAACTTAAAACAATGAACGTGATTTCGAGGCTCTGGGGAATAAGAATGAGGATTTATGTGTTTATTCCCCAGAGCCTCGAGAAGATGTCTTTCGCTTAGGACTGAATTTTGATATATCGAACTTTGGCTATTTCGAACAAATATGTTTGGAAATATTATTTCCTTCAGTTTAAATTTATTCTGTAGCAAGAGTGGAAGCTCCCTTTAAGGCAGCAGTCCATTCCAGAGATCGTGATCGCTTACGTGTATCCATGGAACACTATTTTTGTGAAAAGTAGTTATTTACCTTTGTTTAAGCCCCCAAAAGCCAACTCTTATTTGGCTTCTCCTTTTTCGATTGACATCTGGGGAACTCTTATGCTCATAGACTTTTATTTAATACCCTTCAGTTTGCACCCAACCAGCCCTAACAGAGTCCCTCCCTTATGATTTTAGGCTCTACTCTTGGTGGAGCTGATGTTAGATGTTCAGGATTTAATTTACAAACCTTCTACAAGAGCCCTTCGCGAGCTCTACCCGAGCAGCACTGAGTGGTATTTTGGGGATTGTAGTCGAAGAATTTAGTAAATCTTTTTTCTTTTATATTTCTCAGGAATTCTTGGGGGTGTTGAAATCGATGGGAAAAAACATACGAAGTGGAATATATACCCAATGGAATTCAAACCAAACTTTTTTGATACGTACGTTTATAGACATTTCGTGTTGTTGTAAAGTCGTAAGTCAAGTAAAGTAAGTGTCATTATTTACCCTTGGATTTTTAGAGTAGCTAGTAGGTAATATCTCCGAGCATTGAGCAGAACAACTTTAATAATCCCAACTGGCCGGAGGCAAACCAGTTTGCTATTTACAAGTGCAGCCAGGAAATTGAACCAGGGACTACAAGGAACAAATTCAACGAGTGGTCAGATGGTGTCTTGAACCCAGGATCTCCGGATCTCAAGGCAAGCGCCCTAACCACTGTGCTGCGCTGTCTCCTCGCCGCACTGTCGATTCACTGTCTTTCATATGCGATTGGCAAGAAAGATCACTTGGTGAACGGTAATAGCAAGTAAAGGAGGAAGTTGAGCAGCTTAGAAAAATCCTGTAAAATATTCAGCCTTGAACGATATGAAACGAGATTTGTACCCATGGCTGTGAAAGTACCGATGAAATTAGCCACAGCTGTGTTGAGGAAACTCAATACAGGAAGGCGGAGATCACGTTGGGGTCACGCGGGGATCACGCGTGGATCACGTGGGGATCAGGTGGTGATCACTTGGATTGATATTTAGCATGAAGGGAGGGGGTTTGAGTTCAAGAAAACCAAATAGAAATCCATTGAAAGGTCAGAGCTAGATTCAAAACGGTTCCGAGAATCTTCATGCATAGAAATCTCACGCCTAATCATTTGGGCACTTCGTTTTCCAAGGAGGAGATAGGAATCTTGCATGCATTTAATTAATTTCAGGCTAAGAAAGCAAGCAGAATGGAAAAAAACAGCCAAAGAAAGTTTGCCATCTGTTCCCGCGCTTTATAAAGGAACCTTTGATATAAATGGTAAGCCTCAAGACACGTTTCTTCACATGAAAGACTGGACCAAAGGCGTGGTCTTTATCAATGGACATAACTTGGGAAGGTACTGGAAAATAGGGCCTCAGGAGACAATGTATCTTCCGTCACCTTGGTTACGTGAAGGAACTAATGAGGTAAGCTTTTCTATGTGTGCACAGGCACAGGTTTCCAGAGAAAGTAACCATTGGTAGATTATAACATAACAAAAGTAAAGCGCATGCTATGATTGGTTAATTAACCGTTTACTATTTGCTCATGAGTGAATGGTTATGACGAAAACACTCATGCGTGTGCTGAGAAAACGGCAATAATGACCTACCAGGGTACCACCAAAAATGCTGAAATTTCTTCGCAGCTTTATGAAAAAAGACCTAGAAATGTCATGTTTTAACCCTTTAGCGGGTATTTTTATCGACCCACTTGCACAGTCATTTGCAAGCCTAAGTGATAGTGAGTGAGAGGCATTCAAAGAACTCAAAGGATGTCACAAAATGTCACAAGATGTTTTGGTTATGTTATAAAACAAGTAGTAAACAGTTCAGCATGTGCTATGGAGTTATAGTTGCTGTGGTGAGGTTTTCTGAGCACTTAAGAAGCCAGAGTCCACTCTTCTTTCGTTCTCCTTAAGCAAGGGCTACGGGTCAATAGCCCATGAGGCTATCACCCAACTAGTCGGACAGAAAAGGCATTAATAAAGTTAGCAAATGCAAGTTGAAAATATATTTATTTAGGAATAAAACGAAAGAAAGCGTCACGCTTTTGGCTACTCGAGGACTATTACTAATAGTCCTCTAGTAGTGTAGCCAATCAAAATGCAGCATTTGCATTAGTCCACTAGTTGGGTGATAATAAAACTCGATAGTACACGATAAACCGTTCAATGTGTTCAATGGGCTGCGAATGCTAAGTGTTTCGGAAACACCTAGTAGAATAGCTAGCGACGAAGAACAACAAGAACTATGCTTTTTTGATTGGTTCAAAACAAGATTATACTTTGAGAATCTTAGATCTGTACATTTCGGCAACAAAAGCACTAACAACAACAATACCATGCTGTCAAGATTACGCATTTCCATTGCGACTTCATGCCACAACTTCACCACAAATCCGGTGTACCCAACCTTCTTGCAAGGGAGGGGGGAAGGGAGGTTCCAACTCGTCCAAGATCAGTCACTTGTTGTAGTGCAATCATACAGCCGTTCAGAAAGAAAGAAACGCCTCTAATTCAAATGCAATTTTATTTTTCAGCTTTTAATCTTCGAACTTGATAAATGTGAAGCTCCAAGAGTATCGTTCGTCAGAGAAGCAAGGACCATAGGAGGAATTGATTACAGATACTAGGATGCACCCACACTACAACAAACATAATGATGATGATGATAATAACAATAATAATAATAATAATAATAATAATAATAATAATAATAATAATAATACTTATACTAATACTACTGCTACTACTACAACTACTACTACTACTACTACTACTACTACTACTAATAATAATAATAATAATAATAATAATATTAATAATAATAATAATAATAATACTAATGGCAACCTTATTGAAGTGTCAATGGATTTAGCACAAAAGCACTAATTGGGGACACCAACGAAATTAACTCAAATCAATTCAATTGAAATCAAATATTGTTTTTTGTGGAGAGGGGAAAACAGCAGTGCCTTGAGAAAAACCTCTCGGAGCAGAAAAGAGAACAAACAAACTCAACCCACATATGACGTGGAGTCTGGGAATCGAACTCGGGCCACATTGGTTGGAGGCGATTGCTCTCACCACTGCACCACCACCTTGTTTAATAATTCTTGGGTTTCACTCACGTGATCAACAGCCATGCTATTCAACGAAAACAAAAGAAAAAGTTGTATAATAAGAGTTCAATTCCCGGACGATTGGATTGGGACACCAGAATGGCCGCCGTTTCATTGTTTGGGGACACCGTTATGGCGGCCGTTACGTCATGTGAAAACCAAGAATAGGGAACTGCGGTGGTATCAATAGGACGTTTGCATGATGACGCCATTTGACTACAAGTACCCGAATTCTTCAGGTTTTGCTTGTCTCATGCTAATTAGAGCTATTGTTATTTTACCCCGCGGTGAATACAACATTTAAGTAAGAAAAGAAAAAACTAACTGAATTCTGGTAGTTGTAGTTAAATGACGTCATCGTGAAAGTTGCCTATTCAAGGCTGTGCGTGCGTTTTAACTGATTTATTCAGATCATTGGGTAGGTAAACCCTAAACGTTCAGATTACAGTATTTATTTCGCGTAAAGCGAAGAAAAATGTGTAGAACAAAATAGGTGTCATGTCATGTCATGTCATGTGTTGTATTCTTACACCATCGGTCCATTTATTGCGCTACATATGCGTTATTTATGCATACTCAAGATTACATGACACAACGACGTTTCATCCCTTTCTCCTTGAAAAGAAAATAGAATCAAACAAATAATCACTTTCAATAACTCAACTCTATTCTTAGTTAATGATAAATGTCAACCATGTTCAAAAATATTGTTCATCGCATCTCTCTCAGCAGCGATCTCTTAAAGTTCAGTCAGTTACATAATCTGAGAATCTAACCGGTGTTCTCACTTCACGTTTACTGCAACGCCTTTGTGCCGGTGCTGCAGGCTAGACCCTTGGCGGCACAATCTTGTTGTCCTGCGGCTTCCGGCAATTCAGTGGTTTCCGGTATGTCCGTTGTTTTTTCGTCTTCATCACTGGGTTGGTCTTGAGATAATGACGTGGTATTAATTTAAACTGTGACGAGTTTCTAGTCACTAACTGTTCACTGTTGGACGCTGTTACCATGCTTCCTTTCTTTTTCTGCACAATGAACGGTGTTGTGTTGTATGGTGTGCTTAGGTGGATGTGCTAACACTGCATCTCCTGGCATTATGGCACTTTCCGATGTGTCCTCTGGTCTGCATATTGTGCCCTTTTAGCTTTGGATTTTGCATCCTTGTTTACTTGTAGGCATGACTATTGATCTGATTTGGGGCAGTTTAGTCTTAAGATTTTGCTGGTTTAGAGCTTCACTGGGCGACATGTCAGTTGGTGTATGCGGAGTGGCTCTGTAGTGACCTCACCAATTTGTTCATCTCTTGTTTCTAATTTTTTTTCTCATCATGCGCACATCTGATGCACTTTTCGAGCGTCTTCATGAAGCATTCCGCTTTTCCATTAGCTCTCGGCCAACAGGAAGTTATTTTCCTGTGGTAAAAACCACAATGTTCTGCAAAAGCTTTAAATTCTGAGCCGTTAAAGGGGGGCCAATTACCGCTTTTGACAACATCTGGGCATCCTTCTCTGGAAAAGATTGCATCGAGCTTCGGGATCACCACTCTACCTGAAGTTGGTATTTCTGCTTCCGGGAACCTACTTTACTCATCAATCACTACCATTAGATATTCTCCAGAAGGTAATGGTCCGCAAAAATCCACGGCTACCTCTTTCCAGGGTGCCTTTGGGAGTCTTGTTGGCTTCGTTGGTTCAAAAGCTGTCTTCGCATGTGTCGTGGCTTGGCACGCCAGGCAACTACATACTTTGGTCTCTACCAGCTTGTCAATCCCAGAGAACCATACTTTTTCTCGAATCAGTTCCTTTTTTTTTTTTAACTATGCCTTTATATTCGATGTCTGCTAAAACAACTGCTCTTGCATGAAGTGATCTTGGAAATACGATTCTGTTTCCTCTGAGAATGATTCCGTTTTAGATCGATAGTTCTTCTTTAACGTTTCTGTACGCTTGAACTCTGTAGTCTGACCAGTCCTCCTCCTCTATGGCTTGAGCCAGGGCTTGTAAGATCATGTCTACCTTAATCTGTACTTTCACTTTGAAAGTCATTGCTTTCGGGATGGCGTTTCTGCACACGTAATTGACATAATCTTCTGCATTGAATATGTGACCACAAAAGGAAAGACGTGCATCCATTTCCTGAAGTCTAGAAAACACAGCATACCGGTTCTTGTCGTGTTCCTCCGGATTTCTCCCATACACAATAATGTCGTCTGACAGCTTCCTGCAGCTTGATTATCCGGAGAGAACTTCTTCAATAGCATTGTGTAAATTTTTGACGCGGTAGGCACTCCAAAAATAAGTCATTTGAATCTTCTAAGCACTTCGTGCTTTGTGAAGGTTGTTATGTGTTGGCTTTCAGGATCTAACTCGAACTGGTGACATCCTAACTACAGGTCGAGTTTACTCCGCCAGTTAAGATCGGCTGCGAGTTCATCAAGGGTAGGCGTGGTGTGTTTTTGTCTTTTGCCTCTCGCATGTCAACGCATGGTCTTTAAGCATTGATTCCAAATTATGTTGTTCCTTGTTCGTGATGTGGTTGTTCTTCATTTGGATAATACCCAGTTCGTTGGCTGTGTCATGACCTAACAGGTTTTCTGCATTTCCTTGGACCGCAAATACGGTGGCCGTTGTTGTTTTGGTCTGAAACCGAATTCTTGTTTTCATTAGGCCTTTGATATGTGGTGGAACCTTTGATCCATATGGGTATATCTTGCGTTTGGCACTTGCTAATGCTAAAGGCTGGTCGCGGTTTAAGAGATTGAATGTGGATTCGTAGATCATGTTAACTGTGGCTCCAGAATTTATCATCATCATGGTGACTTGGTTCTTTCTAATTTGTACGTCACAAGAGGGAAGACTTGGGCTTCTTTAGGATTTGACTGTGTGTATATGTTCTTTTCCCTTATCCCGAGTACTTGTCCACTTCGCTGTCTTACTTGATATTTTGTACACGATTGTTTCTTGGCTGATTTGTCCTGAAAACATGCGAAAAATGGCCTCTTTCCCCACAGGAATGGCAATTTCAGTCTTTTGCAGGGCATCCATTTTTGTGAGGGAAATTTTGATGAGGAAATGTATGGGGATTAGGAGTGTTGCGTGACGACAGCCGAAGCGGGTTCGATAGTATTTTCAGGCAGCAGTACATTTTGCTGGCGAAACAAGGAAAAATTGAAATTTGTGCACACTTCCTGTGCACAGTTACCGAAAACTCCATTTACCCAGTAAGTTCATTGCTTTTTTAGTGGTTATCTTATCTATCGCAGTTAGATTCTGAATGTTTCCTTTTTAAACCTTGAGACCCTGCAATATTGAGACTCCCCTTTGCTGCGTTCACGAGATGGCTCACAGGATCCTTTGATTTACAGGACTTGATCGTTGATTGATAAATTGTTGAGAGGTATGGAAGGTATCAAGCGCTTCTTGTATTTAAACTAAGCTAGTTAACTGGCAAATGGCAAAATGTTAACACGCGTATTTATCAGGTTACAGCTTTAAACTTAAGAATTAAAGCGCAAAAACTGAAATATCGAAATTAGAATTTAATTTATTTAATCGTGAGTTAAAGCATCTTAGAGTTAAGGGTGGGAAACTGAGTCCTTCCCTCAATGCTTTTGAAAGTGGTTTATGGGCAAATTAATTTAAATGTGCATGCATCCATGCATGGGGAAACGTGGCTATCGAACGACAGAAATTGTACGTGATTTTTCTTTTGTTGGGGCTAAATATTTCATAACGATTTACTAAAGAGGAGGACAAAATAGGGTTCTTTTCGTATATGTCATACAAGCTGTATAGCTAATTAACCACCTACAACTTCACGGCTGAAACGTTTGCGAGTGCTGAATGCCATATTGCATGTTTCTTTTCGGCTTCTCGCAATTGACTTGGTGAATGACCCCCAGGGTAACTAATCAAAAAGCACTCTGTACTTTGGTGTGTGGCATATGTGAAAAAGGCAACCCCAAATTTTCCAGTTGTTAAGGTATACCTGAATCCTACTTAACAAAGTTTTGTTTTTACAAAGTTTTACCGTAACCTGTTAATCAAAAAGCACTCTGTACTTTGGTGTGTGGCATATGTGAAAAAGGCAACCCCAAATTTTCCACTTGTTAAGGTATACCTGAATCCTACTTAACAAAGTTTTGTTTTTACAAAGTTTTACCGTAACCTGTTAATCAGTTTCCAGCAAGAACATATAGGGTGTTTAGGGTACGATTTTTCGCGCATACGACAAACTTATGACAGGTTTACGACATACCTTGCGATTGTTGCAGCGTTTTAAAGTAAGTGTTAAAATGCTACGACATTTTTTTCTGACGTACACGACAATCATGAACGAGTTGTAGGCCTGTCGTAAGCTTATCGCATGCGGCAAAAATCGTATCGTGTAAATCGGCCCTAAGATTGTTTTTGTTGCCATGGCAACCTATTACGTCACATTATTGGGGCATTTTCACA
>NC_090881.1:9611389-9621389 GCF_036669935.1 Montipora foliosa
TCATGTTACTTCTTCTGTATTTAACTTTATATAGATTTGCGCTTTTCCCCTTTTTTTCTCTTTTCTTTTATATTACATAAATGTAGTAAAATCTGTTGAATGACCTCCCTCGATTAGCTATGCTACCTGCGGGCCGGTCTAAATTGTTACTTAATTTTTCAAAGAAAGATATGAACGTGTTGTTGCTGTTGTTGTTATTAATTATGGTAGAACTCAACCTCGAGCTCTTCGCAAATAGGGAAAAAGTTTGGAGGAGTATCGTCTTCACGTGGTCTACAAATATGGGAAAAGGTGGGAAATGATGTTTTAAACCTTCTCTTGGTGTCCAAAATATTCGCAGCCTTCTTATGGATACTTCCACAAAATGTTGACGAAAAAAGAGTTGGCAAAGTTGGGAAGCCATGTTTGTTTACTTTCCGTGTGGGAGAGCTGCGTGTCGCTTGCGCGAACATTAAAGCTCGCGCCATCACGCAACCACTTTCTAGGAAGCAGGTTGCGCGCGGTCAGGAAACCTTAATTCGACTGTCAATAATTTCATTTTTATGACAAGTAAAAGCCATCACTTTTGGCATACGTGAAGAAACACCTGCTTGTAACAGACCACGAGAAGGTGCAGAGGATTGATCCTGGAACTAAGCAGGACAACGGCCAGTGAATATGAATACAACAACAAACGGATCCGTGAGCTGTTCCCTCCAGATGAATCCCATTGCATACAAGTTTCGAGCAACTGTTGCTTGTTGCCTTATATTTGTTGTTTCGTTGGTGGGAAATTCCTTTATAGGGATAATTGTTTACAAAACGAAAACTTTAAGGAAACCAATCGACATTTTCATAGTCAATATGGCCATGTCTGACCTGCTTACTCCGCTTGTCTACATTCCCCTGGAGGTGGCAAGCTTCTATCGATACTCCTGGCTCGTCAGTGGCGTCCTCGGCAATGCCTTGTGCAAGCTTAGTCCTTTCTTGTTTGACGTCTCCCTCGTTGTGTCCGTCCAGAGCCTGATTCTGATAGCAGTAGGCAGATTAGAAATTGTGCTATGTCCCCTCCGTTCACCATTGATCACTTCAAAAAGGTGTCCCTTGTTTATTCTCGCCACATGGATCATTGCGACAGCAGCCAATTCACCACTCCTGTTTGCCTATGGCCTCGAAAAACACGAAGAAGGAGTATTCTGTAATTGTAGGTGGGAAGAAACCTTTGGAGAGCCTTTATCATCAACAGATTTCAATCTTGCCAACCACGTAGCCTTTATCGATTTCCCCATGATCCTTTTGATCGTATTTTACTCCATCATCCTTATCAAGCTCAAGTTACAAAAGAGACCAGGTCAACCATCGAGGGTTGCTGAGAAACAACGACAGAAACAAAACAAAAACGTCTTAGAGATGGCTATAGCTATCGTGCTAGGATTGCTTCTTTGCAGGTTGCCCTGGATAATCATCGACCTGATTGAACGAACTGCCGGCGACACATTGCCCTGCGGTTTTTTCATCTATGACCGAAATTCTCGATTTTTTATCCGTCTCATATTGCGTTGTTAATCCTTGCATCTGTTTCGTCTTCAGCAGAAACTACCGTGAAAGCCTCAAGAGATTGCTCAAGTGTGGTGGCTTCTGAATCTTGCCCGTAGACCAGCGCCGCATCAGACAAACAGGAACTGGGTACTTGTCAGTTTTGTGTGACATCGCTAATTTAAGTTCTGTCAATAAACTGTATTGGGAATTTTAAGCTGAGAAGCGATGCACGACATTTGCAGTAATGTCTGCTCGTTCTGAAGCCCGCTTATAATACTTAGAAGAGAGAAACGTGTTACTGCATTCTGTTGTTTTTAACAACCTTTCTTGTGTGAACGTTGAGGCTTAGATTAACCCTCCAAACCTTAAGAACATGCTAAGAACATAACCAGGATGAGAGTCAGTTAAGAACGTGATTATTTTGTTCATTTGTTTTTTGTTTTTGTGAGTAGTATATACAATGGTAAAGGAAATGTAAAGCTGGAGTCCAACAGGACAAATCAAATACATAGGGACGATTTTTTGACATATTTACAACGTGGTTTTCTTGTTGCATGATACACCAAAGAACAACCCTTTTGTAGTCGAACTTAGTATACCACACAAGTTTAAGAACATGTTAAGAACGTTTTCAAGCTCAAATCACAAAAACCTCAGACCCAATATTACCCTTTCTTACAAAAAAAGAGTGTAGTTAATTTAAGCGAGACGAAAAAGTGCTTGGGCACTAGAATTTCTGTACAGATCTGTACAGTTGAACATTTGCAAATCCTGTGGACCGGACAATGTAACATCTCGTCTGTTGAAGGAGTGTGCAAATTCGATTTCTTTTCCTATTTGCACCTTGTTCAACAGACAACTCGGCAGTGGTTGTTTTCCAAAAATGTGGAAGGTGTCTTATTTGGCTTCAGTTTTCAAGTCCTACGACAAGGAAATGGTTGAAAAATATAGAGGGATATCATTTTTGTGTATTGTCTCCAAAGGCCTTGAAAAGTGCATTTTTTATGTGTTTTCCCCTTCTTCCAGCCGAAGCTTTACCATCTGCAAGACGGCTTTGTAAAAGGACCCTCGCTTGAGTACATAAATGAATAAAAATAAATTGTTCTTTAGCCTGAAATGAGGGCGGGAGACGACTGACATTTCAGGCTAATTGTTCTTACTCCAAGTGAGAGATTATTGCTGGGAAAAGCAATGATGAAAAAATGTGT
Organism: Montipora foliosa; assembly: GCF_036669935.1. NCBI lineage: Eukaryota > Metazoa > Cnidaria > Anthozoa > Scleractinia > Acroporidae > Montipora > Montipora foliosa. Next base: position 9,614,116 of record NC_090881.1, read on the forward strand.
TCAGTCCTTCATATTATGAAGAGTAACTGGTTCCGACACTATCACATGTCCCAGTTAATGAAGCAGCTTAGACCGTTGTGGATTATTTACAATATATTATATTTACAATAAAAAACGTTCAGGTATTACATATAAAGAAATATTAACTCGTATTTCTCAATTGTCGTTGTTTGGGGTTAATATTTCTTTTCTTCGTAAGATGAAATCTACTAATCATAAAACTACAAACCTTTCCTTTAACCCTGAATTCATTCAATTTTCCATTACAGAGGGAGATGTAGAAATTTAAAAAAAAAAAATAAAATAAATAAATTAAAAAGTAGTCGACGATTTTTACATTTTAAACTGAAAGAAGTTTCTAGTTCTAAAGAAAATAAAATAGAAGACTACAGTAAGTTATTTTACTTCGCAATACTTCGCAAATGAAAGGAAGGCTACCAGAAGGAACCAGGTGAATATAATGTTCTACGCGGCGACAATTTTGACAACTTAAGTTATTAGCTTGTGTTGACGCAGCTCAAGATATCAAACATGATTTTACATCTGGTTCGGCTTAAAATGTTGTTTTTTTAGTAATTGTTAGACGACTTTCTTACATTGTTTTGCTAAGCCACTGTGTCAGGAAAAAGCTATTTTATGGTACCTTATGAAACGACCATTGCTTTAAAAACGGCTCTAAATATTGTGACGTAATAAGTTACATGGCAACAGGAGAGCCATCTAAAACATCCCATATTTTATCTTTAAAGTGGCTGGAACCAGTTTCGGCATTTTTGAGAGACTTTTATAAGAAGGGTTATAACTATACTGTATCACGTAACAGCGATGTTATGGTACCATGTGAAGCATCAATTACTGCTTAACAAAATGCGCCCACTATTGTGTTGTAATTGATTACCATGGCAACATGAAAGCTCTCTAAATCACCGTATATTTCGTCTTTACTTGACTATATCTTAAAAATGATCTCGGGGACTCCAATTTTCTATTGTCGAATAGTAATTAGCAATCTGAGATAGAACTATCGGCAAAGTTCATGGGAGCTGATTTAGAGCTAACTTAAATAATAAGAAGGTCACCTTAAGTACTTATATCTAAAAATGACCACAAACGAACTCCACGTAGACCTTTATCGCTGGCAGGTGATTAAACTCTTAAAGTTTGGAAAACTGAGGTTCTTTAACAGTCAATTGTTGCTGATTGCGAGGTTGTAAAGTTTGAGAGGGTAGTCAGTGTAAAATTTATATTGGTTTGGTTTGTGATACTGTCTTTAGTAGAAACCCAATCCAAAATTGCGGCATTGTTGATATTTTTGGTCATCAGTTTGAAATTTTCCAAGAGCAAGGTGACGTCTTTTTCTTCTTCGTCTTCTTCTTCTTCTTCTTCTTCTTCTTCTTCTTCTTCTTCTCCTTCAGCAGCCTGTTGGTCGACACCATAAAAGGTACATGGCAAGATAATAAAGATTTAAAGTAATGACGACGAGTACGGCAACGACAATGCCACAAAGCAAGATTCTTAAGCCCTGGCCAAACTAACGATCAAAGTGGGATTCAGCCCTCCAACTTTGCTCAATGCAGCATTGTTCGACCGTTTGGCCTCCTATGTTGGAAGATGTTCTTCCAACATTTTTTGTTCGATTAAGTGTTGTATAGAGTTTGCTTTTGATCATAGTCCCTTCAACGAAGTCTCTGGAAGCGGCCTATTGTCTGGCGAAAATGTCGATGCTTTAGATCACGTGACATCGAAGGTGCACACTGAGAGGTCAAAATGGCGGAGTGCGTGGGCGGAGAGGTCAGCGATTTTTTGCTAGCGGAAATAGAACTAAGAAGACGACATAGACGATGAAAGTGTAATAAAATTCTCTCCGTATGATCGAGAGAACCATAAATTCAGATGTCGAGTTAGAAGAAGTGGAAAACCAGCTTGATTCTGTTTGGAATGAAGTAAGGTTTCTTTTAGCTTAATTATTGCCTTCGTAACAGTTATTTTAAGTTATTAGTACCGATTAATTAAAGTTAATAATAGAGTCAGTTATTTTAACGAAGTTAAACTTGGACTTTCAACAACTATTTATCACGCCTGACCTTTCAAGAAGTGTGGTGCTTCCAGTAGATAGGAGAAATCAACAGCTCGCACGGTACAAGCAACCGTTTACACGACTTGGAACGCACTTTTGTCATCATCGGCTAAACTTTTTCATTAATCGATCCTATAAATTACTTACTGAACTGAAAAGAAATAATCAGTGCTTCCTGGAGAGTTGTACATCGATACAGTGTGAGATAAAAAAGTATTACGTTTTTAGATGTTTTTGTTGTAAATATAAGATTTAACTTGAAAGCTTTAGCATAATTACATCATAAGGCTTATTATAGTTCAATGTATTTTCAGATGAAATGTTATTCGTTTGGCTAAATTATAGGAATCAGGGCCACTTACATATACAGTGTGTAAATTAAAGGAAGGAAAGAGATTTCCGTCTGTCTCCGGGATGTTTGTCCAGGTTGCTAGTAAAACTGCTGCCATTAATTACCATAAATAACCGTTCCTCACTGTATCTACAGTAGGGATACAATTCTATTCTTTGCTTGGCCTTGGTACTCACACTGCATTACAATGCACACAGGTACAATTTAGATTTTATTTACCTAACCATTAGCTTAATACAAAGTCAAAAACAGCTTTGATAGTTTTCTGTTGTCATCATCATTATTATTATTATTATTATTATTATTATTATTATCATTATTATTATTATTATTATTATTATTATTATTATTATTATTATTACTTTGATTCCATAGGTTCTGAACTTGTTATTTGCAATTTTCTTAGATAATATTTACTCCCCCCCTTAAATTTATTCATGTTTTCATTGGTTTGGTTAGTGATATTTTATTTTACGTTTTTGATTAATTTACACTTAATGGGATTTTTTTTTCGTGGATCCATCCAAAAGAATGGATAATTTATATACACCTGATTGGATTTTTTCCTGGTACAATCCAGAAGAACAAATGCTTAAACTCCTGCAATGCACCCTGCATCACAAGCAACACAATCTCATATGGGCTTCCATTTCCTTCTGGGCAATTGCCCCTCCTTTGGCTTCCTAATCCCCATTTCCTAGTACTATTTTATTGCATTTGGCATTTTCTTGTCATACTGGTTCCCAGACCTAATCCTTCTCATGTCTCATGCACAGGTCATCTGTAAAGTTTAGTTCGCGTTTAAATTGTTTTGTGTCAAGGAAGGCTGACGTTGACTGGAGATTTTGCAAATTTTTGGAGAGAAGGGAAATTTTGGCAGCTTTTTTTTGCATGTAAGTAACCAGATATCCTTTTTTCTTTATCTTTATCTACAATTTAGCTTCAGAAGTCATATCATACTCCTGGTAAATGTGTTTTTGGTAGATGTTATTTCCATTTTTGCTTAATTGGCTTCGCAGTTTTGGCCGCGTCAGTCTGTCCCTGGTTTTAGTTGCTGGCTTTTCTCCTAGGTTGCCGCTTATTGCTCTTTCTTTTTCCTTTCTTGACTCGGAACGATGGGGTCGGGTAGAGGTCCGGCGCTGGACTAGAAACCCCCTTGCTCGGTTGCGCTCTACCCCTGAAGATTCGCAGCCATTTGCAATCCTAATGGTGTCGCAGTCAGCCTGTCTTCATCCTTGGGATATTGGATTTGCCTCGTGGAACCTGTGTTTCATGTTCATTGGGGTTTCTTTAGTTTTTCCATATATTTTTTTAAGAACGAGGATTTTAGTGTAAAGATTTTTCATATTTATTATTACTATTTTAAGAATGAATAATTTTCAAGGTCAAATATTTGTTTATCCCTCCTACTCGAGTTAGTTTCTCGTGCACGTACTATCTGGCTGTTTCTGAAATTAAAGTTTTTAATTTAACACAGTTTCTTTCATTTGTTATTAACCTTATGTTGCGGTTTAGAGTTTGCTTTGTGAATTTCTCCCCCTCATTTTACAGACTAACCCTAACGTTTGTCTGTGATTTTTCCTCAACTCACTATCCACACACGCAAAACCCCCTCCCCCCCCAAACTACCTGCGGACTAGTGAATGTTTTAGTTAGTGGAGAGGAACCCCTTCTTGTAAGAAGGATTCTATTGTCAACACCATTAAGGAAGCCACAAGGGTTGCTAGTGAATCTGCTGCCATTACTATTAATAACCGATCCCGAATTTCATGATCAGCAAGATTGAAAAGGCCAGTACACAACTGAAGTTCTTGAACATCTGACAACAGTGTAAAAACCCTTGAAAATCTGACTGAACGCTTGTGTGTTAAGTAAATGGGGTGCTTCTCAGGGAGAAACAAGCTATATAATGAAACACTAAACCCTAGGCTTGAATCTACTATTAACTGGCACCAGTGTTACACAATCTAAATGGGTAATACCCTTATAATCTCACTTTAAATCAGTTGGTGCAAGCCATCTCAGATGATCATCCGAGTCATCCAACCATGCATGCACCGTGTTTAGGTCTAAGCACCCATTTTGAATAGTGCTGATAAACAGTGTTTAAGTCTAAACGCCCATTCTAAGTATGCACCCATCTTAAATCGATTAGCTTTCAACTGATTGGTAATGGGTGTCTATTTAAATATTATAAAAAGTCCCCTTCATTCAGCAGCGTGCTTCGATGGTGTGGTGGTTATCGATGATTCCTTACGCGTGGCTAACGGACTAGGTTTAACCTTTTTGTCAACCATATCCGTCGATCATCTTAAACAAAAATTTTTCTTTTTTTTCCTTTTTTGTTTCCTTTAATTTTTCCTGACGAGAAAATTTCTAAGTATAGGGTAAACTTCATGTAATTGAAGTGAAAGAGGAAACGCATATTTAATGAGTTGCTTGGATGACTCGGATGATCATCTGAGATGGCTTGCATCCACTGATCTAAATTTAGATTATATGGGTATTACCTATCTAGATTGTGTAACACGGCTGCTTTGGCAGATGGTGGACACCATCAAACATTATGAGAGCTACAGAACTGTTATCCCCTTGTGTTGATCTAGACCACCCGCTCAGCTTAAGGCTATCAATACGCCTTATGAAGTCACTAAAATTTTTAAAATAAAGTGTGCAGAATGAAGAAGATGCATCCTTTACTTCACCATCAACATTTAGGCTAACATATTTACGAGAAGGCAAATCGCTTCTTTGTTGACTTGAACGGCTTTTAGTTGGTAAATTGAGAGTTGGAATCGCACCAGTTTGGAGATTTTTCCATGTTTCACCTGAAAACAATTACAAATAAAAATAAAAATATAGAACCACTAAGTACAAAAAGTTCTTTTTGATTCAAAATTGTAAAATAATAGTGCACTTAGTTTCACGGTAATTATAAAGCTTGCCACGTTTTAATACGTCGACTTTCTCGGCAATCTCAAATATTGCGGCTTCAAAACTTATCCATAGAATGATTGTAGTCGAGGTATGAAAGTGGAAACCACACAAATACTTACGAATTTCGATGTCTTCTGGCTTAAAATGCCTCTTGCAAATGTGGACATCCCCATCCTCAATTTGTTTTCGGAAACTTGCGTCGACAACTCTGTCTCTCTGAGGCAGGGGGAAGGATAAAAATACCAAACCCCGGTACTTTGGATTTCGTGACACGCCACAACCAAATATTGGAAAGTTTGCTCCCGGCATACTTTTGTTAGTAGCTTTCACTGACAGCTGCAAGCGTGCACCTTCGATGTCACGTGAGAGACAGAGACTAGGCCGTTTCCAGACACTTCGTTGGAGGGACTATGTCTTGATCAAACATAACGCCCATTACGACTCAAGAATGTTGCAGTGTTTTGCCGCTTTTAAAACAAAGTTGTGACCTGAATCGAGTCACGTTTGTGCCGCTAGCCAATCACGAATCGGTTTTTGATGAACACCCAGAATTGAAAAACCTTGATCAGCGAGTGTGAAGCAAGGCCATGTCTGTGGGCACTTTTAGCTCCTTAATCATGATCGCTCTGTTTGAGATGTCTGGTTCAGAAGTGTTTTTAAAAATTGATCCGTGCTCATTCTCATCATCTCCAAAACGCGGATGTATCTTTCAGTGAACATAGACGTTCTCTTAAACATTGTTTGCTTTTCCTCGCTTGAACCCGTCATTTCCGTCCTCAAACAACTCCAGTAGCATAAACACTATGAGCGGATTTCGTTTCAGTGCTTTCGCCATATCTTGGCGCCAACTTGAACTTGAATCAGTTTCGTCAAACAATGTGGGATACTGTTTTGCCACTACCTCAACATTTACATCCAACAATGTTGCATTTGGGATCCAACTTTGTTGGATAGTTTGGCCTGGGCTTTAGCGGACTACGTTTACACTAAAGCAAACGTTTCTGGAATCGGTCACGAATCCGGAACGGTTTAGTATCGTTTTCACTTTGGTGTTCACACAAAAAACACGAATACGGGAGGATAAGTTCCCAGATTAGTTACGAAACCGGAACGTTATGAATCCGGAATCCAACTGGAAACTTTCTATCCAATACTTTGACTCCGAAACATCTCGTCCGTGTAAACGGGTTATCCCACTAATCCTGATAGTCTAAGCGAGCTCGCGATCATCCTGTGATTGCTTTTGCACAAAGATGGTGGCCGGGTTAATTTTTAAATATGCACTGACTATTATTGACGGCGCCACGCAAACCATTTGAAAGACACCGAACCACTACTGGCCTCAACAAATTCCGCTGAAGTTGCTACGAGGGAGTTTAGAGGGAACCTCTACTAAAACAAGAAAATAAATTTAAATCACAGAACTCAATGGTAACAAGATCTCGCCAAGATTAGAGGTTCTGCGTCGAACGCGCAAGGTTCTCCCCAAGACAACTTGCCTAATGCTCTACAATACTTTAGTCTTGCCATCATTCGATTACTGTTCGCCTGTCTGGGACAGTTGTGAGGCTGGGAGCAAAGATTACCTAGATAAGCTAAATAGACGTGCCACATTTATTATTGAAGGTCGATCAATCGGGGCTGAGGAGTTAAAATCAACACTTAGCTGGCCCAACCTACAAGCGCGAAGAAATTATCTGAAATGCCTCTTAGTCCATAAATGCCTTCACAGAATAGCGCCTTCGTACTTACTTTCAGAGTTTAGGCACGCGCACTTTTTCCATGGCTATAACACCAGAAGCCGTGATTTGCTGCGCCCTCTTTTCGCAGAAACTGCTAAGTATCAGGGGAGCTTCAGAATAAACGGCGCTCGAACTCACAACACCATTCCGAGAAACATTAGGCCAT
>NC_090881.1:9626389-9631389 GCF_036669935.1 Montipora foliosa
CAGACAAATTTGGAAAAAAGCTGAAGCCATAAGGCCTCTTCCTCGAATAGAGAAATTTGAGAGTTTTCTTTGATGTTCAATAGGACATTTAGAGCTGCATGATTTTCAATTTAAGGATTGTTTTAAATGATAGTCGACGACTTCAGTTCGGAAATGAAAAGCCGCCTATCAGAAAAAAACAGGTGAATGGAATATTTTACCGAAGTGACGACAACTTTGACAACTTAAGTTAGCTTGTGTTGTCGCGGCTCAAGATATCAAACATGGTTTCAAGATCTGCCTAAGCTTAAAATGCTCTATTTTGGTGACATTTTTGCTTTTGTCTTACATTGTTTTTGATATAGACAACTGTTTCCCGTCAGCAAATTACGGAAGCTAGCTGAAGCTTCAAAGTGCCATCCGACATCCTACACCCGAGATCCGACATCCGACAAATAAAGGTAAAAGAAAAGTAAAACTGTAGTCTAACAGGATAATTAACATGTACAATATGTACATGTACAAATTTACGAACGTTAAGAACGTTTTCAAGCTCAAATCACTAGAAAGCCTGGGACTCAAAATTAAACGTTGTCACACAAAAGAGTGTCGTTAATTTAAGAAAGATGAAAAAGTGCTTTAGGCACTAGAAATTCAGTACAGATCGATCATTGTCTTATTCCAAGTGAGAAAAAAAGTGCTGGGAAAAAAATGAGGAAAAAATGTGCATGTTATGCAAAGTAACTGGTCCCGACACCAGCGAAGTTAATGAAGCAACTTAAAGCGTTGTGGATTCTTTTTGGACTTTTTAACCACTCTTTGGTTGTCAGATGGCCATTCACAAGTTTCTTTAGTTTTGTTGGTTGTAATCAGTGAACACTGAATCTGAATTTTTGCCTAAATTCAACTGACTAAAATAAATGGATTAAAAAAGGGAGCTGCAGATTTAATTGCAAGTAAAAATTGACTTTTCAGTTTTTGTCGGCAATTGATGAATTAACTTCCAGCGCTTGGCCATGGATTTAAATCAAGGAAACAGTCACAGAAAATAAAATTTCTTCGCTCTTCAGTTATGGATTGCGGCAATAAAAAATTCCAGCGTGTTCTTTTTGGCTATGACAAACAGAATATGTGAGCATCCGTTACCTAAAAATTAGAGTCAGATGGCATGGTAAGAAGCAAGCTGATTTTCTTTGTCTGAAAATCCCTGTAAACTCATTTGCGAGTACATTGTGCTCTTAGAAAACCGAAGCCCTCTTAAGAAAATCATACTGCCTCTATAGGACTCTTCTTTTTTGAGAACGTTCAGGATGAGATTAAGAAAAATTTTATGAACATACCCAGGCTGAGGATCAGTTAAGAACGTGTTTATTTTGCTCGATTGTCTTTTGCTTTTGTGAGTAGTATAAATAAAGGTAAAGAAATGTACAACTGTAGTCTAACAGGAGAATGACCTTAGATACTTAGGGACATTAAAACATTAAAAATATGGTTTCCTTATTGCATGATGCAGTGAAGAACAACTCAGTTTGTAGTCGAACACAACTTACTTACTTCCAAACTTTGGAGTTTAAGGTATTTAATGAAAGAGTTATTCCATTTGCGCTTGCTGGATATGAGACTGGTTATAGCCAACTCATATCCAACGCACGCTCATGGAATAATTGTTAAGTGTCCTGCTATAAATAGTTTCTTTAAAACCCAAAACTTCTTTCAGTTCAAAATGTAAAAATGTAAAAATCGTCCATTAGTAAAAAATTATCGCTTGTAGCCCGTATTACAAACGAAGAGAATTCTTAGCTTTTGTTGGAATAAATTCTTCGGCCACTTCAGTTCCACCAAAAACAACTGATCCAGCTACTCTGGCAAAACCAAAAAGAAAAAAAACCTTCGCCGGTGAAGTGAATTTTTTTTTCAAAAGATTAGAAAAGGGCATCTTCTGACAGCAAACTCACTAAGACTGTAATGCATCCTACTATTTTTACTGGCCTTTTCTAAGGCATTAATTGATTAGGTTGCAAAAGAAAATTGTAAAAGAGAATTTTACAAAAATATATATATATTTATATATATATATAAAATGAGAATCGGGAGTCTTCCCTTGTCGTGGAATGGTAGAATTACCCAGAATTCTTTTTGGGCATGAACGAGGCAACTTAAGAAGCACGAGACCGGCCCTCATCGAATGGCTGAAGCGCGACCAGAGGAAACGATTTCTAGCCAGATTCTCAAGAGTAGGCCTGGTGTGTGCTGTAAACGTAGAATCTGGATTTTTGCATGATCTTCGCGGAAATTACATTCTGTCCCTCAATAAACCTAGAACAACCAGTTATGGTCTTAGTTCTTTTTTCTCACGTATCAGCTAAGTTGCGGAATGCGCTACCTGATTTATCCGTACCTATGAGTTTACTGGTTGTAAAAGAGAATCCAGGGTCGCACTTTGTACAGCGGTTTTTCTTTTTGATGAATATATCTTTAAATATTATGTATTTAGTAGGTATCTGTATATGTTATGTATTTTAGCCGTAAATGTAATGTCTCGGAGATATTAGCTCCTGTAGTTATTAGGAAATTCGAGATGAAATAGAGCTTATGCCTGTATGTATGTTACCTTTAGCAGGGCGCATGCGCACACTTTGTAATCTGCGACTCCAGTGCTTACCACATGAGAGATAAAATGACTTTTGCCTTAAATATATAAGCCAACTAATTCTTACTTTACATTGACAAGGGCGGTTTGGAGCTGTGAGTAGGCGTGGGATTTGTCACATATGGTTTAGGGGCCGACATATCTCTCCCTCAATGCCGTACCGGGAGGCGAGGTCGGTAGCAGAAAGCAGCGAAGGGCCAACTGCGTCCAAAAGCGATCGCACGGGCCGAAATCCCGGGATGACTCGTTTGGTACGACGCTCCAGCGCCGGTGTCTGGAGGTACTGCGTTTTTCTCTCTTATTCAAACATTCCGTCAGCGCATGCGTAAATGTTCTGTGGCTCTCCGATACCTAGCCTACCAAGAAAAATTACCATGCTGGTCTTTACCAACAATTTACATTTCAGTCCACGATTCTTCGGGCATAAACGTAACCTAAGAACCGTGCGTGTATGGTCTTCTCGAGACAGAGGTGAGAGATGGTTTCATGTAGACTGGGACGCCCAAAATGTTCTGTTGTAAAGATGGCGGCGGGTTCACGAGTGAAGTTGTCTCTCTGGCCTTTCTGTGGACGAATTCCAGGACCTACCGATACAATTTGGGTAAGTTCTGAAAGCTAAAATCTTCCATCGATGCGGTATTTTGCTGGTAGGACTGGGTGGCCCGACACTTATGAAAAAAAAAAATATATATATATATATATATAAAATGAGAATCGGGAGTCTTCCCTTGTCGTGGAATGGTAGAATTACCCAAAATTCTTTTTGGGCATGAACGAGGCAACTTAAGAAGCACGAGACCGGCCCTCATCGAATGGCTGAAGCGCGACCAGAGGAAACGATTTCTAGCCAGATTCTCAAGAGTAGGCCTGGTGTGTGCTGTTAACGTAGAATCTGGATTTTTGCATGATCTTCGCGGAAATTACATTCCGTCCCTCAATAAACCTAGAACAACCAGTTATGGTCTTAGTTCTTTTTTCTCACGTATCAGCTAAGTTGCGGAATGCGCTACCTGATTTATCCGTACCTATGAGTTTACTGGTTGTAAAAGAGAATCCAGGGTCGCACTTTGTACAGCGGTTTTTCTTTTTGATGAATATATCTTTAAATATTATGTATTTAGTAGGTATCTGTATATGTTATGTATTTTAGCCGTAAATGTAATGTCTCGGAGATATTAGCTCCTGTAGTTATTAGGAAATTCGAGATGAAATAGAGCTTATGCCTGTATGTATGTTACCTTTAGCAGGGCGCATGCGCACACTTTGTAATCTGCGACTCCAGTGCTTACCACATGAGAGATAAAATGACTTTTGCCTTAAATATATAAGCCAACTAATTCTTACTTTACATTGACAAGGGCGGTTTGGAGCTGTGAGTAGGCGTGGGATTTGTCACATATGGTTTAGGGGCCGACATATCTCTCCCTCAATGCCGTACCGGGAGGCGAGGTCGGTAGCAAAAAGCAGCGAAGGGCCAACTGCGTCCAAAAGCGATCGCACGGGCCGAAATCCCGGGATGACTCGTTTGGTACGACGCTCCAGCGCCGGTGTCTGGAGGTACTGCGTTTTTCTCTCTTATTCAAACCTTGCGTCAGCGCATGCGTAAATGTTCTGTGGCTCTCCGATACCTAGCCTACCAAGAAAAATTACCATGCTGGTCTTTACCAACAATTTACATTTCAGTCCACGATTCTTCGGCCATAAACGTAACCTAAGAACCGTGCGTGTCTGGTCTTCTCGAGACAGAGGTGAGAGATGGTTTCATGTAGACTGGGACGCCCAAAATGTTCTGTTGTAAAGATGGCGGCGGGTTCACGAGTGAAGTTGTCTCTCTGGCCTTTCTGTGGACGAATTCCAGGACCTACCGATACAATTTGGGTAAGTTCTGAAAGCTAAAATCTTCCATCGATGCGGTATTTTGCTGGTAGGACTGGGTGGCCCGACACTTACGAAAAAAAAAATATATATATATAAAATGAGAATCGGGAGTCTTCCCTTGTCATTGAATGGTAGAATTACCCAGAATTCTTTTTGGGCATGAACGAGGCAACTTAAGAAGCACGAGACTGGCCCTTATCGAATGGCTGAAGCGCGACCAGAGGAAACGATTTCTAGCCAGATTCTCAAGAGTAGGCCTGGTGTGTGCTGTTAACGTAGAATCTGGATTTTTGCATGATCTTCGCGGAAATTACATTCTGTCCCTCAATAAACCTAGAACAACCAGTTATGGTCTTAGTTCTTTTTTCTCACGTATCAGCTAAGTTGCGGAATGCGCTACCTGATTTATCCGTACCAGGAGCTCATCAAGAGGAGTCTCTATCTCCTCTAATTCCTTGAGTCAACCCTTTCCCGAGTAAATTTATTTTTAGGA
>NC_090881.1:9636389-9653889 GCF_036669935.1 Montipora foliosa
AATATGGGTGATTTAAAGAGGTTTAACTAAGGAAAAAGGTTTAGCCCATTATGGATTCCATCTTGAAAGTGAAATGTAAATTAGGCTTTAGATTCTTAACAATGAACAGTTTTTTTTCGAAAACTATAGCTGTCGAGGAGTTTTAAACTTAAACAGCATCAGGCATTATGACTTTTTGCAAAGATCATACCTCCTTTCAAACCCATAAAAGTATTGCTGAGCACAAAAATTCAGCAATTGGTCTAAGATATTTCTTAAAAGACCACAACAAAAAAAAACCAAATTACAGTTTTAAGAAAGTTTCAGAAACAAACTTAATGAGGGTGTCGCACTGTGTACCTGGCATAATCTGCATCACATTGTCCTTCTTCTCTGTGATATATTTAGTAAATTTTTCTATTATTGTTATTTAGTCTTAAGTTTCAGTTTGGTCAGCAAACTATTAAAAATCACATTGTACCTTCCAGACCTCTAATTTTAATTTTTTTCCATATTCTTTGGCCAAGAATGGATGTAAAGTGATCAAGCCTGTCTGTCTAGACTAGCACTTTCTGTGCACGCTCAGAAACTGCATTCACTGATTGGTACACCAGCTATGCTTCTGGATTAAGCCCTCAACCCGACCTTGGAACAAATCTTTTTGATTGTGACGTTTGTTCAGGTAAGATAAACATTACAATTTTCATGACATATTTAATTTTTAACATATCTAATTGTAGGACAACAATGATAGCACCCAAGCTCTCCCCCAATCACTCACCTATTACCGTACATATTTTATCAGCCTCAATTGACCTTTAATAGTGCTTAACCCATTCAAACCTCAAACACCCTAGGACGCCCTCCATTGACGAGTAAAATCCTCTGGCGTTAGAAAGAGTAAAATCTATTTAGTGTCACTTGAAGGGCCTGGGGTCAGTGGGTCTAGGCTCAAGAAAATATCGTCAGGGGATGAAATTCCCGGTGTTGTGGCTGTCCTCTGTGAGAGTGTTCTTTCCAGCAGAAGTGGCCGGTGTGGCGTAATGTCTCTAAAAAGGCTTGTGGTGTATGAGGCCACCTAAGTAGAAACAGCCACAAGTCAAAAGGACTTTAATTTGCTGAGTGCTGGGACATGTAGATGTAGATGTCACCACCAACTACATGTAGTTAGAGCAGCATCTAGATCCAAAACAGCAAATTGAATGTTATGTGCACATGACTTAATCAGGAAACATTTGGACCTTGAAACCTAATGCACATGTTCAGCGCGCAAATTCCTTGTCGCAGGAGGATTTGAAGTAAAAATTTCTTAGGTTTTGATTGAGGCATTCAAATGAAAAACACAAAAAAACAAAGAGATAACATTCCCACTCACTACTTCTCTTTTATTGGATCATTATTGCACGCATCACTATTGTGTTTACTGGGATTGTGTCCATTGTTGCTGTGGTGTATTATTTTGTCTCCATTGTTTTCTGAATCAGCCACAGTGATAGCTGAGAACTGCCCTAACTTAATTAGCTTGCTTGCAACGGAAAGGTTTGAGTAAACTGAACACTTTACATGGTGAATCTCACGTACTCGGGGCACTTAATGTCCAATCATACATATCTGTATGCTCTAGTGCCAGCCCTTCAGCAGACGTGTGTGGGCTGAATCTTGCAGTGTCATTCAAATATCATGCTTTGTGATCTTTTCCGGGGTTGTCATTGATTGATTTGTCTTGGAGACAGTGATATTGACTACAATGAATTTCAAAGGCATTTTTTGATCTTTCTTCAAAAGTTGACAAGGGAACTTTGATGTGCTTGGTTTTTTGTTTAATCATCCCAAATTCACCTCCACATGCCATGTATGTATATTTTAATTATTTTTATTTATTTCTCTTCATGTCACTGAAATATTTTTGTCAATCATCTTCTGCTGCTCACTGAAACTTTTCTTTCTTCATGACAACCAAGATTTTCAACCCACACTACCTTCCTGAAGTGTGCATCAAGGTTACTATTATCAACTTTACTGTCACCAAATCAAGAATCAGGGATCCACTGCCGAGTTACGTACATTTGTACAGTAAACTACCCATAAATCTTTGCAAGGAGGGTACAGTAATGATTATTTTTTTATGAATTTTTTTGCATTTGGGGAAAAAACCTTGATTTTATATGATCCAGAAAATTCACCTGTACAGGATAGCTGAGGGTTCTTTAAATGCTCTCTCACAGATTGTCTTCCTTTAGATCTCGATTTACAATTATTGAGGGAAACAGTTTGATTGGGTACCCTGTGAGAATTGCAGGGTATCATGGGATAGTCTCTTGGTGGCAAGACACTCTTCACAGTGTTGTTGGTGTGAGTAAGTTTATTTCAGATGAGTTTTTCATGGTAGCAGAGCTACATGTAGCAATTTGAGTTTTAGCTCTCTCGGATACGTACTAATGAGGATTTGATTACTATGACAAGATGGCTGCTTCCACTTTTAAGAATCTGCCAATATTTGGACTGGGAGTTTAGTATGAAACTTGGAAAAGGGAGTTGGAAATTTGGCGCCAAATTTTGTGACGTGAACGAGAAGAAACGGGAACTTGCAGTGACTTTATCATTGCATGGACAGGCAGGAGCAGAAGCAGTTGAAATTATTGATGTGGAAAAGTTGAGCGACCAAAATGGAATGCAAACTCTTACCGGTGAATTGGACAAGATATTTCTTCGGGATTCTGTCGATGTAGCGTATGAAAACTACACCAAATTTGATAAATATCACAGAGAAGAAGGACAAGACATGTCCAGCTTCATCATTGTGTTTGAAAGGAGATAATTATGATCTTTGCAAAAAGTCAGATGTGTCATTGCCCGATGCTGTTTGAAGTTTCAAACTCCTCAACAGTGCTGGTCTATCAGAAACGGATAGATAATTGGCTTTAACTGCAGCTACGGATTTAAAGTTTTCCTCGACGAAATCTGCACTTAAGCGAATTTTTGGAGGTTCATCACATTCAGACAGTCTTGTGGGTGGCGATGGTATTACAGTTAAGCAGGAAAATGTGTGCTATACAAAGTCTGGCAGTTCACATCATAGGCAGGATGAGACGAAAATGAAAAGAAGAGGTTGCCCTTCTGGCAAGCTGTTACTTGAGGTTACTAGCCCAAAGGTCTGACGAGCTGGCCCGAAATTAAATTGTTTGTAAACAATAATTAGATGTATTTTTGCCCCGGTTTATGATTATGCAGGAAATGTAGATCTTAACAAGTGTTATGGAAATCCAAAAGACAATTGAGGGTAACCACCGTTTTTCAATGATAATTCATGAATAATATTTGTAAAACGCTTCAAAATACACAGCAATGTATGGCGTTTTTTTTCTCAAACTGAAACTTAATTATTTCTCAAAAATGCCTGGTTACCCACCAGGGGTTTCAATAGAAGCCGGTTACCGGCGGTATACCGCCGCCTGCTTTGCCTCACACCACCGGCTGGTTTGCCTTGATTTTCACTAAAAATGCTATTATAAACTTGTCAAACTGCCGCCTTCAATGGGCTATCATGGACGGCTATTTCAGAAGTTATTGAAACCCCTGCCCACAATTTTCTTTTTGGATACCGAGAGTATTTATCACACTACAATAATTTGGCCTCATAACGTTATCATTTTCTCTCAGGAGCTTCTGCTACACACTTTGTGGTATAAAAGCTCAATTTATCATCAGAAAAGAGGAACCAACGGTGCTTGCCCATTGGGCAAGCTACGATAAGTAAACGCTAGCCCAACAAGTCATTCCTCTAGCCCCGGGCTATCGGACAGCACTTTCGTCGCGCCCTGATAGGTCAACTAGGAGATCTGGTTTAACCGCGGCTCTAGCGGTGATTAAGGGCAGAAAATGAAGAATACACAAATATAAAGGGGACTAATCCATTGGACAGATATGGAAATCGTACAAAATGTGCAATATGTGGATCAGTTTTTCACTGGGTACGGACTGCCCACACAAGGAAGATGTCCATGAGGCTGTTTGTGAAAACCAAGAAGCAACAAGGGATTGTAATATAACTTTGCTTGCAAGAGATGTGGATCCCAGTGAAGTACTCATGTGTGAAGCCTTTTCTGTTTCGTTCAAGACGGGGGAAGATGTTTTCAGATTTGGTCAACCCACACAACACATTAAACACGCCATGGTTTACCTCGTGGAAGAACAACTTCCGCGAACTTTTATTGCAGACAAGGCTCTGATTCTCTTTGTTGTGTGCTTTTTTGCTAGACATGATAATCACGTTGGTCGATGGCTGACAAGTTTTCGTGCGACGTGGGATCCTAAATTTGACAAATATGCTGTTGTTGGAAGTATGAAAAGACCACGACAGGTTGGAAAGTTGTCGTTTATATATGTTCGTGTTATGCTTTATTTCTTTAACAGCATATTCTAGTGTTCAAAGAGTTATTACAACGTAAAGTATTATTCCATACAATATTTTATTACCTGTTAACACTGAAATATCGCCACGTAATCTGCCATAGCTGCTGTCGTAGAATTGCATACACAAGGTTTATTCGCACTGAAACCAGCGATTCGCTGACACAAATAGAAGCACGCGAAACATACAAAACATAAAAATTAAAATGCAATATGAATAAAGCACGCGAAAAATAACAGAAAGACAACGGAACTTACAAGATTTTGTGGTGGCTACGACGACTGAAATACACACTGAAAACGATAACTAAAAGTTTAACTGCAGTAGATGCTATACAGAGCAATGGAAACAATACATGAACAATGTTCACACGAAAATATGAAAAGTTACGTAACCGAAAAAAAAAGGAAGTGACGAAACTAATTTCAATAGTAAATATGCATGGTATAACTGAAAAACCAGAAACAAAAGATTTTGGCACTAGCCAAGGCGCAGTCCTTGGAATTCCCTCACGGAACGTTATCCGGATATTTTTGAAAACGGACATTTTATTCTGTTTAAGCTTTCCGTCTCGTTTTTCGGGCATTAAAATTGAAAGTTCTCGAAAACGGATATTTTCGAATGTGATGATGTCATATATCGAGTCTAACAAAAGTGGCGTCAATCGCTGCATACGAGCCCCGGACATGCTCTGTAAGGGACGCTATTTCATTTCCATTGCTTTAGCGTATTCATGTTGTCTTGCGAAAACGATTTGAATACGCTATTACGGGTGAACGTGTATTGTTTTGAAAACTGGGGAAAAAAATAAAAATCTCCCCATTATTGAGATACCTCTAGACGGCGCCTGATTCCATAGCTACAGCCGCGTACAAGAAGCTACCTGACCAACTGAACGTCAAAGTTCTTTTCCGCAGAGCTGTCTTTCAGAGAACGATTTGACGTGTCCACTAGATATAATTACAACGAGAAACCAAAGAGGGAAGCAAAACTCTCCTCAATGTATTTTGTCGACGTTTGAAAGGAAAACTTGTTGAAGACCAGCTCAGTTGTTTCATCAAAGGAGAAGCTTACTTCTTGCAAGTTACCTCAGAAAGGCCGCGTGCTTCTCATGTTTGCGTTTGGCTTCTAGAAACCAAACTCACTGATCGAATGATACCAGGTTATCACAGAATATCGATTTTGCTAGTGGGTAGACTTTCTCAGTGTCTCAGATAAGTTATCTACCTGCCAGTGACAAATCACTTGCTGTGTGCAACCTTCTCCAGTAATAATAATTTGGCTTGTGGGGGGTCCAAATAACCTTTTGTCACCAAATCCATGATCTTCTAATTTGTTTTTTATTTTCTCCATCACCAGATTGATATTTTCTCTTCTGAAGAAAGAAGCAGCGCGTTGATGCACTTGACCCACGAGAACCTTAATTCTGTCAACTCTCTCAATGTGTTTCATCCCTCGGTAAACATGCTGGCTGGAGGAAATTCAAGTGGAAAGGTTTACCTGTGGACGGAATGACCATGGATGGCCTTTGAAACAGGAACCTGCCGTCCAGTCTCCATTGGGTGTCGCGTTCCGTTGAAGAGTGAAATCCATTTCACGTTTAATATTATATCTCTGTTACGATTAGACAACGCTTTTGTCTATAGTGGTCTGAAAACTGATGCGAAAACTCTTAAAATGGGTTAAGTGAAACGCAGAGGAAGTGCTGGGACCATGGAATGGGAATGATGGAAAAGTACACATGGTCTAGCTTTAAAGGAAACTTCCACTAAAACAAGAATACAACTTTAAAATATTTAACATAATGTTAACAATCAAAATTGTTCAAACGTTTTCCAGTGGAATCGTTTGTATCCGAAATAAATTAATTTCAAAAACGTTTGTTGTGGTTTTCAAATTTCCTGGGCGCCGCCATCTTGAATAATTATGACGTGTTATGGTTGCTCTTTTGTATTTGCACAAAGAGCTTTTGTTTTAAAACAATAGGGCAACCATGACACGTCACAATTATTCAAGATGGCGGCGCCCGGGAAATTTGAAAACCAAAACAACCGTTTTTAAAATTTATTTATTTCGGATACAAGCGCTTCCATTGGAAAACGTTTGAAGAATTTTGATTGTGAGCATTATGTTAACTATTTTGAACATATGTTCCTGTTTTAGTGGAGGTTCCCTTTAAAGATACTTGTCGGTAACGCTGAGTAGCTGAGAGACGTCGAGTGTATTAACGATTATATATTTCTGTCTTCATCAGTTAAATGATTGTGTCTTTTTAATTTCGAAGTTTGAAAGTGTGGGGTAACTCCTGCAGATCGAGAGTTTGCTTTTTTCTGTCGCTTTGTTCTTATAACAAAGAGAACGGCTATTTTCTAACTGGGAAATTAGTAATTCACAGATGAATCTTACATACAGAGAAATTGGTTTTGTTGAGTTAATGTAAGTATGGCTCAAGACACGGTTTTCTATGAATGTCTCTGATGCCTGAGAGGGGTTCCCAGTCAATTACAAACAGTGGCGAGTCCTTTTTCTCCTTTTATGAATTTGTTTCTAAATTTCGAGTAAAAAGCCAATTTCCTGCAATATTATGGTCACTGCCACGCGATTCCTCAGAAGTCGATCAATCAATTAAAGGACAACAGCGACCAAATAATAATGAATCCCTTATACTAGTAGTTTCCATGAGAAAGTGAAATGCTGCGAGTGACGTTTATGTGGAAGATGAGTTTTAAAATAAATAAATAGTAAATAAATAAATAAATAAATAAAGTGTTGTAGAGGGATAGTCAACATGAGCTACTAGATTAGAGTATTTTTCCAAAGGCTACTAAAGTCGACACAATAAACTGTTCACTCATGCGAAAAACCGTTCATCGAGCAAAACAGCGTGACTGTTGCTCATCCTTGGCACGCGAATGCTGGTCGCTTCGAAAGCTGCATGCATTTCTTGAAAAGTATTTGGCGGTTAGCACTTGTATTTTAAATGGATCTTCAATTGAATCCCACAAGAAGAAGCATTAACCTTTCAGTTTATCTTGTGTTCGATTTGGAAGCCAAGCGATTCCAATTTCGGGGTGAAAATCTGCTTTCATCCTTGACACCTTGACTCCTTCTCATATAAACATGTAGTAAGAGTCAACGCAAAACCCACCAAATCGCTCAAATTTGCCACTTTGAGCCGCAAACGTTTTGTAACGAGTAAACAGTTTAATTAGGCGGAAAGCATAATTTCAAATTCTTCGGAAAGCTTGAGAATTAGTTTAGACAAAACGTACGTAGAATTACGCAGATGCAAATTAATTGACCAGTGTCTTAATCTCGCATGGAAACAAAACCTATTCATGTTTACATTCGCAAATGTCCGAAATTTACGCTACTTAACTTAGGAGAAGTTTCACATGCGTTATACCTTTTGATCTTTCCACAACTATAAGTAAATCAGTACCGAACCATGCGGCAAAATAAAATTTTTGCAAAAAAATATATAACGTACAGTGCTGTCGTGCATTCGCCAGCATGTCGATAGTGAAAGCAAACTTGGACGTTTCAGAGTTCCATGAATTGCTTCAAAAATTCAGAGAAACAAATCGGCTTTAGTCATGAGAATTTGTACAACCTTCACTTAAAGCTAAAATAGCTTGCTTTTAAACTCTTCGCTCGCGAAAATGTGGCTCTCTACACCAAACAGGATTTTCTCTTCCACATCTATACCACTTTGATGGTCGAAGTTCTTCCGAACCTCGATTTCGATTACTTGAAGTCGAGGCCAATGCGGTGATATACATCCAACAAATCTCAAATGTACTTGGCTTTGAGGCACGCCACCGACGCGACCGAAATTAGTCTGCTGCGAAGCCTCGTGGCTTCGCAGCAACAATAATAACAAAATATCACGCTTATGTCCAGAAATTACGGAATCCGACGAGACTCAGCCACTTTTGTTTTCATTTGCCTTTGCATTTTAATCAGCGTTTTCATTTACGTTTCCACTTTCTTTTTATTTCATTTACATTTTATACGATATCCATGTTGTTTTCATTTTCACTTACCTTCGCATTCTCATAAGCGTTTTAAGGTGGCTCGATAGGCTGAAAAATGAGGACATTCATCAAATATACGATGTTTTTGAAAACACAATATTTAAAGTCCTTGAACACTTGTGAAAAGCATTTTGAAACGATCTTGCCGAGTCTGCCTCTAGATGAGTGTAAAATTCAAGGAAAGTACACGGTGGTATATACTTTTTTACATAGCAACGGCCATAGCGACGGTTGTTTACAGTCAGAAAGTGACCACAAATGGCGATCAATTTCAATAAATGTGAACAATACTTTGTAGGAAGGCTGTTGAGTCATTCGCAACTCGATAGCTCTAATCATGTGTAAAAAGTGCTGCCTGAATCACCATGACAGGCTGATTCATTTCCCTTATAAAAAGTAATGTGTCCTATTTCTACGGAAACTTTTTACAAAATACAACAACAGTTACACTCCTCTAATATGCAACGTGAAAAAACCTCGCTCCCCCCAACTTTCTTGCTTGTTAAATGCTTAATCCATCGTGTAAGTAACTTTAAGTGTATTTTTCTCAAAAGTCTACTTTTGCACCAACTGCCTTCATGCCAAACATTCTACTTTGGAGAGTATTTAAGAGAAATTCCTGAAACTCAGGGTAATCAAAGACCAATAGTGTTGTGATGGATTGGCCTAAAAGAATTGTAATATCTACCATCTGTCACGTGACACAATAAAATTTGTCCACTGGGTTTGCTGTAAAAACAGGTTATTTCCGGATAAAGCCTATAAAAAGCGCAGAAAACGAGTTAACTGTCAAACATTTAGCTCACTGCACAGAAAGAAAATGAAACTTGCATGGTGTGCTTGCTTGAAGTCAAAACTTGTTTTAGCAAGGAGCAGGAATTGCTGGCGTCATTGGTATCATTGCTTTCAATTAAAGCCTCAAAAGGGTGTGGCTGGTTTCCATAGCAACAATTTTGAGTAAAAACTAAAAAAATTGTCTTCTCTTCAAGAGTGCAATCGCACACAATTGATCTTTCTTCACCATATTTAAACAAAATTTTTGCTCCCCTTCAGCCTATCGAGCCCTCTTAATTTCTGTTTTCATTTTTCTTTTTATTGCGTTACGCTTGCGTTACGTGATGCCTTGCGCCTGTCGTTTTGGTTTTCAATTTCTTTTCTTTTCTTTTATCATTTGGCATATCAGCTTTCGTTTTCATTTTATTTTCATTTTGACTTTTTTGTGACGTTAAAATCAAAATGGTTAGCAAAAATTCCTTATATGGTAGCTCATGATCCAGCGAGCAGCCTCTCTGAGGTCATTTTTCTATCTATGTGAAATTTAAAACCAAAACGACAGGTGCAAGGCATCACGTAACGCAAACGTAACGCAATAAAAAGAAAAATGAAAACAGAAATTAAAACGCTAATGAGAATGCGAAGGTAAGTGAACATGAAAACAACATGGATATCGTATAAAATGTAAATGAAATAAAAAGAAAATGGAAACGTAAATGAAAACGCTGATTAAAATGCAAAGGCAAATGAAAATGAAAACAAAAGTGGCTGAACCTCCTCGGATTCCGTAAGATAAATGCACGCAGGTTTTGTTTAATAACTACTTCATATATATGACTAGGCCATTGCGAAGCGTGACCTGTCCGCCATCGTGGAAAAAAGAGTTTAGCTGCGCCTGCGTATCTCACGTTCCTTGCGTTTGCATTCTACGTTTGAATGTCGCTTGCGTTTGCACTTGTATTTGTATTTGCATTTGCGTCGTACGTGTGAACCGGGCTTGACAACTTATTGTCAACGCTCCCAGCATTGGCAAATCATATGTTTTGCGTTGTGGGAGCAACGCATAATTCAAACGCTGTGGTGTTGTTGGTAGTCCCTATTTTCTCGAGAGTGAAATCGGCAGACGACTCTAAGTGACAGGTTTCGGAAACATTTGCGCTCAACATCAGCAAACACCGACCTACCCGTTGTGCCATTTTAGAAACTAAAATGAAAAAGAACAAATTTTCTATCAAAATACAGTTACGATTTTTTTAATAGCACTATTCCCCCAATGATATGCTGATATTTACGTGCGCCCGGAGGGCCGTGGCTGAAAACAAGCCTAGCTTCTGTCACTTCCTTTTAAGTGGCATCACGGAAGTCGGTGAGCCTGATCACCAGTTCAGTGATACTTAACGGCTTTCGTGACGCCACATGAACGGCGCGAGCAGAAGCTATAGGCTTATTTTCAGCCACAGCACTCCGTGAGCACGGAAGTGTTCCTTCTCATAACTACTGATAAAGAGGGAGAAGCGTCGAAATGTCTGGACTGTTGTAATTAAAATCAATTCGCTTTACATCACTAACCCAATCGGAGCGATCATCACATTTTTTAGCGCAACGCAGTCACCTGGATTAATTTTTTTGGGCTCAGTTACCGTATCCTTATCCGGGCTTAAGTTACATATCCTTAGCATTCTTTATACAACTTATTGGATGGTTTAACTTATAATACGCGCAATATTTGGCGAGTTGCACTTCGAAGGGGCGAGGAAATTACGAGCAACGGTGCGCTATTTTCTAGTACCGTATTAATTCGATTAAGCGCCCTGGGCGCTTATAAAATTTTTGGGCCTTGAAAGTGGGCGCTTATTTGCAATTGAGGCTGGGCGCTTATTAAATTTTCACCATTTTCAGCAAGTAGCAAGCTTATTTTACAACAAAACAATCAATAATATCAAAACGTGAAGATGTACCACAGCAGAATTTTACCTGTTCGTTGAAAGTTTCTTTACTGAGAACTAAGAAAACTCGGTCTTTCGAGATGTTACACATTGTCACTTAAGGTCAATTAGTGAACTCTCTGGTACTCCTCTTGTGCTTTTCGGTTTTGTGATAGGTGGGGGTGGACGCTGGGCTGGGCTGGGTGCTTATTAGCTTTCCCTGTGTATAGGATGGGCGCTTATTCGGGGTGGTCGCGCTTATTCCAGGTTGGACGCGTAATCGGATAAATACGGTATGCCTCCACGTTTTTGAAAGACATCCTGCATCGTCGGTGAATCGTATCGATCTCACAAAGCGCGCGAATGAAGAAAACAACACGAACGAAACCTTTCATATGCCCCTAGAAGTTTCTGTCTTCTAATTCTTCTGGAAGAAAGGTCGTCGCTTAAAAAGTAAAAAATCAATTGTTTTCATTTTTCCGCTCATTTTGTTGTTCTGTGGCTTTCCGTCCGTATTCGCTCTGTTTAATACGCCGTCATATTTTGCTCGTTCTCTTTACCCAATATGGTAAAATGGCGTAATCAGGGAATAATAAGTAATCTGAATTAGAGAGAGCCCGGTCGATCAGTATTTAGGGATTCAAGAATCATTTCCTTGTATCAGTTACAACTGGCTGTAATTCATTTCTTCCGCGAGTTGACAATGGTTAGCTTTCATCTATTTTGCTGATATTCAATATCTTCCCACTTGATATTTTGCCTTTTAGTTTTCCTCTTTCAAAAAAATAGATCTGTGATGACAAAAGTCCACGACTGGACTGACTATAATGGGTTTCACTCTCAGGCATTTTCAATGGAGTTATTAGAATGGGGAAGCACCTGTTCCGGATTTTTTTTTTTTTTTTTTTTTGAGGGGGGGGGGGGGTAATAAATTCTGGCAAGTAGAGATTTAATATTATAGACAGGGAGATTCGTTTTTTTTTCTTTTTTTAACCCTTTAATGCCCAAAAGTGACTTATAGATTTTACTCTGTCTAACGCCAGACGATTTTACTCGTCAAAGGGAGACCCCTTGGGCACTAAAGAGTTAAAAGACTATCTCCTTTAACCCTTTAATGCCCAAAAGTGACTTATAGATTTTACTCTGTCTAACGCCAGACGATTTTACTCGTCAAAGGGAGACCCCTGGGGCACTAAAGGGTTAAAAGACTATCTCCTTTAACCCTTTAATGCCCAAAAGTGACTTATAGATTTTACTCTGTCTAACGCCAGACGATTTTACTCGTCAAAGGGAGACCCCTGGGGCACTAAAGGGTTAAACGACTATCTCCTTTAACTCTTTAATGCCCAAAAGTGACTTATAGATTTTACTCTGTCTAACGCCAGACGATTTTACTCGTCAAAGGGAGACCCCTTGGGCACTAAAGGGTTAAATTGTTAGGTGGATTTGGCGTTGCTGTTTCGGTATTTAGCAAACAGCTCCAATTGCATTCCTGTCTTGTCCAAAAGTGACTAAGATGGTGTTTGTAAATTGCCACAAAATAGCCTATAAAGGGGTAAGGGTTCCAAGAGGCCAGAGGCATACACCCAGCAAAAACTGCCCCAAGTAACCGATCTCTCTCTATATATTTTTTTATAGTGAATAGAATAAACAAAAAGCACTTGGATATGGTGAAGAATGCAAATGCGGTCTAACACTACTGCAGAAACCTGAAGAAAATCAGGCTCTGAGCGGGACTCAAACCCACGACCTCTGCGATGCCGGTGCAAATAATTATTGACAAATAATTATTTATTAAAAAGCACTTGGCTGATTTATTAATGAACCACATTTTACATTTACCTTAATTTTGACTCCCATACACATCAGTTTTATTTAAAAAGCATCCCAGTTACACATTAGTTTAATAAACAATCCAACCCTCAAGTGATTTATTGACGTGCTTGGCCGTTTTCGTAAAAAAATAAACCCTTAATTAAGCTTACACCTTTCTTGAATGACCCCTTAAACAACACCTTTATTCATAATGATTTTTTTTGTTTGGCGTGTTAAGCAACTGGCGGTTCCACTTCCTCGATAATGATCCTGTTCACCTGATTCCAGCTTGTCCACGCATCACCACGAGAGTTGTATGGGACGGGACAACTTCCAACGCTGAAACCAACTCGTACTTTCCCAGCAGCAATCCCACCACAGTAGCCCTCTATGTTAATAGGTCGATGAATGTTCAAGTCCAGATTTTGGTACAGGGAACCATCAATTGGGGCTGGGTTCCAACACTCTGCATAGTTGAAGGTAAAGTACCATCTTTTACAGCAGTTTGTACAGCCTGTGATGCGAATGTTTCCCATGTAAACCACACGAAGGTATGAATCACCCCTCAGTTTCACAAAGTCGCATTCCTATATCATCAGTACAAATCAAATCGTGTACATTAAAATTCTTGTAGCTAAGTGCAAAATATGGGCGTCTGTTAACAAAGAGATTCTCCTATAGCTTGTCGACAAGCAAATCAGGTAAAGCCTATTTGTAACTACAGTAATAGCCCGCATATAAGAACCTGGGTAAAATTTTCATTTTAAGCCTCCTCCTCATAAGAACCTATTTAGGCTAAAATTTTAATTTAGGTTCTTATCAGTGGGGTTGCTCTCAGTAAAAGTATATAGGGAGAAACGTTTGAATTAAGATCATGACCTATTTAAAAGTAACTTGACATAACTGTAACTGCACTGAACTGCCTATAGGCATTGCTCTATGGTACAAATAAATGATTTACTGGTATGAGATGATATTTATAATATATATAGTATCTTCAGCTGAAATTCATATGAAAATATAAGAAGCTATTTTAAGAACCTTGGTAGCCTAAATTTGCTTTAGGTACCATCCATATAAGAACCTACTTAGGCTAAATTGAAAAATTCAGGTTCTTATACGCGGGCTATTACTGTCTTGTCTTTTATTTTTATTTTTTTATAATATAAACAAAAGGAAAGAAGTTATCCTTACATGTACTTGTCCACTGTCTCTTCCATCCTTTGAGTTATCATATTTCCAAGCACACTGTTTCCATCGTCTGCAAAATCCAGGTGGTCCTGGTTTTCCTGGGGTTCCAGGAGTTCCTGGGATGCCTGGCTGACCAGGTGGGCCTTGAAGATACTGCTGTGAGGAAAATAGTAACAAATTTTTATAATGTTTGTTGTTGTTCAAAAAATTCTCGTGATAAGCTAAGAAAAACCTTTGTAAAAATCAGGCCGCAATTAAATGCGAGCTTTAGACGAAATAAAAAAAAGTGAGCCACTGTAAGGGATTGTTCATTCATTATAAGTATCCTGAAGAACTGAGGTCCAATTAAATTTCCAAAAGTTTTCTAAGGATTAATTCAAAATTCCACGAAACATGAAAAACATCACTGGAAATAGATCTGATATTGATGTATAAACCATTCATAATACAGTGACAAGGCTCCTTGGAGTGTCAAGAATGCCGTGTGGTGTTATTTCACACAGTCTTACCGATTGTCCATTGCACTGTTGCGCAGTTAGGAAAAACAGCAAAACAACGCGTAATAGATGCAACTCCATGATGAGCACGTAAGTCACACTGCTCAACTTAACTTGGAGGAGAGAGGTGTTTTGGTCTGGTGAGAAATGACAATAAAATGAAAACAATCACAGTAAATATCTTAGTGGATAGATAAATGATATTGTTATAATAACATGTAGAGTGGTTTTCAAATGAGTGTCGTAAAACCAAAACCAAAGTAATTACTTTGGCCAATCAAAAAGGACGGGAGACAATCCAGTAAACCAATCAAAACTCGAAGTAATTACACGTAGCCGACACAAAGCGCGGGAAAATGTGCACGCGCGAACCACAATTGGTTTTGGTTTCACTTCTGATTGGTTGAAAAAGTGGCACGAGAACTTTGAACCAATCACTGAGTGAAGTAATTATAAACCAAAGCAATTCGCTAATTACTTTCGACACTCAATTGAAAACCGCTCTAAATGGTAACTTAAACCTATTAGTACCAAGTTCCTACGAATATGGCATATATGTAATCCTTTATCTTTAACACTGCTAAGACTTTTGATTTTCAAAGAGTAATGTTAGCTTTAGAATGACAATTGATCACAGCTTTTCAATTCCCACCAAGTGTACCTCATCGATCAACATTAAATTTACCGCTGCAAACAATTACACTCTTTTTTTTATAAGAATATATTTTATAAGAATATCGAGGCTGAAATTTGGGAAATTTTAAGAATAATTTAAGAATAAAGCCGAGGCTGAGATTTTGAAAAGGATAGATATAATTTTTTGTGTTGAAACATCTGAAAATACAATACAATTTTATGTTTTTAACTTAACCTTATAAAACAACCCTTGCTGCTCAGTAACAAAGAGTTTACTGCAGGGGATTACACTTGATTGTCCTTGACATCGTTGAAACAAAATTGGGCAGTTCGTTTCCATCATGCTATTTCTAGTGTCCTTTGAAGTGACATTTGAACCTCGCTGACTGCAACAAAAAGCGATGGAGCACAAGCACAATTCAACGCGATACAGATCTAAATACGAAACACTTGAAATTGATACCCCAATAAATTGTAAAACGGAAATGTCATAAGCTATAATTTAAGAATAATACAAGAATATTTCTAGCCTAAAATCGGCGAAAAAATAAGAATATTCAGCCTGGGCTGGAAAAACAACATTCTTATAAAAAAAAAGAGTGTAAGGTTACGAAAATACAGAAAATGATAAA
Source organism: Montipora foliosa (assembly GCF_036669935.1). Classification (NCBI taxonomy): domain Eukaryota; kingdom Metazoa; phylum Cnidaria; class Anthozoa; order Scleractinia; family Acroporidae; genus Montipora; species Montipora foliosa. The sequence goes on from NC_090881.1 coordinate 9,652,287, forward strand.
CTGCATTTCACTGTTTTGATGTGCCATCAGAATTAGTTGATGTTACGAGAGGGTCTCAACAGGCTGGTGGCTTTTACAGTGAAATTAAGTTTCTTTTTTTTTTCCTTCCACTGCTAGATAAAACACATTTAAGGTTTTAGGGTCATTGAACTAGAAATAACAGCGATTTTCATAAGATTGTAACTATAGAGCCGAACTGAACAATCCGATCAGTTGCAAACGGGGGAGATCTGTTCAGATGTAAATGGATTCCTGCGTTGGATGTTTGTTTTATGAAAGCGTACTAAGCATTATTTGTCACAAACATACTTTTTCATACACATTAATTTTGTCACTTCATGGTTGTTCAAAAGGCCGGATGGCTTCTGCGCAGCGCATTTTTACCTAGGATCAAAATTTTACCTAGGATCAAATAAAATAAATCTATTAGTTATTCAAATACCCGTTTCTCAGTACATGTCGAGAAGTTAACAGTTTCTTTGTGTGCCCATTTATAATTAAGTTATTCGTCTGAAAACATTATAACATGTGCTGTACGCTAGGAACTTACACATTGAGAAATTATGTTAGAAAGTTAACGTGCGAAAATGTGATAGTACGTGCATGATGTTCAATCAATTGATAGCAGTTCTGGTGGACTGAAAAATCTTAAGATCATTTGGTGATCGGTAACTCTAATACATGTATCAAATTTTCAAGCAAATCTCAGAGAATGAACGAATCGAACGTAACCATAAGACCAAAATAATTACTCTCGTCTTCTCGTATCACAACATAAGTTTACTTACTTATCAGTTTACCGTACCGGTCTTCCTTGATCAGTCCGGCTTGATACTCTTGTGCTTGGGAAAGATGTATACATTTGAAGTTTATGTCTTCCTACAGGCCAACTTTTGTAAACATTTCGAAACATGAAAATCTCGTCCTCTCGACACGTTTGGACCTTTTTTTTTTGTTTCATTACGTCATTCATTCATTATTCATGGCTCACATGCATTTATCCATCCGTGAGTAAGGATCAGGGGAGGATATATACTCCCAAACTATAAAAGTTTTATCAAACAACATCATTGATTTCATCGTAGTGCTGGTACAGTATCTTCGTGCATCCAGTACCCCAGGATCGAGCGCTTCATCAATTCAATTGACCTTCTGAGCGCTAGCTTTCACGTGTAGTGTAACGTGACTTTTCATGTAAACAAACCTCGAAAGTTCGGACATTCGAGAAGATATGAGATGGCGTGGCGAGAAGATATGAAATGTTAGTTTGTTTTTGCGTTGGACAAGGAAATGATGCAACAAAGACACTAGTCACTTCGATGATTAGCATTTGATGTGGGACACGGTAGTTTTACACTCCTACTTCCGTCTTCGACAGGATTTACGGGGGTGAGTCAGGTTTTGAACATCTTCGATCCCTAGACGGACGGAAACGAGATGTATTCCTTACATTTTGTTATTACGAATACCTTCATGTATTTTGATTGTCATATATTTGTGCACTTCGAGGTCAGTAATAAAACCGAATGAATGTGATTTGAGTGTCTGTAAATCGAGCCGCCTCTATCAGTGAGCCTTTAATTCGAGAACGCTGAATCAGTCC
>NC_090881.1:9663889-9669401 GCF_036669935.1 Montipora foliosa
ATCGCGGTGAGCTAGCTCGCGACGACTGCCCAACCTTCGGGCTAGCAGTTCGCGATTGCGGTTTTGGGCTTTCTCTGTCAGAAGTCTGCGATTTTTCAGTAGCTGGTCTTGAAGAGAACTGCTCCTGTTCCGAGGGTGGTCGGGATGAAACTCGGTTCCCAGAGACAGGCCTTCCGGTTTCCAGGGGATCTTGAGGTTGTTTCTCGGCCGATTTGTCTTCTTTAACAGGTTCTGCATTTGGATTTTCTTCCATGACTGACTCAGACTCACCATGAATGATTCTGTGAGCAGCTATAAGGTGCTTTCTCTGGGAACGTTTCACTAAAACCCAAGAACGAAATTCGCCATTAGCACTTAGCCACAATTAACTCATGGAATTCTTAAGATATCTCGTAACTTTTGATTGAGGGTTCAAGAGGTACTGCCATAACTTAAACCGTCTTTGAAAACCTGCCAAGATGACGGACACGTCGGGAACAAAACCTGCAAATTCGGAGATTATTCAATTTGGAAGTACTCTGTGTACGGTACGAAATTACTCGCAGCGTGCATTCAGCGAAGAGTTAATAACATCTGTAGTTAATTATGTTGGAAATAAATGGGTCTGCTGGCGCGCCAAAAGTAACTGTGCAATTGTGTTGGTTGTACATGTTAAGTGATACGCTTAAGGTCTCGTTGCATTTTGGCGAGCCCGTAGGCCGAGTCAAAATACGAGAGATGAAAATATCCCACGATACGAAACACTAAATCGCTACCTCTTCGTGACTATTCCGTGAGTGACCGTTAAGGTTTCGCGCGAAAACGAAACCTGGTCTAACCTGTCAATCGAGTCGAGCAAAACGTCGTCCATTTGTGGGCTCTAATGACCCCGTGAGGAATGAATCAATGAACAAAATGATGGGTGTATTCTTTTGGGAATATCCTGGCTATTCTCATCCCGGATCAGGAATAACCGAATACACGAAATATCAGTTCTCAAAAGAACGCAAATTATGAAAACGGAATATTTTTGGCGAAGTGAACTGGGAACTGTTATGTCTGTGCATGCGCCAGTTGTGTTGGCATGGCGACTGAAAAAGGTTTACACGAAACGTTGAAATATGACCATAAGTACTGGTTTATGACGGTTTCCTCGATTTTTTGCTTCATTTGTTAAAAACTTTAAGGGGGAAGACGAACACCGTCTATTCCGTGTATTCCATTGAGGAATCGTACCAAAAGAACGTGCCCGATATATGAAATGAATCATACACTGAACTGCAGATATGAAATCAAGTAAAGCTATGATCCTCGCAGTTATGGACGCAATTTTAGCAACTGCGTAGAGAAGCCTAAAAAATTCAGGACTTCAACGGGGTTTGAACCCGTGACCTCGCTCGCCACTGACGTTGGGAGCTGGTCATTTTTGGATCATAGCTTTTCTTGATTTCATATCCGCAGTTCAGTGTATGATTCATTTCATATATCATATGGTTCATTGATTCATTCCTCACGGGAACATTAGAGCACACAAATGACCAGCTCCCAACGTCAGTGCATTCATAGCTCACTCGGTTAGAGCGTCGCAACGGCATCGCGAGGTCACGGGTTCAAACCCCTTTGAAGTCTTGATATTTCAGGCTTCTCTACGCAATTGCTAAAATTGTGTCCATATAAACTGCGAGGATCATAGTTTTACTTAAAAACTTGTCAAGCCGGTCTTCTGTAGTACAAATATCGTGTACTCGTTTTGATTGTTACATTATTTTATAAGAACCCTTTTTTATAAGAATTTTAAGGCTGAGATTAACCAATTGACACTTTTAAGAACGTATTAAGGACATTCCTCAGGCTGAGGAACGTTTTTATTTTGTCATTTCTATTTTAAATGATAAAGGATAAAGTGAAGGCAAATAAATGTAAATTACCCCAAATACGTTAAGGCATAAAAATATTTTGTATACCATAACAATGGTTTTCTGATACACATCTTAGTTTGTAATAATGAGCACCTCTTATTTATAATCGTTCCAAAATAACTTCAGCACCATCAAAGTCATCAGGTGAAACAATGTCTGATGTAAATTTAAGGACGGTGCCTACTAATTCAAAGGTATTTTAGCGCGGTTTACTGAATAAGCGGGAAGAGCAGATCTTAACAAGTGTTATTGAAATCCAAAAAGTAAATTGGGGATAACCACGCATTTTTCGATGATAGTTAATGAACAATATTTATAAAAAGCTTCAAAATGCAAAGCAATGTTATCTCTGAAAAGTGCGTGGTTACCCCCAATTTCTTTTTGGATACCAAGAGCACTTGCTAAGTTCTGCTTTCTCCGCATAGTTTTAAAGGGCGCAGAAATATCCCTGTATTAATAAGCACCATCCATAGGAAGTCCGAGTATCTCGAGATGCGCAGAACGTACGCGCAATAAAAATAGTAGGCACCTTAAGAACATCTTAAGAACGTTCTCAGCCTCACATCGCAAAAATATATAACAATGTTCAGCCTCAGCTCCAAAATTAGACGTTCTTATATATATAAGAAAAGAGTGTATTTGTACTGTGCTGACCGCAGTTGAATAAGTCAGTATATCCGCCAGCTTATACACGTTCCGTTAATTTATTTCTTTACGTCTTTCTGCACATGATATACATGTATCACTCATTCAGCATATTTGTAAGATGGAAAGTAATGCCACATAGACCCTACGCAAAAATGGCTGCCTTTAAATTATTCTTTTGTTCATATTCAAAATAGCCCAACTAACCTCGATTTTGAGACAAAATTCTAAAGAATTTGTTATCCCGAACGAGGTTAGTTGGGACAATCCAGTAAACCAATCAAAACTCGAAGTAATTACACGTAGCCGACACAAAGCGCGGGAAAATGTGCACGCGCAAGCCACGATTGGTTTTGGTTTGACTTCTGATGGTTGAAAAAGTGGCGCGAGAAATTTGAACCAATCACTGAGTGACGTAATGCAAAACCAAAGTAATTCGCTAATTACTTTGACACTCAATATTGAAAACCGCTCTATTTACTATTTCATGCAAAACACCATTTAACCCATTCACTCCTCAGGTGCTCCAGGACGCCCCTAGTTGACGAGTACAATCGTCTGGCGTTAGACATAGTAAGTCTGTCAAGTCTCGCTCCAAGGAGTTAATGGGTTACGTATCGTGCACGCGTTTATACACGATTAGGACTTACCGTTCTCTCTCATGGTTATCTTTTGCACCTCGGGTAACAAGAACGAACTGACAAGCTCAGCAACGATTTCTTCAGACTGCAGTTTGGTTCGCCTACAGGAAGGAAGCACGTAGATAACGAAATCTTGTATCACCTTAGTTATTGTGTTATAGTGGACTAAATTTCCATAACTGGTTGGTAATAGGATTAAAATTAGGTCAGCCCAAGAACTAAATCAAAAATTTTCCAATGCGCGACAGCGAGAGAGAGAGAGAGAGAGAGAGAGAGAGAGAGAGAGAGAGAAGAGAAAGAAAACAGAAATTTCTGCCGAATAGTAAACGAGCGAGAAACTTGCTAGGCACTATTTCGCCCGGTTACTCGGGTCCAGCTTACCGAGCACTTCTTGGGGAACGAAGGCAGGAAGAAGTAGGGGGGGGGGGGGGAAGGGGTGGTGTAGGCTCATTTATCCAAAAAAGCGGCTGACTGCTGCAAATGTCACGTCACTTTGATGCGAGTTGGAGGCAGCAACACCACAGCAAGTGAAGTGCAGATACGGTTAATTGCCGTTTATATACGGCGCAGAAAAAAGTGGGCACAGTGGTAGGGTGTTACGTGGAGCTGCATGCATCCCTGGACATAAGTAGCTACAGTATGTGACGAACAGTGAACAACTCTATATCCTTCCGGGGTTTCGTATGAACAGAGCCTCTCTGGCTCCAATGGATCCAGAGACTTCAGGGAATTTAAGAAACAACGACGATGACGGTAGCGACAACGCCACAAAGCAATAATATTATCGGTTAAAAGAGAAAAAATAATCGTGCTGCACGTGCGGCACGCATTTTAACACATGTTGCTGTACTTTGCACAACAACGACATGAAATCAACAAAAGGGAGCTTAAGATTTTACGACAGCGACGACAACAAGAACGCCGCAAAACAATGATATCATTGGTTAAAAGAGCATCAATAATCGTGCTGTGCGTGCAGCACGGATTTTAGCATGTATTCTTGCGGTACTCCGCATAAGGACGACGTGAAATTACCAAATTTGAGGTTCTAACGACAACGTGAGCATGCAACAGAGAATCTTTCATCTTCTATTCTAACTTTGTAACCGCTCGTACCAATTTATTTTTAGGATACTTCGCGGAAATTGTAAGAGGTGAACGACATAGAATAACCGCGAAAGACTATTTGAGGTGACCTTTTCGTCGACGTCGCCGTCGTAGATCTTGAGGTCCCTAAATTTGAGGTTTTGACGATGGCGTGAGATGCAACAGAGAATCTTTTGTTGTCTTTTTTTCTCTGAATCCGCTCCCCAGTACTACCCAATTAGTGTTTTTTTTTTGGGATACTTCGCTAACACTGCCGTACGACGTAAAGGAAGTGAAAAATCGCGGAAGACTTACGGCAGTGCTAAGTTATATTTTGAAACGACGTTTTCGTCGACGTCGCAGTCGTACACTTTCCAGTTTTGAGACACAACATAAAAAAAACGCATCGACGCACAAAACTAGACCTCTTCGTTGCTCTCGACTAATTTCTCCTCCTGAAACAACGAACAAGCACATGTCTCGCAAAGAAGCAGTAACGCGACGGTTAGTTTCAGGATAGGCTTAAATTGCCTTGAGCAAGGTGCCGAGAAAGTCCAAGGATCGACGTTATTAGATTCACTCATGTCCTGGATTGACCCTAATTGGATGAAGACCCAATTTTGACAGCCCTGAGACTTGTTATGGATTCAGAGATATTACGTACGTTTTCTCCATGTCATAAGCAATCTGGTTAATCTTTTCTGCTTGTTCTTGAATTTCTTTGCGAGCCTGTTAAGCAAAGAAAATGTGCATAAATGCATTAAGAATCGCGGAAGCAATGCCCTCTTTTCTCTTTCAAAATCTGTATTTCTAACAGATAAAAAGACTTTTTTAAAAAGAGAAAACCAAATATGTAGACATGAACAAATCTGCGGTGCTTAAGGACGGTGCCTACTATTGTTTTTGCGCATCCGTTCTGCGCATCTCGAGGTACTCGGATTTCCAATTGCGGGTGATTATTAATACAGAGCTATTTTGCGCGGTTCAAAACTATGCGGAGAAAGCAGAACTTAGCAAGTAATCTTGGTATCCAAAAAGAAAATTTGGGGTAACCACGCATTTTTCAGAGATAATTGAGCTTCATTGGAAAAGAACGCCGTACATTGCTTTGTATTTTAAAACTTTTTACAAATATTGTTGATTAATTATCTTTGAAAAATGCGTGGTTACCCCCCTTTTTCTTTTTGGATTTCAAGAACACTTGTTAAGATCTGCTTTTCCCGCACATTGAGCAAACCGCGC
>NC_090881.1:9674501-9682001 GCF_036669935.1 Montipora foliosa
CTTAATCGCGATAGGCCGAGAACCTTCGTTTTCCCTCAGCCAAATGGTGGAATTTTTGGCCCAACAATATGCGTAGCCAAACCTCTCCTTGAATTTTCTTGCATCGGACATCAAGTACTGAAGCCGCGGAGAAAGATGATCAAAAATACCAACACTTTCCATAGAATCCTGCTCCCGGAGACCGATGCTTGAAGGAATGTTTTCAAATGCTCTTGGAAATATGTAATGTCCCCAAGGGCATTTGAAAACAATTATAGTTTATGCAAAATTTGGGGGGCAAACAAAATGTCTCATGAGGCATTCGAAAATAGAGAATAGCATAAGCGCAAACATCCCTACATGATTGCATGTAAACAAAGAATGGAACCCTAAAATGCCAGAGAATGGGACTATTTCATGAAGTCAGGGCAATGCATGCAAGCAGGTTGTGAGCCATTATACCCACCACAAACTGGATTTGATCTCAAAGGGCTTTTTGATTACGAAGTCAAAGCCATTCCTTGGAGCAATAATATTCTGAAATACCAGTGTTCTAAAGGTTGTCCAAACACTGCTGCTAAATATGTGTTACTGGAAAAAGAGAGATCGGTTTGTGGCAACAAAAATAGTGATGGTTTTGCATTGAAAGCAACTTTTAAGTACTACTTTAAGTTCAGCTTGAAATGCTTGTAAGTGGGCTAAAACGTTGTCAATTTGTTGTGTGGACTAAACAAGGAATCTTCTCTAGCCCTGTTGAGGTGACCGATGACTCTAGCTTCATGTCTAATGTGTGTGCCAAACTAGAGAAGAGTCCTTCCCTTTCTCCCCTTTTAATAATAATAATAATAATAATAATAATAATAATAATAATAGTAATAGTAATAGTAATAGTAATAGTAATAGTAATAGTAATAGTAATAGTAATAGTAATAGTAATAGTAATAGTAATAATAATAATAATAATAATAATAATAATAATAATAGAAGTTCAAAATAGTACTTGAAATGAATATTTCATGCTTTCATGCTAACAATGAGTATAATTTGAAAAATTGAGGGAAACAACAGATGCATGACCTAATACAATGAGTTTAAACTCTTCATGAATTACGACTGGTAATTTGACAATGTTTTTTAGAATGGTTCGCCAAAAATCAGTAGCAAATTTCTTTTAAGGGAAATCTCCCTAACAGTTCTGTGGATATGTGTCATTCCAATTAACAGAAGGTCACAAATACTGTTCCATGTAATAAAAATAAAACCTCTTCACTTTTCCTCAACTTCGATAAAGAAACCTTTTCAGTTTGCATTGGCTCAACGCTGCATTGATCTCATGGTCAATGGTATGCACGATATATAATTAGAGCTCAACAAAAAGTGTAGACTACTATACAACTAGTAGTGTATAGTAGTGTAACACACAAACGAGTCACTGCGATGGTCATGCCATTATCGGCGTTTTCCGTTTTCCGTTTTCCGCCTCTCGATTGCCATAACTTCGGCCGGAAAATGCAAAACAACTCGATCAGATCATCATTCAAGTTTCTTACGTATGATTTTGGGAATCGGGAATCGTTTTAACGTGTAACAGAAGAACACCTTTTAGTCGAGAGCATTCTGCAACTCGCAATAAACGGTGGAAATGACTACTGTCTCTGATGCAGCTAATAAGTCACTTTTATTCGGTTTTATTACCGACCTTAAAGTGAATATATATATGACAATTTTCATACACAAAGGTAAATTCGTAAATAAATATGGCGAGGAAGGAATTTCGTTTCCGTCCGCCCAGCGATCGAAGATGGAACAACCGGACTCACCCGCGTCAATCCTGTCGAAATACGAGTGTAAAACTATCGTGTTCTACACCAAATGCTAACCATCCAAGTGACTAGTGTCTCTGTTGGATCATTTCTAAGTCCAACGCAAAAAGAAACTAACATTTCAATCCGTTCGCCACACCATCTCACTGTGTGTTATATGCGAATGTCCGAACTTTCGAGTTTGTTTACACGAAAAGTCACGTGACACTACACGTGAAAGCTAGCGCTCAGAAGGTCAATTCGTCACGCGTTACGCGGTCGAGTCGCGAGTCACGTTTAGTGGCCTGGCCGCTGAGCACTGTTTTGAAATGATGTCTGACGATCGATGTTGAATTATGGGCATCTTTGGAGGCTAATTTCTCGGGATAGCATGCACTTTAGAAGCGGAAACTTCGATGAGTAACTTAACTCAATATGACCTTTTTTATGGGTGGTGGCTAAGAAGTACGCTTTTGGAGTGACCTTCTCCTTAAATTTTCCTATGTTCCTGGCGCGTTTCCATCCAACTGTACGGGACCGCAAATGATCCCGGACCGCAAATGATCCCCAAATTGGACCGCAAATGATCCCGGACCGGAAATGATCCCCATATTGGACCACAAATGATCCCGATCAAAAAATAAGGAATGGCATGGATGGTAGAATAGGGTGAATAGGAAATTGCTGTACCTGAATACCAATATTTTTCTCGCTGTGTCTAAATGCCCGGCAGCTGCGCAAGGTCTTGAATGGACTAAATGCCCGGCAGTCAGAAATTTTCACAGAATTTCCACTGAAAGATTATTTCGAATTTCTTGATGATATTTGATGTTTCTTAAGAAATGTAGAGCGATTCCAAAAATTGTGTTCGTTTGTAAGACGACGAAATAACCGAGCTTGTGCATACTATGAAATCGGCATATGCTTGAAACTTAGAAAATTTACGCTTACATCGGCAGTGTTAGAGATATTTATCGAATAGCGACAAAAAGTTTCTTTCGAACCTAATGAGAAGATGCGATGTTTGTTTGGAATAGCCAAGGAATTCTAAAAATTGTTATGGATTTGTAGTGGACGAATTATCCAAGCTTGTGTATACCATAAAATCGCGCTGATGGTCTTTAATTGATCTTAATTATTCGACTGCCGGTCACGGTCTCAAATAGACTAAATGCCCGGCAGTCAAAATTGTTCACCAAATTCCCACAGAAAGTCTCATCGAAATGTGTTGAGAGTATCAGATGTTTGTTAGGAATTGCAAAGCGATAACAAAAATTATTTTGGATTTGTAGTAGAGGAATTCTCAGGAAAACTCCGAGCTTTTTGACTGCTTGGCATTTTGTCTACTTGAGACCGTTACCGGATCACGCAATAATCGAGAACGTGGCAACCCCGTCGGAATGAGGTCGGAATGTACAAGCTCGGAGAATTAATCCACTTCCAATGAATCCAAATTTAGAATCGCATAGTTTTTCTGAACAAACTTCAAATACTCTCAACACGTTTCGACGAGGCGTTCTTTGGGAATTCGGTGAACAATTTTGACTGCCGGGCACTTAATCTATTTGAGGCCGTGACCGGCAGTCGAATAATTAAGATCAATTAAAGACCATCAGCGCGATTTTATGGTATACACAAGCTTGGATAATTCGTCCACTACAAATCCATAATAATTTTTAGAATTCCTTGGCTATTCCAAACAAACATCGCATCTTCTCATTAGGTTCGAAAGAAGCTTTTTGTCGCTATTCGATAAATATCTCTAAAGGCCTATTTACACGCTGCGATTTGTCGTGCCGATTTGTCGGCCCCGAGAAATCGTGAAGCAAATCGGCGCGTGTAAATGGCGACCCGATGCGCGCGCGATTTCACTCTGACATGTCGGCCGATTCGGAGAAAATCTGTGATCGCTTCACAGATTTTCCCGCGTCGGGGCCGATTTTACAGCCCAAGCGTACGTATCCCTTCGCAAAATGGCGGACGTTGAAAGTAAACCTGCCAGGAAAAAAAGGTCGTTTGATGAAAAGGAAATCAACCTTCTTATATCACAGTGGTCGGAATATCCCTGCCTTTTTGACAAAACTAATCCCGACCACAAAGACCAAAACAATCGGGACATTACTCGGCAACAAATTGCAGAATCTCTAAACGAAGCTTTGGACTACGAGAGAGGCGCAGACAAGTTTATCACAGGTATTTTCGAATTTTAATTTTGTAGCCTTAAGAGTTATTCCTCCAAGAGACAAAAAAGCTGAAAAGCTTGATGTGTAACTATTCGAAATTTCAGTCTTCATGCCTGTCGAATTCTTATTTCTCTACGATAATTTTTCAACAGCGTACGGTCAATTCAACATCGATCGTGACAACATACATCGAATGCATAAATGACGGCCAAAAAAAAAATATTTTGTCTGTGCTGAATTAGACAAATTAGCCTCGTTCTAAAGTAACATTTCTTTTGTATTTCGTCCGTGCTAACGAGGCTAGTGGGTCTACTTGGCACGAAGACAAAATAATATATTTTTGGTCGCCATTCTTGCATTCGGTCTATTGTTCTCGCTTTTGAAGATTTTAAGGTTTAATAACCAGCCCCTCAATTAACTATGGTCAATTTGGGCCGAGTAATCCTGCACACTTGATTACACAACGTGACCTCTCGATTAGTTTCTGTAATAGAATGGGCCTTAGGGCAATGAAGGATTAATTTCACGTGTATTTTCAGAGTTTTCACAGAAAATTGGAAACCCTTGAGAATACAAGTGAAATTGAGCCTTAATTGCACGAGGGTACATTGGGACTACATGTTACATAAAAGGCAAAATTATTGAGGGAAGCTCGTTTAATGCCGTTCAATGACAAATGACAATCAAATGAACAAGCTTTCATTGGGTTAAAGTTAAATTCAAGAAATCGTTGCTGTCCGCTTAAAACGAATGCTTTCTGTGGACAAAAAACAGCTTTAATGAGAGTCAGAATCTGGTGGAAGATTCTCTTGTAACTTCGCTTACTCTGAATAAGCAACTGTAGAACCAATCAGGGTCAAGTAATCATGCCCTCTTGACTACTAAAAGTGCCCTCGCGATTAAAGAAAAAAAATCCCCTCCGTCTCAGCCAATCAGCATTCAGTAACTCTGCCCCCTATGTGATAAAGACATAAAGCTCTCTGTCTCAATAATTTTACCCTCGAATGATGAGATAACAATGATGGTCGAAATATTGAAAAGCAGTCATTCGAAAGCAATGATTTTATTTACACAAATTTACACAAGATAATCACTTATGTTCGTACAAGATTTCGGAGATCATACGGATAGAATTCGGTGATCATACGTACATCTCATTTTTTACTACCCAACATAATTAACTGTTGAGCAAATAACATTCAAAAAATCGCCGTCAGATGACTACATCTTCAATTAAACTCTTTTGTCGGTAATCGTCCTTTAAGAAGTTGGCTCCGACACGTCGTCCGCTGACTTCACAGGCTCGATAGAATCACGAGAGGGTGCAGAGTCAGGTCGAGACTTAGCCGAGCTTGGACGAGAAGAATGAGATCGCGGTGAGCTAGCTCGCGACGACTGCCCAACCTTCGGGCTAGCACTTCGCGATTGCGGTTTTGGGCTTTCTCTGTCAGAAGTCTGCGATTTTTCAGTAGCTGGTCTTGAAGAGAACTGCTCCTGTTCCGAGGGTGGTCGGGATGAAACTCGGTTCCCAGAGACAGGCCTTCCGGTTTCCAGGGGATCTTGAGGTTGTTTCTCGGCCGATTTGTCTTCTTTAACAGGTTCTGCATTTGGATTTTCTTCCATGACTGACTCAGACTCACCATGAATGATTCTGTGAGCAGCTATAAGGTGCTTTCTCTGGGAACGTTTCACTAAAACCCAAGAACGAAATTCGCCATTAGCACTTAGCCACAATTAACTCATGGAATTCTTAAGATATCTCGTAACTTTTGATTGAGGGTTCAAGAGGTACTGCCATAACTTAAACCGTCTTTGAAAACCTGCCAAGATGACGGACACGTCGGGAACAAAACCTGCAAATTCGGAGATTATTCAATTTGGAAGTACTCTGTGTACGGTACGAAATTACTCGCAGCGTGCATTCAGCGAAGAGTTAATAACATCTGTAGTTAATTATGTTGGAAATAAATGGGTCTGCTGGCGCGCCAAAAGTAACTGTGCAAATGTGTTGGTTGTACATGTTAAGTGATACGCTTAAGGTCTCGTTGCATTTTGGCGAGCCCGTAGGCCGAGTCAAAATACGAGAGATGAAAATATCCCACGATACGAAACACTAAATCGCTACCTCTTCGTGACTATTCCGTGAGTGACCGTTAAGGTTTCGCGCGAAAACGAAACCTGGTCTAACCTGTCAATCGAGTCGAGCAAAACGTCGTCCATTTGTGGGCTCTAATGACCCCGTGAGGAATGAATCAATGAACAAAATGATGGGTGTATTCTTTTGGGAATATCCTGGCTATTCTCATCCCGGATCAGGAATAACCGAATACACGAAATATCAGTTCTCAAAAGAACGCAAATTATGAAAACGGAATATTTTTGGCGAAGTGAACTGGGAACTGTTATGTCTGTGCATGCGCCAGTTGTGTTGGCATGGCGACTGAAAAAGGTTTACACGAAACGTTGAAATATGACCATAAGTACTGGTTTATGACGGTTTCCTCGATTTTTTGCTTCATTTGTTAAAAACTTTAAGGGGGAAGACGAACACCGTCTATTCCGTGTATTCCATTGAGGAATCGTACCAAAAGAACGTGCCCGATATATGAAATGAATCATACACTGAACTGCAGATATGAAATCAAGTAAAGCTATGATCCTCGCAGTTATGGACGCAATTTTAGCAACTGCGTAGAGAAGCCTAAAAAATTCAGGACTTCAACGGGGTTTGAACCCGTGACCTCGCTCGCCACTGACGTTGGGAGCTGGTCATTTTTGGATCATAGCTTTTCTTGATTTCATATCCGCAGTTCAGTGTATGATTCATTTCATATATCATATGGTTCATTGATTCATTCCTCACGGGAACATTAGAGCACACAAATGACCAGCTCCCAACGTCAGTGCATTCATAGCTCACTCGGTTAGAGCGTCGCAACGGCATCGCGAGGTCACGGGTTCAAACCCCTTTGAAGTCTTGATATTTCAGGCTTCTCTACGCAATTGCTAAAATTGTGTCCATATAAACTGCGAGGATCATAGTTTTACTTAAAAACTTGTCAAGCCGGTCTTCTGTAGTACAAATATCGTGTATTCGTTTTGATTGTTACATTATTTTATAAGAACCCTTTTTTATAAGAATTTTAAGGCTGAGATTAACCAATTGACACTTTTAAGAACGTATTAAGGACATTCCTCAGGCTGAGGAACGTTTTTATTTTGTCATTTCTATTTTAAATGATAAAGGATAAAGTGAAGGCAAATAAATGTAAATTACCCCAAATACGTTAAGGCATAAAAATATTTTGTATACCATAACAATGGTTTTCTGATACACATCTTAGTTTGTAATAATGAGCACCTCTTATTTATAATCGTTCCAAAATAACTTCAGCACCATCAAAGTCATCAGGTGAAACAATGTCTGATGTAAATTTAAGGACGGTGCCTACTAATTCAAAGGTATTTTAGCGCGGTTTACTGAATAAGCGGGAAGAGCAGATCTTAACAAGTGTTATTGAAATCCAAAAAGTAAA
>NC_090881.1:9692001-9704501 GCF_036669935.1 Montipora foliosa
TAGCCATTTTTCAAGGGGTTGAATAAAAAAACATCTGTGGTTATGTTTATGCATGAAGAAGTTATGACAACGCCTCATTTCATCTTCGAAAACCACCATTACAAGGTAACAAAGTGCGGTTTTCACAATTTGTTTTCATTCGCCAAATTCATTTGACCAAAAGCCTCAAAATGATTGTTTCATCCTTTAGAAAAACAATTTCATGTAAAAAAACACGATCTTAAGTGGATTACTACAAAAGAGAAAGTCGGTTGCGGTTTGATACTCAACAAAAAAAGAAATGGAATACAAAAAGCAAGAAAAAATAAGCAACATGATAAACCATTTTACTATATTATCCGGATATTCTTAAATATATTTAAAGGCTTTAAAGATAGTTTGAAGATTCCGTAAAGGGAAAAAAAAATAATTTTTAGGATTTTTAGGGTTTGTGACTGAGTTTATCCATGCATTTTGTTTGACACTTATGGTGGTAGGTAATTAAAGCTCATAAGCTTCATACTTGGGCTGTTTACACGGACAGAAAAAACGAACATCTTAGCACCAATCAAGCAATCGCCAGTGATGGTATCTTTCTTCCGTACTTATTCACACTAACGCTACGTTCCATGGAGCAGATATGTCCAGAAAGGCAGGTAATTAGATGCACGGCAAGTCTAATATGCGTCACAAAGTACCCCCATGCCCGTGTTCCATGGAGCAGATATGTCCAGAAAGGCAGGTAATTAGATGCACGCAAGAGGGCTCCTGATGCACGGCAATTTTAATAAGCGTCACAAAGTACACCCCCCCCCCCCCCACCCCTCTGCTCTTGTTCTCAACTTCAACATCACTCGCGTCTGGGAATAGACAATTGACACAACGACTAAAGTGCTCCTCAAGTAAGGATATACAGCTGCATTTACCCTATGCTAAAAATAACGCTAATCCGGCTTTATCCGTTGCGTTATTGTTGGAAACAGGTAGCAAAGGCTTCGACTTAAAGGGACACAACGTGTTGGATGTGCTCGTTTGATCATAATTCAATTCCCTATACAGACAGCCTATGTCACACAATGTGGTTTTCAATAGGACACTGTACAATTATTACTATTTAATTACAAAATTAAAAAGCTACAATCGAACGACAGTAATAGCCCATTTCCGAGTTGCTACATGCCTCAGCTTCAAAGCGAGTCATGGTGCACAATCATTCAAATGGAAATGAGTTAATTGCGTATTCTTATACAAATCAAACTCATTTCCCTTACAATAGTTGAGCACCAAGACTCACTTTGAAACTGAGACAAACAGCAACTTAAAAAACCCACGGCGGCTAGGACGACAAAAGTATCAAGTGCTTCAAAATATAAGGTTAAGCTATCTTAAGTATTTCACGATTATTCCATCGTGTTTTACGTTGTACACTATGGGTGAGGTGTCATAAAACTCAATTGGTACGGACGGATTTGAAGTAAAGAGAGAGAATGAAAGATTCACTATTCCATGTCCGTGGACGTTGTCGTCAAAACTTTAAACTTAGTCACGTGAAGTTGTTATTTTGATGAGTACCGGAAAGAAATGTACAAAAAATGCGTGCCGCACGTGGAACACCATCATTTTGCTTCTTTTAACCAATAATATCACTGCTTTAGCTTTGTCGTTGCCGTAGCCGTCGTCGTTTCTTTAACTCCCGGTTAAGCACGCCACGTTTTTGAGACGCGGGTGGCAACCGTAAGTGAGCAGTTTTCCCTTTAAACTTTTGTTCAGACAACCACATTTACACTGCTACACGTAAGTATCTTTTCTCCATCAGAGATCACTACTTTCCTCGCCCAGGCTGGCGTAGTCGTGAGAACGAGTCACTGAATAATCTGAAACCCAGGCTCTCGCTAAAGAAGAAAAGAGTGAGCCTGGAAAGAGATTTCGCTCACTGGCATGTGTACGTTATTTGGGACCTTATATAATAAAGCAAGGAGGACGACGACAGCTACAAGAGCGTTGACTTAAATATTATATCCCGTTGCTGTAATAATTTTGCGATCACTCCAAGTCGCTCGGCATGGAAAGTCTGTGTCCACATTCCAGAAATAAAATTGGTCAGAGCGGTGTGGATATTTCCAGAGAAAATTGAAAATTCAACGTCAGGTGCTTGCGTCCTCCACGCGTCCTCCACGCAACCCTGCGTCCTTTCACGTCGTTGTCAGAACGAGAACGACAAAAAAATGTATCAACGTGTGAAACGCACCTGCGGGGCCTGCAGATTTTGTTGTTTTTGCTCATTAAAGAAACCTCCCATCCGACTAATGAATAAATGTAAACCGAAGAAAATAATGTTTGAAATCAAATTTGATCGACAGTTTTCTTCAAAAAAGTGCTTGCATCGAAAAAAGTGAGTTTTAGAATCGCTTATTTTCACTTTCAAATTTCCCGGGCACTGCCATCTTGAATAATTGTGACCTGTCGTGATTACCCTATCGTTTCACAGATAGGAAAACCACGACACGTCACAATTATCCAAGATGGCGGCGCCCGGGAAATTTGCAAACCAAAACGAGCGTTTTTGAAATTTATCTATTTCAGATGCAAACGCCTTCAGTGGAAAAACTGGGAACAATATTTATTGTAAACATTATGTTCTGTGGTTTAAAGTTATTTTCTTGTTTCAGTCGGGGTTCCCTTTAAACCTTTTGTTTTGTGGCGTTCTCGTAGCAGTCGCAGTCGTCTTTGCTTAAGCTTTTTATTTCTGCATGTTCACAGAGCGCCTAACCTGAAGTCGAATGAGCTCCTTGCTCAAAAAGTCAAACATATCAGCAAGGGTGGAACCCTCCATCTGAGCCAATGCTTCCTCGACGAAAGAATCCTTATAAACAGAACAATGCACAATGGATAAGAACATTTCTCAAGGACATTGCCTACTAATTCAAAAGTATTTTTGCGCGGTTTATTGAATATGCGGGAAAAGAAGATCTTAACGAGTGTTATTGAAATCCAAAAAGAAAATTGGGGGTAACCACGCATTTTTCGAAGATAATCAATCAACAATATTTGTAAAAAGCTTTGAAATACAAAGCAATGTATTGCGCAAATAACAATAGTAGGCACCGTCCTTAAATAATTGTATGAAGAGAATGGTAGAATTGCGTTATCAAGACACAGCTATAAAAGTTTACTCAACAGTAAGAACCTGGTATCCGGTTTGTCCTTATCAGCGTCAGAAAAGTACGTATCTACTTTTACACCAAATTTTGTGGCAAAACAAGCAATAGACCAAATCGGCTAACTAAATGCTGTTCTCAATTGCCCATTTCCGAGTTGCTGCATGCCTCGGTTTCAAAGCGAGTCCTGGTGCACAACCATTCAAATGTAAACGAGTTGCGTATTCTTATGCAAATCAAACTCATTTCCCTTACAATAGTTGAGCACCAAGACTCACTTCGAAACCGAGACTAACAGCAACTCGGAAATGGCCCATTCAAATCTCCCAATATTGATAAATCTTACTATTGGGTGATGGATTCTTGGTTACTGCTATAAGGCAACAAGGCTTGAAACTACTCAAGCTTAAAAAACGCAAGACTTTTCGTGAACTTTCGACTTTGCAACACTTTTCTTTGACCAATTTCATTTTTGCTGTCTAAAATGGTCAAGAAATCTTTACAGAGGAAACACTCATCGACTGCTTTTTTTTCTCCCTTCATCCGAACGAATACTTCCTTAGCAAAATAGATTTTTTGCATTTTGCATATTTCCTTAATGTGCGTGATCCAAACCACATTGAATAAAGTTTCTTGAAACAAAGAACTTTCTAGCTGTCCCTTGGCTCGTGTAAAAGATGAAAAACCTAGTTTGGAGATGTTTTCATTTACTGCAATGGAACGACAACAGAGCAAGGCAAATTCGTCAGCCAGTAACAAAGGCCTAGTTCAACAACATGAACAAGAGCACAAGAGAACAACAACATGAACAAGAGAAAACAGTAACGATTGCGAGCAAGAAAATGTTAAAATAGGTTTTCCTTCAGTTTGGCTGACATGGAAGAGGTACGCCAGCTTTCAGTAAAGTCAACGAAGGAGAGCCTGCCATGCGGGGAACATGCAAGATTTTCGAAAAAAAAAATTGGCTACCTTGTTAGTGTCAAGTCTTCTTTGTCTTTGCAGACTGAGCACGGCTTGTCGATCATTCCTCTTTTCCAGTTGCCCGGCTTCTTGAAGCGCATGGGTACTGCGCAACTCCTGAATCAGCTCCAAACGCTTTTCTTTTCCTTCAAACATCTGAAAAATCCAAGGCAAAATGAAACATTTACCAAACCCCTTTTTGTGAGAAGTTGCATAGTAGGTGAATAGTCACCCCGGCTTAGTGAGAAGTATGGTGGCGAAGTTACTATTCAGGCATTTGGTCTGGAGAGTTTTTCCCCGATGAAAACTGAGAGATACTACACATGCGTATTTCTTCTGTTTTGTTTTTGTTTTTGTATTTTCTTTGGGAGAGGGCCCACAACAAACTCTTACCACAATCGAAGGGGTAAGTTTCTAGGAAAATTGCGGTACTGTGTCTGTGCGGAGAGAAGCACGAAAATTTGGTTTTAGCAAAGGATATAGGTATTGAGAATGAAAATAATAATTTTATTATCAGCTTAAGAAGTGTGATCTTGATCAGATGCAACACCAAATTCTCATGTCTACCCAAAAAAGGAATCTATGGAACTAGTTAGGCGAATGAACGTTTCGATCTTGGAAATGAAAGGGTTGAGCGGCAACGAAGGGAAACCCTAGTCGATCATTGTTCAAGCCTAAATTTATGACCTCTGCCGTACCACAAGGGTGTTAGAAAGATGAATCGGTATAGACCAAATAGGCTAACTCATTGTTGTACCTAATTCCAATCTCTCTTTGTGTATTGTATTTGCATTATAATGTAGCATTCACATTTTAATGATATGGAAATACATGGAACGTTTCATTCTCAAAGGCTTTGAATTGGGTACAACATTGAGTTAGCCCATAAACATTTGGTCTATTAAGGACAGTGCCAACTAATTCATAGGTATTTTTGAGTGGTTTATGAACATGCGCGAAAAAAAGATCTTAACAAGTGTTTTTGAAATCAAAAGAGAAAATTGCGGGTAACCACGCATTTTTCACAGCTAATTAATCAAAAATATTGGTAATTAAAAAAGCTTTAAAATACAAAGCTATGCATGGCGTTCTTTTCCAAAGTGAAGCCTAAATACCTCTGAAAAATGTGTGGTTACCCACAATTTTCCTTTTGGATATCAAGAGCACTTGCTTCATGTAAGTTCTGCTTTCTCCGCATAGTTTTAAACCGCGCAAAAATATCCGTGTATTAACAAGCACCAATCAAAGGAAACCCGAGTATCTCGAGATGCGCAGAATGTATGCGAAATAACAGTAATAGGCACCGTCCTTAACACCATAAGAAATATTTTTAAGCTGAATTTTCAAGCGTTATCCCAAGGTTCAACAGAGCGAATTAAGGAATTGCGGGTTGTGAGTTGTTTATGTAGGAGATACTAGAAGAGGTTTACATGTACCATTCAGCATAAACATATCTTTCCATTTCGTTTTCAAGGTGTACGTCTGAGGCATTGTACCACTGTAAATCATGATTGTTTTTGTCTTTCAGTTTGGATTACTGTGATAGTGCACCTTTCAACCTTTTGATTCTCCTCACAATCTCAATGAAATGTAGGTCAGACAGGTATTGAGAATGAAGATTATTTACAGTGCAACGCGCCTTACCGTGGCCACCCAACAAACGTTCACATTTGAATTACGTGTAAATACGTCAACTCAACAACCCATGCAACAGTGTTCAACTTACAACTGTGCGAACTTTGCAAGGAGGCGTGACTGTCAATCAAATTCACACATCCTGATTGGCGGACAATTTGCAAAAAACTTTGTTAGGTGGCCACGGTAAGGCGCATCGCACTATAATATCAGCTTAGAGGTGTGATCTTAATACACTGTAACACCAAATTCTCATGACTTCCTAACGAAGAAATATATGGTACTAGTTAGGAGAATGAACGTCTCGATCTTGGAAATGAAACGGTTAACTCACCATATTCTGAATAGCTCGGCCACGGATAACTTTTTGTAGGAAGATAATGGCCAGTTCCTTTTCCTCTTCAAACTGAAATAAAATAATTGAGAAGATACGCGAGAGGTTAAACGACAACAATATGGGTCAACAAAAATGGGTGTTCATCAATAATGATATAGGATTGTTGCTTATTGTTCTATTCCAGAAGAACTGTTGACTTTGATGTACTTAAAAACAAGGATAAAGTGGAAGGTCATGTCGTTCCGTTGGCTAATTTCAAATGCGAGGACAAAAGAGAAATCGTCTCGTCTTTCACGCCATACTGCGGCTAAGGTGGAGTGGACACCAGTGGAAACGAATCACTCTTTTTTAGTTCATTGGAAGAGTAAAGGCGGCAAAATACGAGATACAAAAACCCTTAACTTGTCGCGCAACATTGTTTCCTTGCAAGTTTTGGTCGATGTTTCGCGTTTTTCACCTTGCCTGATCAACTTGACCCGCAACAAAAACATTTGTAGCGGGTTGAAGAAATGAAAGGCGTTGATTGGTTGATTTGCTAGTACACGAGCAAATTTGTTGCGCGACAAGTTGTGAGCTTGATGAAAAACGAGCAACAAAGCCAAAATTTGTTGCTCAGAGTACTAGACCCGCGCTGTACTTTTCGCAAGAACTTTCTTCAACCAGCAACAAATGTTTTGTTGCGCGACAAGTTGATCATGCAAGGTGAAAAACGGGAAACATCGACCCAAACTTCCAACGAAACAATGTTGCGCGCCAAGTTGAGGGTTTTTGTATCTCGTATTTCGCCGCCTTAAGAGATTTGGAGAGCAACCCTTCCTGCGCGAGACAGCTCATTTGACACCGTTTTCCCCCAATACAAACAAAACTCGAGACAAGGCCATAACAGAAAACTCTGTCGTACCGTTTAAATGTGTTGTTACAAACTATATAAAAAAAAGACCCTTAGAGAGAGAGAAGAGACGAAATAGGCTTCTTGAAAAACTCGGGAGCGCAAGCGAGGCAGCCGCATTCTAAACCCAAAAAAAAACATTCCCTTTACTTAAATCAGCGTTCGCACTGCTAATTCTCCATCGAATTGCGTGGGTACGGATTGATGCACAAAGAGAAACTATACTTTTTCATACAACAACATCAAGGATTCAAACAGCTTCAATTCTTACAGAGTTCGATGAAAATCCGGATTTATAACATGCGGTAGGGCAAAACAGCGATTGTGTTGTGTTGGAGTTTCAGTGTCAAAGTACAAACGGGTACGAACACTCTTTATTTTATCCTTACAACTCGTTTTTCATTATTATTTTATTTTACCCTCAGTCTGCATTTTACCCTTGGTCTGCAGTCAGCAGTCTGCATTTTACCCCCGGTCTGCAGTCTGCAGTCTGCGTTATACACTGACCGGAATACTGATAATGTTACCTGTGATGGAACTTCCACTGATGGCGTCGGAGGACGCGGTATCGGCTTCTCAACTTTCACCAAGAACTTCAGTGGTTTCTTTACGTCTGGCGGCCTTTTGGCCAACTCAATCACATTTGCGACCTCCTCCAGCTCTCTCTGTCGCCTTTGTCTCCTCTTCACAAAGCCTCCTTTCCCACTGGACTTGGGCTTTGGGGCTTGAATCCTTGGCTGGGTAACAAAGTCTGGGAGAGATGCCTCCAGTTCTAGCAACCCCTGATAAGTGTTTAGATGGTAACTTTTGACATTGTACTGTTCAGAGCCACGGTCGAGGAATACACCGACACGCGACATTGGCGCGTATGTCTGCGAATCATAGTTCGAGTAGTCTTTGACTATTTCACGGCGTTCCAGTTTTCCTTCCACTGTTCGTCGCTTTTCGTTCAGTTTCCTGACAGCTATGAAAAAGAGAACATTATCAACTTGTTTTTCATGGATTTGATCGATCGATTGATATGCAATTCATAGCTCTCAAAAGATGAAAAGAAAAAAAAAACTTTGCAAAGTGGAAATAGTAAATCTTTGGAAACTATCAAGCGCAACGCACTGTTTTGATTATTGTTTTTGAGTGAGTGTACAAAATTTCCAACAATTAATTCCAACTTAGTCTTAACACATATAGATGTTGGTCGGGTGCACAACACCGACAGTACAAATCTACCAGACCTAACATTCTACCCTTCTGCTTCTACAATATAAGGAAATAGTACTTGTTGCAACTAACGAACACAAGGCTTAACTTGCTAGTTCAATATTCTTAACTCTTTGTATCCAGAGAAGCGCTTACGGGGTTGTCAGATGTTGTAAAACAAGAAAGTAACCCGGTTCAGTTACTGTTCGGCGGGTTTGACGAGAAATAATCAGAGTAATTTGAAATATGAACTTTTCAGGGACAGCACCGCGTACCAGTCGCGTCGCGTTTCCTGCGCGACCCAATTTGAGTCGTGCGAGTCAGTGAAGCAGAACATTTTTGGCATAAATTTAGGAGGACACCTCTATGCGAAATAGATTAATTTACGTGAAGCTATGATCTTCGCAGTTATGAACGCAACTTTTGCAATTCCGTAAAGAAGCCTGAAAATTTCAGGACTTCAACGGGGTTTGAAACCGTGATCTCGCGATACCGGTGCGACGCCCTAACTAACACTGAGCTATGAATCCACTGACGTTGGGAGCTGGTCATTTGTGGGTTCTGATGTTCCCGTGAGGAATGAATCAACGATGAAATGATATATGAAATGGATCATATATGAACTGCGGATATGAAATCAAGTGAAGCTATGATCTTCGCAGTTATGAACGCAATTTTTGCAATTGCGTAAAGAAGCCTGAAAAATTCAGGACTTCAACGGGGTTTGAACCCGTGACTTCGCGACACCGCAGCGATTAACAATTGCAGACGCATGTGTGTATTTTCCGATTTTGAATCGTTCATTCATGTAACATAGAAGCAATCCAATGTAAACTCTCCTTGTACCTAAAGAAGGCTAGTTTGGCCGGTCGTAATAATAATAATAATAATCATCATCATCATCATCAATAAATTAATAAATTATCAAATCTACGTTGTATCGGCTCTTTCCCAAAATTTTACTTTTTCATTCATGTAACGTAGTTCCCATCTTGACAAGTGCATGTATCAATGAGGCCAGCCAGGTTGCCAAGTTGTCAGCTGATGAAGTATTTTTGCGGGATGTGTTTTACGCTTCACAAATTTGAATGGTTTAGTTTTCGAGCAGTCCCTCTTTTCGCCGCTTAGTTACTCGAGCGCGTCGAGTTAAGACAGGCAGCAGAAAAAAATGGCCGCGCGAAATCATAATTGACATTAGGTACACACCCCTTTTAATAAGCGTCAAGAAGTGTCCCCTTGCTCTTTTCCCTAACTCTACCACCACTCATTTATCATAGGAATACGGACAATAAGCGTAGTTTTCCGGAACTCTGCTCCTCGGGCAAAGATAAACAGCTGGATCAACCCTAACCTCGATTGAGCCTCAAAAAGTACATTATTGAATTTTCCCCGGATCTGCCTCAATATGCTCGTTAATACAGTAAATTAACCCGCATATAAGAATTTAGAATTCTCAAGGTCAGACTGAACAGGTTCTTATTTTTTAGAGGTTGTCGTAGTGTAACCATTGGCAAAAATATTGTACTACAACTGCATAATGGTTTTGCACTTGTATTTTCAACAACAAAAATGCTTGCCTTGTTTACTAAACAATAATACATGTATACACAAAAACTTTTTGTCAGAAGTTTCTCATATAATTAAATCCATCAAAACTGGCGTGATTCGTTTGTATAAGAATCTACTTTTCTTTACCAGGCTGAACAGGTTCTTATATTTTTGGGGATTTTTGGGAATTTCACCATGAATGGCACAGGCACATTTTCCTCCATTAATTGTGATTCGCTCAACCGAATGTCTGCATCTGTAATTGGCTCAAGTATTTATTTTTTGATTTGGTTTTACTGCACCCAATAAAAGAACTCTGAACTTCTCAACATGTACAGTAATTTGAGTATAAATTATCTCAAACTAAGGAAAAGTTGGTAGAAACTCACTTTTAATGTGCTCGGTTTGGATTCTCTTAAACTTGCGCTCTTTTTCTTGTTGCTTGTTTGACCTGCACAGGACATACACCCAAAACATGTTAACCATCAGATATCAACTATTTTGTATCAATTGGCAGAAGACATAAGCTCCAAGCCATTACTTGTAACCGTACCACAGAAAACGTTTGAGAAAGTGGGGGGGCGGGGGGGGGGAAGGAGGGGGTGAGGGGAGGGAGGTTTAGGAGAAACATCACAGTAGGAAAAAATGGTATCATATGTTTCCTTTTTCCGTTGTATTTTACAGTACTTGTGAAAATACATTGTTTGTGGTTAGTCTTACGAAGCTCGTTTTATCCCGACCAAGGGACTCATCAGAGACCTTTCTGTTGGCAAACTTGTTGGGCATCACACCCAAAGTCCCGTTCGCTAACAAAATGATGACAGCAATTTCGACGTATATCATAAGGATTCCAGACCGTGCAAATTCACGAGTGAAAAATTGACAATAAAGTTGACAGTTACTCAACTTTATTGGGAAAAAATCCGGATCTAGTATGTCATTTTCAAGGGAATTACAGCGTAACCTTGAAACGCCTGAGACCTTTGCACAGTCAGAGTGAATTTGCTCTGACAACGAATTCACTATCATGACAATGAACTAACACATGAAATGTCAGCTCATAAATCTTTCTTAGTGGCTAATTTTGCCTTGAACTTGTTCAATAAAACCTTTTTTGTGTAACAAAAATCAACCTTATCCAAAAGCTCAATTTGTTTCTAACCATAGTCTATCCAGTCTTTTGGTGTTAAGTTCAGCGTGATCCTCTTCTCTTTGTTCAAGAATTCTTTTCAATACCTCCAGCCTTGCCTCTTGCAATCTGGAAAAAAAAAAAGACAAGTTCAAGTTAACTACAAACACCTTATTGGTGCACACATTCCAAAATCTAATAGTTTGTTTAGTTTTTCTACATACATATAGTAATACTACAGCAGGTTGATAGTTCTCACCAAAAAAGAAAACTTACTCGCGTGTTGACTTTAGACAAAAAGTGGCAGTCAACTGGAAAATTTTGGTCCTGGATGTTTGCCCATGTACAATTGTTTAATGATTGTTTACTCTCAACACCTAGAACGGCCAGCGTGAACTTTCCCAACAGGTTTTTCAACGGCTCGGCACATTATTTCAACGGCTTTTCTCAACACCTCCATGGGCTTTTCTCAACACCTCCAACGCTTTTTGCAACACTTCCAACGGGTACCCCATGGGTATCCAACGCTTTGCCAACGCTTTAAGCTGTTCAACGGAAAAGCATTAGTGTACGTTTTCCCGTGAGAGGTCACAGTTAATAGCAAGACACAAGGAAAATGTTGCTTCAGAATTGGTACTACATGTATTCGCTAGAAGGGGTATGTGTACAGCTGTAGCTTGCAAATTGAAAACCATTTTGGCTTAGGGAACGTTTGACCAATTACAATGTACCAGTGTACTCACTTTTCAATTTCTTGTTCTCTGAAAGACCATTCTTTTCTCTCTTGTTCATCCATCATTCTTTTTCTTAACTCTAGATTTTCCATGTCATTTAGAGCTGGAAGTGTGGCCTCCCTGCAAAAAGAGTAATGACAAAAGAATGTCTTGGACGTGTACTGTACCTCCATGAGATCTACATGTACAGTAAGTTCCGAAGAAAAAGTAATGCAATAGGTCATATTTTGAATTCCAGTTGTTCAGTAAACACAACACTGAGTAGAAGCTAATGTGTGGTACTTTTTTAAACCAAAGACATACATGTCCAATACTCCTAAATAATAAGATTCCTGGTACGTCACAATAAACATCACAAAGTGTCACAAAGTGTCCCGCTCTTTAAATCTCGCAAAACTGTTACTATTTTTTTAAGGATTAAGGTTGGGGGACACTTTGTGATGTCTATTGTGAAGTGCCGTGAATCTCATTATGTCGGAGTATTGGACAACCCTCCATTGTTGACTGCACAATTTTCAGCTTTTTAAAGATTACGAAATCCTACGTAGTCGAGCGAACTTCCTTGTTTCTGTAGAGTGCTTAGGCACTCTTATTAAAATACTTTTTCCTGCAATTTATCAAATCAGCACCACTTTGAGATGCATCTTGTCCACTTAAGACCAACTAGGGAAACCACTTTGAACGAAAAAAAATTAATTATTTTGAGTAATATTTTGGGAAGTTACCAAGCTCGTTTAGCTCTTGCTCTCTCAATCATCTCAACCTCTGCCAATCCTGCTGGGAGTCCATGACCTACAAACCACAAAAACCTTTTGTTATGCCATTGCCTCCTGATCTCCCTCTCATTGACCAGTAAAATCGTCTGGCCTTCGACGGAGTAAAATCTATCAAGTCTCACTCCTAGCAGTCAATGGGTTAAAGTGCCCATAACCCC
>NC_090881.1:9709501-9714501 GCF_036669935.1 Montipora foliosa
TATTATTATTATTATTATTATTATTATTATTATTATTATTACTTTATGCCGATTTACAACACAATAGCCGAGCCCAATCCTTGGGCCTAGGGCTAAAATGAGGTAGAAGTCTATCCTACTTGATAGAGAGTGTCTTTCTTAGGATGCGAGATGTTCCTAGCAGTGCAATCTTCTGTAGTTCACTAATTTTGATGTTACCCGGGATTTGTTTGGTGTATTTCTCCAAGCCCTTTTTTATTAATCGCAACTGGGATCGTTGTGGCCTTCATCCCCCACATACGCTCATTACAATTATCGTAAGAGCCCAATGCAAAAAGTATGCAGTTACATGGCTGTACACTGTATTCAATGGCATGCAGTTTAAATGCTGCTCTAATCAATTTTGTATTGTGTAATTTTATATACTGTACAGTTAATAGATTAGACACAATAACACATACTGTACATTTACACACTTGTGGAATTTCATTAACATCTACCAGAAACAACTTCTGTCGAGACAGCTAATGGCCAGCAGTCTATCTTAATTGCTTATAAAATCACATTTTCTGTGTCTGCAGCACGAGAGCCAACAGCATTTCCAGGCCATCAACCTGAACTTGATCCACTTAAAGTGAAGAAACAATACAACAGCTTCTTGACAACCTCCAGGGCTGCGTTTGGTGATCCAAGCAAGCAAAAATAATTGAATGCACAAATTTAATAGCGATTTAATAGTGAAATGAATTTTAATCATTAAACACATTCAAGTTTTTCTTAAATTACAAATTCAAAATGAAAATATAATGACCCAATTCTGAAACTTTAGTACTTGTATTTTACAGAAATAATAATTATTGTCACACAAATGTCAATCCTTAATTCTCAACTTTGCAAACTATGTTATTCTTAATTTTTCTTTCTGTGCAAATATGTTAAATTTTACATTCCAGAACAAGCTGCAGTAAATAAAATACACTTGTTTAGGTAAAATTTGAAGTTGCTGGCTGGTCAGAAACAGAATGTTGTCATATATGCCAAAATGAACTGTAATTTTTAAGTTGACTTCAATTTAGGGGAAAAAAGTAGCCGACCTCTCTGGGTGAAGTACCGGTAGCTAGCATTTTTTTTTGGCTGTCTGCAGGGGTACTTAGTGAAACCACACATGTCCAATACTTTCAACTAAATTTCAGTCGTGAAATCTAGATTCCATTGGAGTTACTAGAAGTCTAGTTGTGAAATGGAACTGAAAGTCATATCTGTTTCACATTGGGGAGGATGAAGTCCATTGGAGTCCACAGGAGTTGCATTGCATCAAATGGATTTAACAACGGTCTACTACATAAAACGGAAGTCTAAACAGTTAAAATTAAAAGAAGAGGGGGGGGGGGGGAACTAACTAATAGCCCAATGGAGTCCATCGGACCCACTGGAGACTCAGGCCGGGTTCAGACGCTGCTCCAGTCATGCTGAACCTAATCAAGTAAGTCTGACTTTGGAGCGACATTGGCGCGACATCTGATTCAGACGGCACACTGTGTGTCGAGCCTAATCTTTATTTCACTAGGGAGAAAGAGAAAGGCTTGGGTCCAATGCCTTGTTTGCGTGCCACAATTCAATTTTCAAGATCGTGGCTGTGAAGGAGAGGATAGCTCTGATAAGGGAATTTTTAAAAGTTTAAAAATTAAAAAAAAAAAAATTAAAAACTTAACTAGTGAGCAGCACTCTGCAAACTGTATCTGTAAAACTTGTTTATTCCCCAGCAAACTTCCCCTAGCTAACATAGACTTCTTCAGGGAGCTTTGCAATAATACATTAAACGCCTGAATTTAAGCCATGTATGATAGCACAGTTATAGCTAAATTGGCCCCAAAACATCGTTTCTCGTGACTTGTCCTAAGATTTCACCACTGCACCTGTTCCCTTTCGAAAATCCGGTCAAACTTTTAATGTTTGTGACCGTCATTTTTGCCATCAGATATTGCTTAAATACAGGTGTTTTTGCCCCCGCAGGGATTTCGCCTCTGGGCGAAATCCCGAGGAGGCACCCTAGTAGCTCGCGAGTATATTAAGGACAGTACTTACAGTTCAAATATGCAGTCAGTATACTAGAAAAAATCTCGATTTGCTCGAACAGGGGCCACGAGGAATCGGTAGGTAATGATGACGTTTCTATTGTTTGCGCCCGCAAGTACAAAATGGTTAGGATGACATAAATCGAGAAAAATCCCAAAGGGAGTTTCTGAGAGTTTGTGTATTGTGACATCACAATAAACAGAGGTAGCAGTTAATAATCCAAAGTCCCTATTTGGGGGGTGCAGAGTATTATGAAAGGAAGCGCATGGTTTAATATTTTGTGTCAGTCGCATCACGGCGTCTGTTCTCGCTGTTGTCACGCTGAGGAGCAGCTGATTTTAAGGTGAGAAAAACTGAACTTATATATTTATACTGTGTGAAACACACAACTTTTTTAAAAGACATGTTTCGGCATGCTTATGCCATCATCAGTTAAATGAGTTCCTAAGTGTGAACAGTTATAAAGTCTACGGGTAGATGAAAAAATAGGTCCGCAATGCGTACTTGGGGTCTTATGCTTAGTTTAACTCCATTCAGCCCACCATGCGTCCATGCGTGATTGGTTGAAAATTTGCCACAATGCAGCAGTGAAATGGGTTTCTTCAGTATGCTTCAAATTTCAGGCCCTGTTTAGAATTTTACATCGATGACTTGCCGCTAATCTTTCTCTTATTGCAATTTGCACACTTAAGACAACTTTTGGTGCACACTACAGCATCTCTATCAGCTATTTACTAGTAACGGAAGCACTAGAATGGCTAAAAAACAAGCATGACACTGTCATTTATTCATACGATCTTATAAATGATCAAGAGAATGCTGAAATTCAACTAGAATTCTAAGATGAATCATCAGTAGATGTTCAATAAACATGTACCCTCAGAGCTTGGTGCAAATTCCCAAACTACTGGAAATCACAGTCCATCAGCAATAACAATGTATAAACAGCAAAGAGGAATATCTGATGACCAATTACGTGAATCAGTTAGATCATTAAATAATTAAAAATGAAATGCAAAGCTTTCAACAGGGTGCCTTCATGGACTAGAAATAAATGAAAACCTCAACAGCCTGAAGTCACGAATTGTTGAACCAGTTTATTTATTTATAACTGGAGGTCAGGTAGTGCTGGGAAAAGCCATTTGATCAAAACAATTTACCACACTGTAGTAAAAATCTATAGACATGCTCCAATGAATCCTGAGAATCCAACAGTGTTACTAGCAGCATCTACGATCTACTGGAGTAGCAGTAATAAACATTGATGGTACACACAGCATTCGCAATACCTGAAAATACAGGTGATGATGTGGGGGAAAATCCAGGTCCTACAATATTTGATATCATTGATCTAGCAACCACTGTGTCCACTGACTCTAGCCAAGGAAATGAAGCAATCTTTGGTGTGAATGTTGGTAAGCAATGTGTAGCAATGTCACTTACTGCTATTATATACCATCAAATACAAGATAATTCTAATTTGAACAATTCTACTTTGATAACTCTACTTTGAACAATATTTTGGTTATTGGAAATAATCTATACAGTTCTGTAAGATGTTCTGAGCGAACAAATGACTATTTGCTGTTAACAGGTGTTCCAGACATGGTTTCAATATTTGTTAAAGTGTATTCATTACAATATAGTGTATTAATGCCAGTAGTTAACAAACAACAATTATTGTAATTCAGTTAAGAGTTTGAAAATACTTCTAGAAGTGAGACATATGTGGACCAATGTTTGATGTCATGAACAAATATTGAAACCATGTCTGGAACACCAGTTAACAGCAAATAGTCATTTGTTCGCTCAGAACATCTTATAGAACTGTATACTGTAGATTATTTCCAATAACCAAAATATTGTTCAAAGTAGAGTTATCAAAGTAGAATTGTTCAAAGTAGAATTATCTTGTATTTGACGGTATATAATAGCAGTAAGTGACATTCCTACACATTGCTTACCAGCATTCACACCAAAGATTGCTTCATTTCCTTGACTGGAGTCAGCGGACACAAAGTTTGTTGGATCAATGATATCAAATATTGTAGCACATGGATTTTCCTCCACATCATTTGCTTGCCTTGTAAGCAATGGGATGTAAACATTGTAGCACATCATTTGTGTAAACAAAAACATCACCTCCTTACACGACTTGTAATGTCCAACAACTTGTTTTAATATTGGCAAGTAAAACACATTTAAGCGAAACATCATAAGCATCGTATTCCAAAATCGCCCTCGCACACGTGAAAATGCATCCTTGGCTTTCACAAAATTGTTGTGACAACCGATCCTTGACCGCTGTTGACCGGTACTGTTCGATCGTTGTTACCATGCTGGCGGCTAGTAGCAGACAGCAGTAAGAGTACGAAATATACTATTCTTTGAGAGTGCAAAACTCTTATTCAATGCAATTATTTTTTAGAGTACAATAGCTCTTTCACTTTGGGGTGTAACCCACACCGACATTTCAAGCCGATAAATACTGGTTTGTGATAGCTTGTGAGATACTTGTGAGGTATGTGGTGCAACGCACACCGGAATTTCAAGCCAATGAATGTGGGCTTGCGAAAGCGTCTTAGCTTCAGTGCAATCCGCACTAAACACAAGCCGAGTCTAGATATGTTGGCTTGCGTGAGTAAACAACTCCCGTATCGATATCGCCGAGGAAACTCCACTCAGCGACGTCACCTGGATGAAATAACAAAGAACAAACAAGCCAGGAAAGTGTAGTTAATTTTCGAAATGAAAGGAAAGAAAACCAATTTGAAACAGCACGAAAGATCAACTTTGAAACAGAAATAGCTTACCTTGAACAATTACAACTAATCTGCGACGGAAATCTCTTCAATTTTTTCCCAAAACAGGGAAAACGACCGCAGACTTACATACAAACGACGGACGCTAGAAGCAAAATGGCCGACACTTGAAACAATGACTCG
>NC_090881.1:9727001-9764501 GCF_036669935.1 Montipora foliosa
TGAAACTTAGAAAAAAATTATTGCCGTTGATCGGTGGCCCCAGAAAAGTTTTCCATTGGCAACGAATAGATTCCACTGGAGTGACAAGTTTTCTATTTGTTAGAGAGTTAGAATAAACCTTTATTGTTGTTTTTCGGGGGCCCTCCAAGAACAAGTATAAACTGTTTTTGGAAGTCTCTAACGAGTGGAAAACTTGTCCCTTCAGTGGAATCGATATCTCTTTGTTACCAATGGGTCCCATACTATATTCACCATTAGAATCCCGGTTTACCAATAGAGCTTGAGTACACACGACTGGAGTCTAGTCGAGTGTATTGGACAACCCTCATTGAATCAGTGAAAATACAATAAATTATTAGCCACAAGAGTGGTAAACGAAAGAGCCTCACTCAGACAGCATGTTCATGAACCTTTAACCTTGATAAATGATGTAGAAGAACGTTCACAATGTACTAAACTCATTTCCAACTTGACAGGCCAATAAACAAAAATTATTTGACAGGATTTGCATCCCACTTTTAAGATGACACCTTTTTTGCAACCCCTGTCAGCTTTGCTCGTGTTTTAAACAACTGTTTCAAAGAAGCTGACAATTCTTGTTTTTCCTTTTCACTCAGTTTCATCTCTGCCATGTCTGCCAGAACATTTGCAATTTGAAACTGAATCTGTTGGCATCTGAAATGAAAGTGTTTGAAAATTGGCACATTAACTTACCAGTAATCTATGAAGGGGTTTAAAGTGCTACTATGACGAAAAAATCAATTCTTCTTTTCCTTTGGATATCAAAATTTTGTTAACTAGCCTTTTAAACACTAAGTGTCCCACGTTTTAAGCCTTGATTTCAAAAGGTCTGGAGCATGGGTAAAAAAGAAGAGTGACTCTCCCCAGTCTGAAGAACAACAGTCTGGGTTGAAGGTCCCTGTGCCTGCCACTGTGTAGGTGAAAATATTATTATTGACTTTACGTTTTGGATAGCAAGACGGCCTAACACATTTGCTTTTTGCAACAGCCGTTACCTATGCATGTAAATGTCTAAGTGATCTGAAGTGGTAAGAAAGGCTTCTATCCATGTTAAATTGGCACAAGGATCACTCATAATCACATAGTCATCATTTCTCAGTGTTTGTTGAAAGCTGTGAGTCATCTCCTCAAAGTTGGTATACTGACTGTTTTTCTGTTGGAAACAAAGCATACAGTAGGTACCTAAGTGGCCAATTCATCAATTTTTAACAGGTGCATGTGTAGTAAGCAACATAGCAAAGAAAACATACTGAAGAACTGAAGGTGAACTGACGGAGAAAGAGGTACATATTAGAAGAAAGTGTCAGCTCATATTCATTTAACAACTCGAAGTACGCACTTTCACTTTCTGTCTGTTTGAGTGGTGTGGTGTACTTGTCTCAAGAATGAGAACACGTTTCAACAACACCAACTTAAAATAGTTTATTAACATTAATCCGAAAACATTCAATCTCCTCGTTTTAACACGTGTTCTGCTTTTATGCCTATCCCATAATTAAGAGTACCTTTCATATTAATGACTCCCGTTTCCGGTGCAGTACAATGGGCAGATGACTATATCTGGGTAAGCTGATATGTATTTTGACGATTAATTTGATTGATCATGCGGCTTTTTTGACCAAACTTTAACCGATTCATCCCATTGACGAGTAAAATCAACTTAGAGAGCAAAATTTATTAAGTCTGGACTGAAGGAATTAACAGGAATTTGTTGTTGTCAACATATATTTTTGTTGTCCTACTGGCTTTGATGTTCTTTAATGCCATCAAGAAAAAAAAATCAATTCCCCAAAATGAATAGCTTAGGTTGACGTCTCTGCGTGTACTGCAAGTATCAATATATTTTTTTCTTGTTATACTCACCTTGTCACTTGTGGGTTTATCTCATGTACGCGGAAGGAACTGAACAAAGTGCCCATTGCAGGAACTGAAAATGGTTTTGTTGGTTTCACACACACACAAAAAAAATGCTTTGGTACTGAAAACTGGAGCCCAAAAAAGGTTTTACAACACCTCTGTAACCACAGCAAGTACCAAATTCTTCTTGCTTTATTGTTCTGTCTCTTAATATTGTTTTAGTGGGGGCCTTGAACATCACACCCTTCATGCATTGCACTAACCTGCTTTTCCAACATTTCCCTGAGATCATCATGTTGCCGTTGAAAGAGAAAATCCTTCTTCATCTGCAAGTCATCAAAAATGATTATATGGATTATTGTCCATATTGGAGCAAGTGGAGGTGGCTAGCGATGGATATTTACCGAGCCACCGACACTGAGGTGAATAGTTGTTTTAGTTGTTTTAGTATATACTAAAACAGTGAGATAATATACAGCACAAAAAATTAATTTGGATGTTTTCTTCACTTGTCACGGATGCAAATCGGGACGCCATTTTTTCCCGAGTTGCTCGGAGGTAAATGGCACAGGATATTTGGAGTTTGACGAGCCAATCAGCGCCCGCGTTCAATGCTATCCACTGTTTTAGTATATACTAATAGCATTTATCAGCCAGTATGTGGGATGAAAAACTGGATTACATGCATGTGTCACTTTTGATCGTTCTCAAAGTCAAATGTGGCATATGCTAATAGAATACAATTGAGATAACTAAAGTCATATGTTTGTCAAATGCAGGTCAAACATTAAAGCCATTGACACTTATTGTTGAAGGCTGAGTTAAAAATGTGCCATTTTCACCATTTCTCCTGTAAGGGGCTCCCAATTGACGAGTAAATGTACTATCTGTCGTTAAACAGTAGCCAATTCTAAGGATGTAAAGAGCTATGGGGAACAAAGTTTTTCAGTGAAACTAGCTGTTCTTACCAGGAGGGGTGGGGGTGGGGGACTTTTCCCATGAAGGGGTGGTGATACTTATCGGAAATTAAGCGCCTAAAGGAAACCAATCTTGGCGTGGCTCAGGCATTTTTTGAGTCTTGAAAAAGAGACCATATTTCAAAAATATTAAATTAATTAAACATATATATATATATATATATATTTTTTTTTTTTTGCGTGCAAGCGCAAACAAGACCTTCATGGCTACAGGAAATTTACACCCTCAAGTGAGAAGATGAGCCCTTTTTAAACACGAAACCCCCAGTGTTGTTAACCCCTTCCAATTGATCTTTCTACAGTTATGTGCTTAGTTACCTGGCCTTTAAATGAAAGTGAGGCTGGAGTTGACCTTGTTATGATATAGCCCCGGCCCCCGCTGCTTTTCTTACGTTAATGGTTTTATTCTCATGCTAATTAGTTTAATTTATACATATATTAAGAAAAGCGGGGATGTTCCTATAAAAAAAGGACAAGGTCAACTCTAGCCTCACTTTTATTCATAGGCCAGGTAAATAAACATAGAACTGTAAAATGGTCTATTGACCTGAGGAGTGAATGGGTTAGATAAAGTTATAATCATCATCATTATCATCATTATTATTCTGATACTGATTGTGAAATGTCTTAGCCACAAGTTCCAAATCAAGCAACTGGGTTTCCTGTGAGTATGACTTAATTACCAGTTGCAAATTAATGTGTATGGGTTTTAATTCAAATCTAATCTTAGTACTATGCTAGCAACCAGCTAAAAATAAGTAATATACTTGTATACCTGTAAAACAGCTTCCCTTTCTTGTCTTTGTTGAGTAATAAACTTTTCTGTTGCTTCATGAATGTTCTAAACAAATCAAGACCAAGTTTAACCCCAAAGACACAATGGAGCTATAAATTAATGTGACCTTATAAATAGGTAAATGCTGATCCCCAGAATTTGTAATTTCAAAGACAAAAGGTTTAGACTTAATACAACTCTCTTCAGATAAAGACGATAACCTTAGGTTCCTTCTCACAACTCTTGCTCATCAAATTCTGAGGGACATCATAGAATTAACTGACACATGCACACACTGAAGAGAGTAGACTGAGCAGAAAGTTACTGGCAAGATGACTCCAAGGCTCGTAATATCCAAAACAGGGAATTTGCCTTAAGCACTGGAAATAAGAGTCCCGGATTGTCCTCAAATTGATGAACATATCTAAAGTACAGAATATTATAATGAAAGTCAAATATTTGAGCTGCTGTCACAGAAAGTTAAGTCTTGAAGTGAGATTGGGGAAGTTATGAGAGCTCATTATGTTTAAAGAGAAAAATGAAAGCCTGATTGAAACATTCAGGCCTGCATGGGATTTGAACTCTGGAGACAGATCTGCATCACTGACTACCACAGAAGGCAATTTGATCATGATTGTATTTTATCAGCCTGAGTACAGTCTGTACTATATCGTGTTAGATCAAGATTATTCGTCCTCCGCAAGAGTGACTCGATCTTTATGGGTACACATAGACAGTAGTCAGGCTAACTACACCTGAAAATTTCACTTGTAAAATAATATGATTAACAACATATTCTTCTGACATAAAAGGAACCTACTACTGTCAGCCAGTGACAATAGTAGTGAGAAAATGTCTCATTCTCTCTGGATGACAGATTGGTAGGCTGAACAAAGACACATGCTTAGATCAGCTGGCGAACCACATTGGTGTCCAAAACTAATTCTCTCTTGTAAGAAAAGGAAATAAATCAGTGCTAATTTGGAATTCAAGCTGAACCTGAGCCCAGCTACAAAGGATCCCACCCTCAGCATTTCAACTAACCTCACCAGTTGAATGATTGAATGTGAGAATGTTAATTGTGAAAAGAGACAAGATTCTTACCATTATAATTATACCAATGAACAAGTTTGTAAAGATGAAGTGACCCAGGAAAATAAAGATGATAGTGAACCATTGGCTGTATGGTCTTGTGTTCAAGTCTTTCTGAATCTCTGTCCAGCCATCCACCTCAAAAGGACAAAAATTTCTTTTCATTAGGTGATGCATCATCTTAGAATAGCATGTTCAGATTTATCTCTTAGACTGTGTTTGCCTTTTAGTACCACACTTTTTTAAGATAATGCTCTTTGACAGAGAGAGATTTAGCAGACAATGCGTTTACAGCAAAGACGCTAGTTATTTCCAGAAATGCATGCAGAGTAATTGTAACTGTAGATGCAAGCCCAATTTTGAGATCCAACATGAAGTATCCTTTTAAGTCTATTAATTAAAAGTACTTCCTATACCTATTTGTAACAATAAGGTTAATAGACCATTTTACAGTTGTGTCATTAGTTTCCTGGCCTTTGAATGAAAGTGAGGCTGGAGTTGACTTTGCTTTGATAGAAACCTCACTGCTTTTCTTATGTAAATTCCTGCTAATTAGCATGAGAACAACATCATTAACATAAGAAAAGCAGTGAGGTTTCTGTCAAAGCAAGGTCAACTCCAGATTCACTTTCATTCAAAGACCAGGTAACTGAGCACACAACTGTAAAATGGTCTATTAGGGTAAAGGTTATCATAATACTTTTTCGTCACTGGGTAGATGCAGCAGCTTAGCCTAATACTTGAGGAGCATCATTTGGGGGGCACTTTGTGACATTCATTTATTGCAGTCTGCATTCCGAGACATGAGTAATGTTGAAGTTAGGGAAAAGAGCAAGCAGCTGCATGGGACACTTTGTGATGCTTATTAAAATCTGTGCATGTACAACATATGCTACAAATATGTTACATTTTGCATGTGAAGAACTTGAAGATGTTCATTCCTCAACTTAGACAAAGCTGAATTAGTGTTGGGTTTTGCTTGACAAAATGTTCACTTAAAAAAAGATCCATCAATGGAAACTGTGTTTTCACACTAAAAATACAGAGAAAAGAGTGACTAATGATTTGTATTATTGTCAGCAATGCTGTAACTTACTGTCACAAAGGTAAAAAGAGTCAACATGGCTGTGCTGAGCGTTCCCCAGTTCTTTTTGTCACCAGTTTGCTCATCATAACCAAAAATGTAAAAACCAACAACAGCAAAAAACACCATCAGCATTGTTAGGAGAATCACGACGTTGAGCACAGAATTCCGTATGGTATCAATCAAGGCAATGACAAGAACCTGGAGACCTTCAATGAAGGATATGGTGCGAAGGGTGCGTGCCACTAAAGGAGAGAAGTACATGTATCAGAGTTATAGACTGATCAGCCAGGTCTTTACCCAAGAAAAGATCTTGCCCCAGTTGGATGCCTTGATGTGGATCATAATTCAACATTTTGGGCAAGTATTTTAGTATTTGTTTAAGTAACCATGAATAAGCATAAGTAAGTAAAAGGTGTGTATGAAAACTTTGCGGAACATATACTCTGGAAACGTAACTGACTTACATACTGGATTTAAAATTATCCAGCCTTTAAATTGATGCACAACTTATGCTAAAAACGATGTTTAGGCCTACATAAGGTTAGCCAATTTGAAGGTTTTGGGTTGCTTTAATATTGGTAAAACAATGACCTGTAATTGACGAGTGACCTGTGAAAGGTGACCTGTATTTTAGCCCCACCATGTTTGGTGCCTGTAAGGAGGCATGTATGTATAAAGGGGGTGGGTGTAGTTAGGGTTAACCCAGACCTAATCACCCTCATCCCTCATCCCTGGAATAGACATGCCACTGTAAGGCCTAGTGGATTTTAAACTGTTATTTACAAACCTCTTAAGAGCCTCAAAGGTGTAAGAACTTTATCTCCTACATTAAGCTCGTCCATAATGACTTGAAAATACGAAAGAGCCAATATAGTGAAGTCAAATATGTTATAGCTGCTCTTCCAGTATCCTCTTGGCTCTGCATACAGCTTCATGAGAAACTCCATGGTATAAATTGCAAGGAAAAACTCATCCAATGCTTTGAACACGTTGCCATGTGCTTGCTTATACTCTTCGACTGTTTCAAAGCCAATGACTAAGGCATTCATTACAATCATAACCATGATGAAGCTATTGAATAGCGAGCTCTGCAAAGAGGAAAAAAATTCCATCAAAAAAGGAAACCATTGTGCTGAGTACAGCAACAGAATCTTTCCAGGACTAAACCAGCAGCATGAATTTAACATTATTTTATGATTAAGAACAAGCAACACAATGAAGGAATTAGCTAGCCAGAGAGTATGTTCACTTAGTACAATTGTAGAAGACATTTCCAGCTTTAGGCTCAGTTGCTGGTCTTAATTAAGGATGTTACACAGGGCAAATTAACCAGTTGTGCACACTCTTTTGCCATAAATTGGCCTGGCTGTTTTGCTCTGCTAAATTAATTATGTCACATGAAGCATTAGAAATGCCCAGCTGTCAAACCCTGATGACCTCCTAAGCAAAATATGGCCCTTAGGAATGCTAAATGTTTGCATGTGCAACTGAATATCGAAATCTGTGAACTCATCATTATTTAAGATTCAGTCAGTTTTCTTTCACTAATTTGGGGGAAATAAACTTGGTAACTAAACTGTGATTACAAGTGTTTTATCATTGCACAGTTATCTCCAAGGTTTTCTCTAAAATTCCAAAATTTATCAATTTAAAAGGCCAGTGATAATATTGAAATGACTTTTTTTTAATTTCCCGTATTTGTTAATAAAATTATTATCAATAATGACACTGGCTCAGTGGATTTCAAACATGGACAATAAATCATCTTATCCACCAATCAAAAAAATCTTTTTTAGCCTTAACCAGCCCTGACCAGCAAAATGTACACGTAAATTTATAACATAAACAAACAACCGCATAATTTGGAATGAGAAAGTTCATCTGTCCTTTGTAGTATTTTCACATTCGCCAAAAGTATGTTTGCTACAATAATTTTGAAAAACATAATGATTGAGAACTTGAGAATAAAGTATGACAGCAACTGAATTTCCAGATTTGAGCTTATGAGGGCTTATTTCTAAAGGGATAAAAGTTTTTCTCAGAGAACATGCTGTATAGCTTGTACCGTTTCAGTCTTAAATGTATATATGCCAAATGTTGAAGATATTAAAGCAAACAAAACCGTACTTACATACACCCTAAAGATGAACATACCGTTGTTATTTTCTGTATGTATCTTCGGAATTTATCATCCATTCGACGCTTTGAACCTTTCCGTTTTCTAGGGAAAAATGAAACATGTAAATCCTCAAATAAAAGTGTTGAATTTTAATACGGTAAACGTAAAAAGCCTTATTGTCCAATTGCATATAGACCGGAAAATATTTTCTAACCTGTCAAAACCTACCGTAGTATCTCAAGAGTGGCTTGATTAAGATTTGGAAACATTGCTTGGATGGATGCACCCAAATAAAGGATTTCAAGCAAAATTTCACCCTTGGTTTTCGTTGAAGAGACTGGCTTGCGTGTTTGCTGATTTCTCACTGGACACTGGGAACAAGTCTTATCGGAGCCAATCGGAGACTGGAGAAGAGAATGAGACCACAGGTATACCAATGCTCGTTAAAAAAAATCTGTCTTTGGAATCATCTTTCATTTCTTGTACTCTCCAGTGGTGTTCCTTCAACGGCATCTTATATAACCGTAGCTCGCCTAAATAAACAGGATAAGCAAGACTTCGCAATTTTGGTTGAGAGTTTAGGATTATCAAGACTCACTTGTCTCCGTTGCCATGAAACTTACTATGTTAGTCAGTTTCACGGCGTGGAACTTAGGTTTATATACAGCGAGCGACTTTCACTATCTCCATCAAGGGTGCTAGCCACATGTGAGTTACGTTGCTCATTATGTACTGTCTTCGACATTTAATTAAGGGGCAGGGGGGGGGGGGGGAGGTTTGCACTTATATAACTACAGAAAGAATGATGCTTGCTAAGGAAACTTTTTAGTCAAATAGCCCTAAAAACGGCTTGCATAGATGGTTCTATGAAGTGTCTTTTTCAATGGAAATTTGACGTTAGGCTGCATATGACAGTGTTCATTTACATTGTAAGTAGTGTCTTTCAAGTAGAATACCCTAGAACTCCGAGGGTCGCACCATTGCCTTGGTCCGGAGTACGCGTTCCCCACTTTTTTTTCCACCTGCTGGGTTTTTTTAGGGGTATTTAAGTCCGGCTCTGGTGCATTGCTTTTCTTTTTATTTTATAATTGATGTATTAATACTTTTGGCCAACGCGCCCATATATGACCTAGCTTGAGTGGCCGGTTGAGTAGTCGAGGCAAAATGACCTCTTTTAATAGCTTGTACGTTTTGTTTTCCCATTTCAATCTACGTGTTGTTCTCAGGGGAATTTTCCTTTTGTGTTTTCATAAGTTATACGCACATAAGCACGCGCAAAAGACGACATTTGAAAGAAACTGTTCTCTAGAGTAACATCACGTGGTCTGAAATAGAAAAGAAAACGTACAAGCTAAGGATGACAATTAAGCCGCATCACCGCTGCATATTTAAGCAAGTGAGTAAATGACGTCACTTTCTCCTCGATCCAGCTCTCTGTGGGCTTACCTGTCAGAACCAGTCCAAGTAATGGCGGGCAGTTAAATGAAAATTATTGCCATCAAAATAAAATGTTTTTTCTCTTGAAATGATCGGATAAAATTTCGTATTTCGAGTACTCAGCACGACAACTTTCGAAATGGGAAGAAAAACGGGAAGTGGTTTTTGATCGTAGTAGCACTTTAACTTCCGCTAACGGAAGTATGGGCTAAAAGTAAACGGAAGATCCTTGCCAAATATTCCTGAAAAAACATGCCATTCAGAGGGTGAAAAATAACGGTTTCCGTTTCCGCTTTAGTAACTTATTTTTAAAGGAAACTTTGATTTCCACTTACGGAAATTTAGGTAACCGTTGTGTGGTATTGGCTAGACATAAACAGACACCTGTGTAATTTGCAAGTTCCGTATAATATTTGTTATGTACTAGAAGTGTAAAATCTAATATTGTACTTGAAGATATTTTAGTCTTGTAGCAAAGGTTAGTATTGCAGATGAAGTATGAATATCAGATTGTAAGTAATGGTACAACTGTAATAAAAAAAAGTAATCATTAAAAGTTAAACATAAAGCTCTTTGTTAACCGACTGTCTGCCAAGAGATTGTTCGGAAGAAAGAAAATGTTGTCCGTTTCGCACTTATGTCCAGAAATTGAAGTCAGATGCAAGCCCAATTTTGATATCCAATACAAAGTGTCCCATAGCAACCTTGGAAGTATGTTTGCGGTCCTCTGCATAACGACAACGTGAAATCACCAAATTTGAGGTTTTGACGACAAAATGTAAGCATGGAACAGAGAATCTTTCGTTCTCTGTTTTCACTCCGATACCGCTCGTATCAATTTATTTTTTAGGATACTTCGCCCATATTGTAGCAAGTGAAGGAGACTGAATAATCGCGAAAAACTTATGATAGAGCCAAGTTATATTTTGAGGTGACGCTTTCGTCGACCGTCGCCGTCGTGGATCTTGAAGCCCCTATTATTACGACGGCTAGCTATGGCCCGAGACACTGCCTAGAGATTAGAATTAGTTTAGAATTTTTGCTCAATCATCATGACGTCGAGAGTCGCATCAGGAAGAAATCAAGTGTGTAATATGATGGAATAATTCCAAACACGGAAGAAACAGATTGTTGTTTTCAGCCGTTCGATCGGTTTGACGGACTTCGAAAATGAAGTTCAGCCGCACGAAGTCAGTCGTTTTGGCACTTTTCACTCCATTTATCGGGCTTCACTTCATTTACAAGTTCATCGAACCCATGCGAGAGCGAGTAAGCTCACTACGACCAGAGGGAGAACAGTTTTTTCTTGATGGTAAACAATTTCGAATACTAAGTGGCTCGATTCATTACTTTAGAGTTGTTCCAGAATATTGGGAAGATCGCCTCCTTAAACTCAAAGCTATGGGCCTGAACACCGTCCAAACGTGAGTTTACTTAGCATTGTAATAATTGACAAGTTGCATACATTATGAAGATGTATGTTGTTGAATAAACCTACGGCTAATGAGCCTCTTAAGTATTACAAACAGCAGGCATAAATTATTCCTCGATGGAATCCGTGATCCTGTAAGTGAAAGTATTCCATACTCCAGATCAGCTTCATCGAGGCATGAAACTCCTGGGTTCAAGTCATTCCATCCCGTATAATTTACATATAGCAACACGTCGGAAACTGCAGTTAAAAAAGTACATTCTATTTATAATTAAGATGACATTGGTAAACGGGCTTATTTTTCGAAGGAATGATAGAGTTTCAACATGCATACAAAAAAAAAAAATAATAATAATACATAAAAGGGGAAACTTTGCTCTTCCCTGGCTTCCACTTCAACGGTAATTACCAATGCGTGCTTTTCTAGCTGTTAACCTGCGTAAGAAACAGTTGCTTACAAGATTGCATCCATTCATTCGTAACTTCGTCCTTGGATTTATCGTGTGACGGAGATAAGAGACAAGTGTCATACAGACTAAGGGGCTGTTTGCATGGAGGTAGGAAGATCCTAGCACTAGGAAGATCCTAGAAGGCGGATCATCCTAGCGCCATATGTTTTCTGTATTCAGTTTTCAGAGGTCGTACTTGGCCCTAGTGTTAGGATCTTCCTAGCTCACAGCTAGGAAGATCCTAGCACCATGTAAACTTCCTTCGCTTGGAAGTTCCTGGTACTAGGGACAAAAAACACAAACATGGCGGCGAAGGACCCAAATTACATGTTTCTTTTTCTGGCCCGCCATCTAGCTTTCATTCTCCGTTTCCACCTAGACGGAAATTTCTCCATGTAAACCAAACGAAAAGTTGTTTCGCCTTCTAGGATCTTTCTAGTGCTAGGATCTTCTACCTCCGTGTAAACAGCCCCTAATTAGCATCGTATTTAGGGTTTAGGAATCCGGAATAAGAAATCCGGAATCCGGTATAACAACTTGAACCAAAGTCACTTGGCTTGCACTAATTTGCGAAACGAAACTAAACGGAATTAGGCTTAAACAAACCGTTTACTACCGCTAGCATTAGGTTAGGTTCGTTTAGGCCTAATTAGGCGTAAGGTTAGCTCTAATGAATTTTTAGGATTCTTCATGTGTTTCGTTTCGTTTCAATTCGCAAATTAGTGTAAGCCTTTGGTTAAAGTTCTCATATCGGATTCCGGATTTCTTATTCCGGATTCAGGATTTTAGGAAACCCTCGTATTTACCGATCGAAAGCGGCAAACATTGACCTGAAATTTGCGTTTTGCAACGGGTGAGACTAATTTGAGGAACTGCAGATCACGGAACCGCGGAACCTTGAGAGATGACTGTTTTTATTGAAACCCCATGATAAAAACGATGAGATTTACATTAATATTTGTTAAATATCGACTTTACCTACCGATTATCGCGTCCAGGAGTCATTCTAGCTTTGATCTGCAAGTTAGGCAATTTATTGATGGATTACATGACAAGTCGCAGTAACAGTGACAATCTGCTCCCATTCCCGGTGATTTTTCGTTGTTGTTGTTGTTGTTGTTACGAAGGCATTCCGACGAAAGACTTGCCTTATTTATATGAATGGAAGAAGGAATGTACCGTTGCTTCGGCTACATGTTTTACCCTCTGTAAATAAATGTAGCATACAGGGAAAATATCTGTTTACAAATATTGCTTTTGTTATTCAAATATCCCAACCAAAGGAACAAAAGACCTTTTTTTCGAGAGCCAATGAGGCTCCGGTTGGCACATTAATGACAATAGGTGACGTCAACGAAATCTCCCCTATCAGGGGTGTAGCGTTAGATTTTGAAGGTGTACGCACACGAAGAATGTTTCGAGCGCTGAAGAAGCTCCAAAGTAGGGAGGTCTGGGGGCATGCTCGCCCAGAAAAATTTGAA
Organism: Montipora foliosa; assembly: GCF_036669935.1. Classification (NCBI taxonomy): domain Eukaryota; kingdom Metazoa; phylum Cnidaria; class Anthozoa; order Scleractinia; family Acroporidae; genus Montipora; species Montipora foliosa. The sequence continues at coordinate 9,739,729 of NC_090881.1, forward strand.
GTTAGAGTCTCGGAATGCCATTCCCGACTATTTTCGAAGGACATTCAATAAAATAAATGCGAAGAAAAATGCAGTCACGGTAGTTAGTTGTTTATTTTACACATCTGCCGAGTTTTCTCTGTAACAAGTTGCAACACAAACAGGAGATTTACAGTACAAGCAAAGGGCAAGACGTCGCAAACTCTGCTCTGTTATAACATCATCATCATCATCATCATCATCATCATCATAACATATCCTTAAAAAATAACCGGGAACTGGGGAACTGATTCCGTAGCTTGAACTGACGTGGCAACGCGCGAAACAGATACAACGAATTAACCATCACCATGGATACCGATAGCCGCAGCGCACGCGCACGTGGAACACTGTTGACTGGGATGGCCGAACGAATGCAACACTGTTGCTCACACCTTAGAACAAAAGAAACGTTGGATGAGGTTGAAGACGATGTTTGATGGAAATCAAACTTCGTTCAACAACTTCCAACATCATACAACATGGTGGCCAACCCGCGAGTGCAACATGTTCGATTCAACAATGTTGGATGATGCTACACTAACATATTCAGTGGACCCGTTTGGCCACGCCTTAACGAAAAGAAACGTAATAGTGAACGAAAGCAAAAAAAAAATTCTACCCTTCGAAGCCCCCACTGATAATCGCCCATTACCCTTCGTAGTAAAGACGTGTTATAGACTGATAATCACGTGGGTTTCGAGGACTTCGAAGTGTATTCGTTTTCAGACTAAAATACGACGTTTACTAATAGGCAGCGATAACGTCATTTTGGAATTCAATTTTGATTTGATTTGGATTCTTTGGAACTAAGTCAGCTTGTTCTAAGCTAAAGCAGTAGGAAAACATGATCATATGCCCCTTCCATAAGGTCATGTGTTCAAAATCCTTCCCCAGAGATAAAGTTTAACGACTGTCAATGTTACACGTATTGCAATTTAATTAAAGATCTCACTCAAATCAAAGCGTCGTGAATAACATCAACAAGAGAGATGAACTTTGAAAAACTGTTAAGCTGTATAGTTTCCTAAAACACCAATTGCAATTCATTATAATCTTCTTTAATTTTGCCCATCCCTGCCTCAGTCTTCTTGTATCTCCTTTTGATATATGGCCTGCGTGCTTCGCGTTTGGGTCATAAATCAACGGAACGCAGTTAGTAAGAGATGTAGAATTTAGACAGAAGTGTTTGTTCTTGTATCTCTTCTCGCATTACCGGAAGAGCGTCGCTCGCCAGCGTTATCACCTTGGGAGCGATTCCTCTTGTATCCAGGGTACAAAACCTTTTGTCCATCCATGACTGTATAAGCCTTATTGAATTGCAGTTAGTAAGAGGTGTAGAATTTAGACAGAAGCAGTTGTTCCTTTATCTCTTCCCGGAGTACCGGGAGAGTGTCGCTTTCCAGGGTTATCACCTTGGGAACGATTTCTCCTGTATCCAGGGTACAAAAACTTGTGTCCATCCATGACTATATAAGCCTTATTGAATTGTAGGTATGTCGCTTGGAACTTACATGAAGAAATAAAAGGAGAATTCAATTTTGAAGGCATCTTAGACCTGGCGTAAGTATATGTATTTTCACAAGAATGTATCTGAGAGGCGTTAATGTCATTTCCGTTATCTCCAAAGGTATCACTGCTATTGAAAACAAAAAAAAAAAAAAAAAGAAACGATCTTATCGTAGACCCATTTAGGTTTTCAGTAGTTACTCTAACAGGACACTGTGCGGTATCGTTGTTTTTAACAAGACTAGCAGCTAAATGAAAAAAAGTAATTGTAATTGGACTGAGTGGAGTCCAATTCGTAATAATAATAGATCTGAGTGGATTAAAATTCAGAGAGAAATCGGGTGAGTAATTTCACAATCGGCTTCGCGCTGCGCGCGCGGCCGATTTGAAATCACGCGCACAATAACCCATAGATTGTACGACACGAAATCTTAATACTAATTAATCGTATATATAACAAAATGTGAGGATAAAAAGTCTTTGAATACCTTTTTGTAGGAAAAATTAAAAAATATATTGAATGTATTTTGCAAACAGTAGGAAAAAAGGAAGGAAGACCCTATTGATCCAAGTGCATGTGATTGACGCGTGAATGGCGTAGGTGACCAATTATCCAATTTGGATTTGTTCACATTGGATACCTGTAATTGGACACCCAACCGGCGCGCATAGAACCAATTAGATTTGAGAATTTTGCAGCAGTTACGATTATTGATCGAATTGGACTCCACTCAGTCGTATTACCATTACTTTTTTGATTTAGAGCGGTTTTCAATTGAGTGTCGAAAGTAATTAGCGAATTGCTTTGGTTTTGCATCTACTTCACTCAGTGATTGGTTCAAAGTTCTTGCGTCATTTTTGCAACCAATCAGAAGTGAAACCAAAACCAATTGTGGCTCGCGCGTGCATATTTTCCCGCGCTTTGTGTCGGCTACGTGTAATTACTTCGAGTTTTGATTGGTTTACTGGATTGTCTCTGTCCTTTTTGATTGGCCAAAGTAATTACTTTGGTTTTAGTTTTACGACAGTCGATTGAAACTCGCTCTAGCTGCTAGTTTTTAATTGGACACCTACGCAATCACATGCACTTGGATGATCTTTCCAATTAATGATGAAAATTACAATTTTCGAGAAAAGAAGAAGAGCCAAATTATCATAGCATTCAAACTTTGACAAAGGAAGAGTAAAATGTTTAATGTCGCTTTGAAAGAAGGGAAGAAAGAAAAAAAAACCCAATTGAGGAGTCTTTAGACTGTTTCTATGGTGATTGAAACTAAGGTTGTGATTGGCTTATTGAACGATCCGATAACAACTTGGCAAGTGAATTAGTTGAAAATAGGTTTTCTAAACCAATCACAATCGAGGAAATTGTAATTTTTATGATTAATGTATGTATTTGAAGTGCGGGTTACAGACGGATCCTTTTGAAGACACCTGAATTTTTCATGCGTCAAAAGAGACAGTTGCTCAAATTGTCCAAACAAGTGCGAAGACTACTTCACTCTTTCGTTTATCATAGTACACTCAACAAAATTACTCAATTTTGATTGGTCAAGAGCAGTACAATTAATCCAAATTGTACTTCGTAGGAGTACCTATTCGACGGGTATGCGGCAAATTTGAACGTCAACAAAAAAGTGGCCGACAGTCGCTTCGTAACTATACAGTCAATCAAATACGTTGTTCAACAAGAGGTTCGACCTTAGGTCTGTTGGTCATCGGTTTATGAAGTCTTCATAATCTTTAGCATTTCGATCATCTGCAAGCGGGTTAGCCAGTTTCAAGTCTTCTCGGATAAGGACTGTAAACCTTAGGCTTCCTCTTACAACCCTTAAAGATCCCACACATTGAAAGAGTAGTACACAGAATTCCGGGTGTGCTGGTCTTGTCTGATTGACACTGAATCGAGGGCCACAAGTTCATTAGCCTGTGTCTATTTTGTGCTACCCAAATAAAATAAAGACTTCCCAAGTTGTCGTCAATGTTAGGCGATGCTCGAAAATTGGAAGACAAATTGAAATGGAGAACAGGGAGGGACTGCCTGTTAACGTTTATCGAAAAAAGTTATAATAGCGGTGGTTAAAAAAAAAAACGATTTTAGCTCGGAGCCGAAGTAATTTTGAAAGTGAACCTCCAGCGAAGGGGTTATTAAGCTTAGATGGAATAATAATTTTCCGGGGAATTTTTGGCTAGTACGTGCATTGACTTTAACTTAAAATCCAATATGGTCATGATAATACTGAAGGAGGATTCAACAGGAAAATGGCTTAATTGAATTGAATAATTAATTAAATAGATTCCCAACCATTAGTTTGAAAGCATATTGGCTCATGTGAGCTCCTGGTTACGTACATAATTATTCTACTTTTTCTTTTATAGTCGTTTTATCAAGCTGGCCCATTCAGTTGGTTTATATGTCATTGTGCGCCCTGGACCATTCATTTGTGGCGAGTGGGAGTTTGGAGGATTTCCAAGGTAAGTTTGAAAATTGATCAAAACCTACTTGACGTTCAAATTTATCCAGGAAAAGTAGACACAAAGAAAGTTGGGCACCATGCTCTTCCCCTCTAACCATCTAGTTTTGGTTTCGTTCGGGGGTGATCTTTGCGAGTGACCTAACAAATGGGGAGACATGAAAGCAATTCTGAATGATATTTACAATGTTACCTTCTTTGCTGGATAGAAATTAAGGCCACCTCTCGCTAAGAAAAAACATCGTAAGGGAAAGGGGTAGTTCTCCTTCGCTTATAAACCTAAAATGTTTTCCCACACGCAAGAAATTGTACTTGATAAATTAAAATTAATAGTATTCGGCTGTATTTAAAGTTTCAGGCTTGTTCAACCGAATATAACTGTGTTGAATTCCAAAGCACCCAAATTTGATCTATTTCGAAAAGGGTTTTCTTGCAAACACATCTTTCTTTAACCGCTGGTTACATTAAGGTAAAGGTTAATATATCTTTGAGGAACCCCGGCCGCTGGGGCGAGTCAAAATTCAAATGAGTAGCGAATGCTCAGCGATACTACAGACCGAAAACTCTTTTTTGCACTAAATTGTTAGCAAATTAGTTGTAAACAACCGAGAACGTAGGACAGATTTGTGCATGCCAAGCGCGGAACAACGTCAGCACCTAAACTAGTCAAACTGGTTCTCTGTTGTACAATAACCAAGTGTGCAATAACTAACTGTACAATATCACAGAATATTTGAACTCGTTTCGTACGTTTTCTGTACAATGACTAATACCATTGGATAATAAGGGTCCTTATTTAACGCGGTAACCCGTGACAGTGAACTAGAGTTTCTGATAAAATTGTGGACCTCGGTGCTCACCTTTTACTCCCCTTCCTCCGTCAATGCTCCGTTTTACGGCTATTCAAAGCTACACCTACACGGATCAGAGGAAAGTCAAAATAGACCCATATCACTCAATGTCCAAAAAAAAGATTTTGCCCGTCGAACCTCTCATTCAATCTGAGGCTGGACGGGCAAAGACAATGCAAAGACAAAGCCTTTATTCCCCAAGGACTCCAAAATGGCCGCCGAGTGATAAAGGTGAATAGACGTCAATCGAATGAGACAGAAATCGAACTAGCGACCTCCAGCTCAAAAGGAAGCGCACTAACCGACTGAGCTACGCATGTCCCTTAATATAAACCTATCCCTTTTTGAAGTCTAAGTAACCAAAAATATTCAATCTGTTTTATTCTTGTAGTTGGCTGCTGCATGACCCAAAGATGGAGTTACGTTCAACATATCCTCCCTATCTCTCGGCTGTTGACAGATGGTTCAAGAAACTTATCAAAGTTTTAGTCCCTCTTCAGGTAAACTGTGCTTGGATAACTGTGCGTTTTTCTGAATTACCAAAGAAATGCTTTTGACCGATATATTGTGGAAAATAACAGTTGAATACCGTCAGTAAAACCGTTATAACTTAGGACAGCTGTGTTAAATCTGAAAAAGCTTGTTTGACCTGAGCTATCACGCCACGTTTTTGAGGCGCGGACGACACTTAACTGGAGGTGAGAGCCATTTCACATGGGAGGAAAGTAGTGTCTCCCATTTTAAAGGCCGGGATACACAAGGTGATAAGTCGCTGTGACACGTCGCAGAGACAAGTCACCGCAACAATTCGCCTTGTGTGACACGGTTAATTTTGACGCTGCGATCAGTTACACGAATTCAAACCAGTTTGAATTCGTGCGACTGCTGCCGAAAGCAGCGTTGTGGAACCGTGTGTGCACTTCTGGCAGCAAGTAGCGGCGGCAAAATATAAGTGAACCAATGAGAGAGCGTCATATAGTCCGCCATATTGAATTAGAAAACTAGTTCACATTCTCCCTCATACCAGATCGTTGCCTGTGCGACGAACAGGCGTCGTGTTGCAGCGACTTGTTTTTCAAGTAGTACACACGGAGCGACTTGTCGCTTAGTGTGTCTCGGCCTTTAAACTAACCATCTCTAATTGAAAATGGATACTTAGCAACATAAACATGGTTGTGTGAAGACTAGTTATGGGACGGTGCCTACTAATTCAAAAGTATTTTTGCCCCGGTTTATGATTATACAGCAAATGTAGATCTTAACAGGTGTTATTGAAATCCAAAGAGAAAATTGGGGTAACCACGCATTTTTCAAAGACAAATGATGAATAACATTTATAAAAAGCTTTGAAATACAAAGCAATGTATAGCGTTCTTTGTCAAATTGAAGCTTAATTATCTCTCAAAAATAAATGGTTCCCCCCAATTTTCTTTTTGGATACCAAGAGTACTTACTAAGATCTACTTTCTCCGGATAGTTTCAAACCGAGAAAAGATACCACTGTATTGGTAAGCATCACCGATAGGAAACCAGAGTATCTCGAGATGCGCAGCACGTATGCGCAATAACAATAGTAGGCACCGTCCTCAACAGAGAAAACAGCTCACTTCCAGTTCCAGTCCCTGATATTTTCGTTTGTGACAGATGCCAATTCATCTGCTATATTCTTGCCGAGAAAGCTTCAAAGGAACCGGAAGTGAACATTTTACATTCCAGAACAGCAGTCTCTCCCAAACTAATCGTCTGTAAGAGCGAAAAGATACTTTAAAATATAACTGTGGTTGTGTCAACACCAGTTATAAAGGAAAACAGTTCACTTCCGGTTGCCGTTCGTAATTCAAAAACGTCGTGTGCTTAAAATTCCTATTGGCACGCCTTTTGTGCCAAACAACACTAGCCTATGTCATGTTTTGTCACTTGTACCATTCCGTGTCATGATTTAAAGTGAACTTTTCCCAAAGTAGTTATTTATATAAGCCTACATATTTTACATGCTCTCATCTTTTGACTCATCATCAAAAATAATCAAAATGATGCCCATAAATAAAAGGAATTCAGCTTGAAAGAGAGTTTAAAAGGACAAAGACAAAGGAAAGTGGATATATCCATATTTTTCACTTTCATTCCAAAGTGTTTCTTTTGTTTTTGTCCTCTCTGCCTCGCTATCAAGCTGAACTTTAATATCTCGTATGTGGCCAATTAGATGTACACTTTTCAACGTTTTCTCGGCTTTTAACAACCAAGGAGAACCCAGGAACGAGGCCGGATTCCCAATTTTGATATCCAATATAAAGTGTCATTTTAGTCTGGGCCGCATCCACTGCATGTTTCCAACGATAAGATAACTTCTAATTAGTTATGATTAAAGAAAAAAAAGTTTGGCAATTAAATATCTTAAATTTTTGAGCCCAGTCCTTGGTTGGCTAACAATTTCTTTTTGTGTTGTGTACAGTTTTCCAACGGTGGACCAATCATAGCTTTCCAAGTTGAAAATGAGTATGCAAGCTATTCAGAACACTTGAGTTCTGAATATATGGTTCATCTCAGAGATGTAAGAATACATGAAATGAATGTATATGTGACGTGCGACTTATATAAAAAAGAGAGAAGTAATCCACGCAGTTATCTGAACGATTTAAACAGTTGTCTCTCTAACTCTTCATTCATCGAGCCCTTCAAGGAACAAATCAGCTCAACAAATTGACGTGCTCCCAACTGTGTGCCTTAAGCTCATTTGGTAGAGCATTGCACCCGCGCGCATCGGTGAGGTCATGGGTTCGAATCCCGTTGGAGTCACCTGAAGTTTTCACATGTCCATAAGAGACTGCTTAAATTGCTTGCTTAAATTGTCCAGATAAGTTCGAGGATCACTTCCCACTTTCTTTCATGTCTTTCATGTATATGATCCATTTTATTTCTCATTTCATCACGTCAAAATACACTTCTTCAGAAACCACTACAAACTGAAAAGAGCTACCTATTTCAGAAGTGTCTGGCGTAAGCTCATTAATTTAACTTTCTTTAAAAATTGATTTGCACCAGTTCGTACTTGTTCCACACGCAGTAAGATTAACATAGGGGAAGAACGGAGAAGGGCAAAAATATAGATAAACTATAATTATATGCCCTTTGAGGTAACCGTAATTATTTTAAGATAAAGAGAAAGGTAACTAACTACAAGAGAAGAAACGAAGACGCGAATGTATATATATACCTATTATAAAGACAGTTAAAAGAGTTTATCTGTGCGAAATAGTTTTGGAAGAGTACTCTTTTAAGCAATTGTCTAGTTGCCACATGACGGTACGGTAAACTTTGGATAAAGGAATATCATTCTAGTAATAACGTCCAATAATTTTTGGGCAGAGGTTTTGTATGTGTTTATTCTGCAAGGACGAGTAGATATATGGTGTACGGGTGTACTTCGAGCGGAGTAACAACCGTTGCTCAGACACAAAGCGGAGAATGCTGTTCAATGGCTAAAGTGATTACGTTTGGATAAAGGAATATTATTCTAGTAATAACGTCCAATAATTGTTGGGAACAATTTTTGTATGCTTATTCTACAAGGACGTGGATTTAGATGCTGTTTGGGTGTACTTCGAATTCAAGTTTGCTCAGGCACAAAAGGGACAGTCTGATGTTTGATGGCTTTGTTTGCAACTGAAACAGCTGCATGTCCTTTTAGATCAAATAGTTGTACTGCGCACTTGTCTTGGGACCCTTAGAAGACAACAAACAATATAAATTATTTTCGAGTATTTTCGAATTCAAAATCAACGCTAAATTTCAAGATAGAAATACAGAAACTATTCTGCTGAGCATATTCAAAAATAGTGTTGTTAGACAAGAAACATTACCTTTCTCCGGCTAAAACTATAGTTAAAGAGTAGAGCTTACAAATTGAACAAGGTTTTTGTATACATCTCAGTTTAATTAGATACTTAGAACATAGAATAGCTGCTCGCAAAATGTAGTTTTCGCCAATACTGGGAGGGTAGGCCAGCGGGGTTTTAAGACCTGCGCTTAAACTCACACTCCAGTAGACATCTCTGCTGAGTCTACAAGCTCTGGCGTATCAGAGCTGGACCATCTTTCACAGTGATCACTGTAAGTTCTGTTGGTTTTTAGGTTATGAGCAATGAAGGTCTTTCAGAACTGATGTTTACTTCTGATAATCTATGGGAAATGGAGCGGAAGAAATATGAGCTACCCGGAGGTACTGAACAATGATTGAGTATAATCTGCCAAGGACCCACCCCTTCCCCAGTATGCCGTCTTATCTTCTAAGCTGATGAAGCCTTAAGTATTAGCAAAAACGTCTTAAAGCAGCATCTTAAAATACAGTCAGCGCCAAACTATTACTAAAGAACTTTTTCATTTCTCTGTTCCGTTTTTTTTTTCTTGCTATTTTCAGTTATGAGGACTATGAATTTGCAAAAAGACGAAGAAGATTCTATCAAAAGGCTAAAAAAGCTGCAGGTAATTCAGCAGAATTTGAAGTCACCCTAACCTCAAATGATTGTCTTTGTTGAGATAAATCTCTACACCTATGGCCAACTTATTTTTCCATGTTCACTTCGAAATCTTCCTTTTAACGCGTCTTGAAACTTTACAAAGGCAGAAGTCGTTTGTCCAACGGGCGAGCTATTTAGAGATTGAGATCGGTCCAAGAGCGAATTAGATAAGACTGTTGATCGATCACTTTGCGGCCTTGCCTCAGCACGGTTACAAATGGATTTATTTTTAGATTCATTTAGCGCGCGAAACAAACAAAGGGCCACCACGCTCCTACTCATGGGCTCCTGGTTGTCGTTAAAACCTCGACTTTGGTGATTTCACGTTGTTTTGCAGAACACCGCAAAATTATGCGATAGAAAGGATGCTGCACGTTCAGCACCAATATTTCTTCTGTTTTTAACCAATGACATTCTTGTTTTGGGGCATTCTTGTTGAAGAGCGTGTCGTAGGTCCTAAGTTCCTCTTGAACTGCGTGGGTCTACACTTGAGTGACGTAACAAATGGCCGCACAATGCCAAATCGTATTCAAGCACTCGTCTAAAAGTTAAAGAGCTTGATCCTTGAAATTGTGCCGTTACATAGATCTAGCATTGGAGTTGTAGCTAGGCTCCTGGGGTATTGTCTCCTTTTCACACTTAAATAAAGTTCATTATTATTATTATTAATAATATACATAAATTATGCAATCTGATTGGCTGAGAGAAGTGCCGTTTTTCGGTAACACAGTGCAGAAGAGAGGTAACTGAATGTAAAAAAAGGTAAGAAAGCAAGCATTCTGATTGGTGAATGAACAAAGAAGTTCACAGATAGCCAATCGAATGCGAGCCCTGGATGGCGCAAGTTGAACTTACAAAATGGCGCACAGATTTGGCGAGAACGCGAGAGTAGTAATGTTTTCATTAAAGGTTTGAAGGAAACTGCACAACAAAGACTACAAAGGAAGACATAGAAAACTGGATAATGAAAGTTTTGAACCGTTCGCCCACAACAAAATTGTCGGTAGGATTTTTAAGCCATAGTTCTAAGAAAGACGAACAAGACTGGCGAGACTACGAGCCGGCTGACAGTCTTCGTGTAATGGTGAGGCTCAAAACACTTTTTATGTATATTATTAATAAGTAATCACATTATTTTTCTCATGCAATTTGGAATAAATAAGCCTTGTAAATTTTTTCAAAGACTTCAAATTGCACTCACCCTACGGGCTCGTGCAATTTTGGCCGTCTTTGAAAAAATTTACTCGTGCTTATTTATTCCAAATTGCACTTGAAATCATGTGATTACCTAAACTTATTATATGACTAGCTCCGTGTGCGGGCAAAATGAACCAAACCCCGCGCTGTGATTGGCTACCCGAGCGGGCAAGATGGAGCTATACTGTCCTCTCGGTATTTTTCGCGTGGTCCCGCACGGATCAAAGATCAGTTTTTGGTGTTTTATGCCATAAGATAAATCCCTTATTGACCAAGCTTGTTTGGTCAAGATTTCTGGATATTGGCCTCGTTCTTTTTTTGCGTGTTTATGGACCTTGACGAGCATATAAACACACAAAAAAGAACTTGGCCAATATCCAGTCATCTTGACCTCAATCTTGGTCAATATTTATAACCCATATTATATAAATTGTACTTTTGCGAAATTAAAAAAAAATACCGTTGACGGAGAATAATTAGAGTCAGTTCAAAGACGACTTTCACGTTGTTTTTAGAAATGAAAATAAAGATGATATGTAGTATTTATTTGTTTTGTTCCCTCAGCCCGATAGGCCGTTAATGGTGGCAGAGTTTTGGCCAGGATGGTTTGATAATTGGGGTGATGGGCATTATCATATGGACCAAGAAACGACTGTCACCAGAGTCTCAAACATTCTCAAGGCCGGAGCATCGGTTAATCTCTACATGTTTCACGGTATTCACCAACAATTAGAATCCGAGTTAACCTCCAACTAAAAGTTAGATTCGATAAGAATACACTTACTTCCAGCTTTATATTAGCGGCTAACCTTGAACCACTAGGAACATATCTAACCATGGAATGTGATCTTAACTGAGGCAGGATTTTTTCAGTTTTTATCTAGTTAAGGCCACATCATCAGTCTTGCAAGTGATTATCTAGTTTTAATTTTTTGGTGACGAATCGTGCAATCTGATTGATTCTTGGCACAGTTCACTGATTTTCCCTGCCCACGGGCACGATAAACCGCCGAGAACCAATGAGATTGCAGGACTCGTTATCTTTACTATACCGGCCGACCCCTAGCCGGCAATTAGCCGATTTTTTTAGCAGTTAATTACTCTATTACAAAATAATATTCTTTATATTAGTGTAAGCCATCCTCCAGGCAAATTGATTATTACTGATTTATGCATAAGAAGTAACAAAACGGAAAACTCATATTACTGAAAGGTCGATTTAATTTCTAGCTTTCAATAGACAGGTTTGAAAATTATAGATGGTCTCATCTCAAACGTTCTTGACAATGTGCTTTTCTTATATTTATCAGAAAATTTTCACTACATTAGATCAGATTTTATCGATCTATGGTAACTAAGTTGAGAAACTTTTCTTCCTCTCTGTCGATAGCGATATACCCATACCATGATATGTCCTGTGAGAATTTAAAATACCCACCCAACCAATGCACAACATATCAATCAGAATTCTTCTGTCAACAATTTGCTTCTTAATTTTGTTTTCAAAGGAGGGACCAACTTTGGTTTCATGAATGGCGCTATTATTATTCGTTGGATACGCCCGTTTTCCTATCAGCCTGCAGTTACATCTTACGGTAAAGGACTGTTCAAATCGATTTTGTCAATCGTCTTGACTGTTGAGCTAATGTGGGCCTTTAAGCACGTGACATTTGTGAGCGAAGGTCAGCAACCGGAAGTGAGCTGTTTTCCATCATAATGTGTCTTCTCACAATCACATTTGTATTCCTCAAAACCCGGGGGGCAAACGGTTTCAACACTTGCTTCAACTTCCGTTCGATTTTGTTGAACAGCCTTCCCCCCCCACGCCCCCCTTGTTTCAACCGTGTTGAAACATGTTGAAACGAAGTTGAATCAATGTTGAATGAGTTTAAAAGCATCTAAACTTTGCTTCAACAACCATTCAACATTTTGTTTGTTTTCGCAAATGTTGAATGAGGTTAAAGACGTTTGCCCTCTCTTTCATCATTGTTGGTTATGCGCGTGCGCACTTATCGCTCCTCAATGACACATGCATGTCGGTATACATGCAATTCTGCATCCATGGTAACAACAGCGACTGCAGTATCGGTTCTCTGTTAGAGACGATTAGTTTCAAAATCTGTCAGAGAGTACTATCCTGGCAGGCGATACGTTCACCCTTCCGACTTCCGTGGCACGAAAACGTCGCATTCTTAAACCCCCTATTGTTCCTTTTAAAGGAAAACTTGTTTATCATTCACAAGGGTAAGCACAATTGTCAAGGAAACTTCTCATGGATTTACTTACTGGTGTAAAGAGGGCTCTAGCGTCACGTTTACGGCAAATGGCCAAAAACTATTACCATGCATAGAGAGAATGCGCCATTTCCACAGTCCCAGTCGAGGCAGTATGGTTTTATTGGTTTTATTGTCAGCTAAACTCAGTTTAATGGACTGTCTCCGTCGAGTGTCTCTTAGCTCAGCGGTAGAAATCGGAAGGTCGTGGGTTCGAATACTGCTATTGAGCACTGGGATTTCCACCGAGTATTTCCGAGTCACGATCGAGAAAAATACATCTCAATTAAGAAAACTTATTTGATGTTGGCTCATTCTGTGCCTGTTAACTACATTTAAGAAATAGAAAACATGTACCGTGTTTCTATCGAGTTATAGAAACACGAGTGAAAGTTTGGGAGAACGAGAAATGCTGTGGGAACACGAGCCACAGCTGTTTCGAAACACGGAGTACATGTTTTCTATTTCTTTTAGAAAACAACGCGACTAGAAAAAGGAAAACAACTCGTTAACTCTAATTATCAAAATGTAAATTCTCTTTGCTCGCGCCATCACTACGTCATCAGCTCGTGCTAGTTCTGTGTCTCCATCGAGTTATAGAAACACGATTTTTAACCAATCAGCACGCGTATTTTGTTAGGATTGTTTTCTAAAAATCTCTGCGCTGATTGTTTGCACTTGAGGTGATTATTAGTACGCGATAATCACCGAAGCGGACGAATTAATTAATTGTTTTAAAGAAAACGCACATTTTTCAAGTAATCACCTACGTAATTATACAAGAACAATTGTACACCTCAGGCTCGACACGAAGTCGAGGTTCTTATTCACCTCGCTTTCGGTGAAGAATTGTTAAATATCGCGTAACCTCTCAAAAGAGGGCTCAGGGAGAAAAGTTAGTGTCATTGCCGTGTTACGATGCTAAATCTCTCTAGCGTCAATCCCAAACTAGTTACGTGTAATTCTGTACATGCATGCATTGCAACCCGGCGGGTAAGACGAATTTGGTTTATTTGGCTTAGGCCTAGGATTTATATCAGTACCACATGTATCACATAGTCTCATCGCAGTTTACTATTCTTTCTCTAGAGGGAGATCAAACTCGTTCCCAGAGTCATCGTTCCCTTGATCAGCGGTCGGGAAAGAGAGACTCTGGTCAAATCCAAAAGGCCATATTTTATTGACTGTTGAAAAAAGTTCACTCTCATTTCTTGCTATTTTCAAGCTCTAAACTCAAAATCGTTATTTTCTCTGGATTTTTATCTATACGAGGTTCAAGATGATCTATAAATATATATATAGTTTTTACAACTTAGCAGTTCGGTAACGTTTTTGTTTTTGAGAATACAGCATTTTAAATTTCCGAATTGTCACTTGCTTGATACTGATATCTGTTTTGATTGAAAAAATGTCTCTCGCTTTTTTTGATTCTCCGCAGTTTAAACGTTTCAAGCGACTTAGGAGATGTGTTTATACTCATATGTCTTGTCTCGCGACTGAAAAGAAAGCAATTTCATGGCAATGTGAACTCCAGATGTTTATGTTGATTTCTGGCCCTCTCCCTTTGCACACGCGCAGGTATTAAACCAGAAGCAGAGTTTTCTGGTCCTACTTTTGGATAAGGGTAGCGGTAGCGGAGGCTCTGGGAACGAGATTGGGTGAGCTCGGACGTGAGCTTGTAAAGGCGCCTCTTACAGCCGATGTTAGTCCATAGTAATTTGGATTTCACCCGCCCAATCCACGCATATGTACGTGAAAGGAGGACAGACCACAATACAAGGGGTCTTCCCCCTACTCTTCACGAACGGTGTGTGGGTCCTTTAACGTTCCTCAGTGTTGTTTATAGGAAAGGTTAAGACCCCGTTTTTTGATCCCGCCATCCTTCCGCATTGCAGCCTGGTGCTCAACCAACTCAACCACCAGTCCGTGGTGCACCGCCATGCCATTGTCCGGTTCTTATAGTTCAACAACGTTCACATGTTTTTCATTTGTTTGCAGATTATGATGCTCCTTTATCCGAAGCTGGAGACATCACAGCCAAGTTTTGGGCCTTGAGGAAACTTTTCAAGCAATATAACCCCAACGTTGAGGAGCAAGGTTAGGCAAATGTTGTTGCCTCGGTGGTGGGATAAATCATGTATTTCAGGGCATTCCTTTGACGTACTCCACGAAAAAACAACGTGAAATAACCAATTCTTAGATTTTGACGACAACCTTAGCATAAAACCATGAACCATTATTTTTTTTTATGTTCATTTTAAAATCGCTCGTACCAAACCAGTTACTCGATATTTCGCCCATATTGCACCTCGTGAACAATGTAGAAGAATCCGCGTGAAATGAAGCACTGAGGATGGTGCTATGTTCTATTTTGGAGTGGCAGTGTCCTTTTGTAACTATGCAATCAAAGTAAAAAAAAAAAAAAAAAACACGCCAAAATGTCATTAATATTGTTTTCCTAGGAGGTCAGTTTTCTTCTTTAGAAGAGTTTTTACCAGCGTGTGTCGTCGCCTGGCCATAAAGGGAACGTGACAGCAAATGGCAGGCCTCCATTTGTCATAAATTTAAATAAATTCTTAAGATCTCCCATATTTTGTTTTTTTTGTCTCTTTAGTACTTGTTTGCCAGCAGTGGCTGACAGGAAAAAATGCCTCGAATTTTGGTGACGGCAAAGAATTTAAGGCTCTGTGCAAAGGCAGCATTTTTAGTCAACAACTCCCAACATTGTTGGGTGCTACATGTTGCCTCCCTTTGCACTACCATTGGGAGTTCTTCCGAGAAGTTTGAAACTTGTCAAACATTTGAGCCAACAACGCCCAGCATTTCTTTTGTTTCGTGAATGCTAAAGCGTAGCGTAACAATGTTGCACCTGTTTACACAGCTCTTCCAAGATTGTTTTGCCAGCAACGTGCATCACGTATGGTCTCCTTGGAGAAAGCAAGCTATTGTAGCTATTAAAATGTTGTAAAACAAGATTCTTCACTTTCTCAACAACTCTCAGCATAATATAGATTTGACAAAGTAGAGAATGGCAGTCTAATTTCGTAAGTTTACGATGTCTTATGGGTTTTATCCTTCCCATAATACTCTGCACCACTTCCATCATTATCCAAGGTTGCCAAACCAACAACGACACAACATCTCCCAACTGGAAACTGATTGGCTTTTATTTCCAAGTATCCCGGCGTTCAGAACTCAATTAAAATTTATTAATTGATTAATTAAAACATTTATTCCATTCGCGCTTGTTGGATGCGAGACTGCATGGTTATAGCCATCTCGGCTCTACGTGCCTCGTTGCCAGGCTATTCACCACCTCATATCCAACGCGTGCTCATGGAATATTGTTAAATACTCAAATAGCTATAGAATAATCGAACGACTGAAAGTGAAATTTTAACCTTTTTTCCTTTTGTTTTTGCTAGTGCCAAAGAGTTTTCTGTACCCACAGAGAAAAGTGTATGGTAATCATGATTTTAAATTAAATTTGCTGAATCACTTGAACATTCAGGCCTTACGAAATGGCCAGCACGAAATCATTTGTTGGGGAGACTCTAAATACACGATTAAATCAAATCAAATGGAAGTTGAAACGAATATTTTCAATCTCCATGTTAGCTTATAGTCTTTCATAAATCAAACAAGAGTTCTCTTGTGGTTACAAAAGAACTGACCTTTCATTAATGGTTTTCTTTGGCTTTTCGTTCATTTTGGCTCAAAATGCCTCTGGCTGTACTTACGTTTTGGGTAAAAAAAATAACAGGTTCTCCATATATTTGAACCATCAACAAAAACAACATATACCCGTATTCTGTATTAAGCGTATTTTACTGAAGACTACTTAAACAGAGAACGAAGTCACTTCGTTATAACTTGATTCATGTCAATACCGCAGCACCTGTGGAAGATAGTTTGACCGACAACATTTGTTTTACAAAGGTCGCATACCGTTGTTGCAGTTTTAGTTGTTGCTTTGTACGAGTTCCAAGAGTCTTTATTTTGTTATGCTCAGAAACTGTTAAGATGGAACACTATTTGGAAATTTCTGACATTGCCCCCTTGTTTGTGAGTATGAACTAATTTTTTTCATGTTAGATCGTGAACACTACTGCTACGACTATTAACGATAACGATAACGATAACAATAACGATGACGATGGCGATGACGATGACGATGACGATGGTCGGACGATGACAATAACGATAACGATAACGATAATGATAGTTATTTAACTATAATTAATATACTACTTTCTTAAAGATTCTTTGACCTGGGCCATTTAAGTTTCAATAAGAATAAAACACAAAAAGCGGTTAGAAACATTTGCTTGAACTGCAGAAGTTGTTATATGTTACAACATACATCATCAGAAGTGACTGTTATTCAGTTACAGATAAATGTAATTCTGTTTTTCTGTCAAGTAATCGGCGCTTCGTTTTCCCAAGATTATTGCAATTCACTACTTTCCCATTCCCATAATGCAATACGTTTTGGTGGGTTCTTTGCATAAAAGCAATGCAAGTCATTTACTCTCGGGGCTGGTTTTATGCTTCAGTAAACTGGATATCCGTGACTTAAAGCCAGCCTTAAATGAAAACGTTCGCAATGAGAAACTTTATCTCCATTCCAGTTCTTATAATCAGCGTATTTCTCGTTGTTTAAATTCGTTAGTTGTTAATCAAATTCGTTAATTCCCAATCCCAATCCGTTTCAGTGGTTTATGAAAAGTTATGCAGTTCAAGCAAATGTTTGTAACCGCTGCTTGTGTTTTACCAGAAACCCATAAGGGTTGAAACGTGTAACGGCCCCTTGAGTGCTGGGGAACAAGCTTCTGAATATTCAATTTGCTAAGTACCATATTTGGAACAACAAGAACGAGGGATCTCCAAATATGGTACTTAGCACTGAAACATTCAACCAATCAGTTCGCACTGAATATTCGGAAGCTGTGAACGCGCGTTACACGTTTCAACCCTTATGGGTTTCTGGTTTTACTCTTATACGATACTTTATCAGTAGTACATTCGCCAAGTGGCTCTTCGCCAACTCATCACAGTTATTAACACAAATCAAGCGAAACCACACATTGGTTTTTGAGGAGAGGGAAAAATTGGAGTACCCGGAGAAAAACCTCTGGGTGCAGAGTAGAGAACCAACAAACTCAACCCACATGTGTCACCGAGTATGGGAATCCAAACCAGGCCACATACACTAGATCAGCTAAATGAATGTTGTGCCCAATTCAAACTCTGGGGATAAAACATTTTGATCCAGGTGTCACCATATTATTTAAATGTGAATGCTAGATTATAATGCAAATACAATACACAAGGAATCTTAAGCCCAGGAGCCGATATGAATTCGGCATAACACGGAGTTAGACGATTTGAGTACTCTCACCAGTGCTCCAACCCGCCTGCTCCTTTCAAGATCA
This sequence comes from Montipora foliosa, assembly GCF_036669935.1. NCBI lineage: Eukaryota > Metazoa > Cnidaria > Anthozoa > Scleractinia > Acroporidae > Montipora > Montipora foliosa. The sequence goes on from NC_090881.1 coordinate 9,758,003, forward strand.
AGAGAATTCGAGATAAGGGAGCTAGCGAATCCCTGTGCATCACGATAATTCTCTAAGACTTTATTGCGTTCGACAGAGGAGAACGCATACTGTTTTTGTCGTTTTTCGAGATCGATCGCGTAGTTTTTTTTGATGACGTTGTCTTCGATGCTAGTTGATTTCGAGGTTTTCGACGGACTAGCTGACATTTCGCCTCGATTTCATGGGGTAAATCGGTAGCCATAGTGATTGCAGGCATCCCCTCTTGCGAAAAGCGCTGGTTCTATGAGTGTTTGGGTATTTTTTCATCGCTCTTTTAAGTTTTTTAATGTGAGTGAATTTATGTCGATTTGTTCAGAGTATCTCGAACCAATATGACCGATACTACGTAACAGAACATCAGGAACCTGTGTACTGGTGTGTTTTCTAGGAAACAAACGCCGCAATTCGCACAGTCAACAAGTCGGAGCGCGTAAAGAAATGTGACACCCGAACGATATATTCCCTTCGGTCATTACATAAGATTAATGCCGATTACTTGAAGTTGCTCAGCCATGGATTTCTAAAATACGAGTCTCTTACCAAATACACAAAATCAAAATACACAATCATTGCATATAGCTGAGTAATGTTCATCGTCGGGTCGAAATGCACGCGCGTTCATACGATTTCCTATAAAAGATTTATGTCTCCTAAGGTGATTAATTGTCAGGATTCCGTTAAATGACCATTCCGATTGGAGAAAGGCATTGCGATGCATATGGCGTCAACGAAAGGCAATCTCTTCTCGGCCTGTTGGCTAAAATTAAGTGGCATTGTCAGACCATTGCATCCCGGTACTTTCTTCAGGATCTTATGAGGCGAGCATTACACGTGTAACCTCGTTACCGGCTCGCGAGGGCCTTCTAGAACAAATTTAAATAATTTTTTTCGCAGTTTTGGTTTCTGTCCATTTTCATGTATAAATAATTTTCAACGTTCCGGGCAACTTGGCTACGAATTGGGGTGCAGTTTTCCTTCGTTGTGCGGTAGTTCCATTTCTCAAGAATTTTTGCGGCTAAAAAACTTGGTCACCCGAAAATATTAAACCTTTTTATCGGCGTTGCGCCTTGACCTGCACTTTTGTGCTTTCACAAGCCTTACTCAACGAAATATTTGTTGTCAAGTTTTTGTCTTCAACCCACCGCGAAATCTTCCCTTTAATTCCCTTGAAAATGACGTACTATCCAGATTTCCGTCAAACTTGGCACAATTGATATTCATGCACAGGACATTAAAAAAATACAGTAATAAGATGGGGTCACCAGGCTTCTTTTCGCGCCGCATGCACCGTATTTTAAGTGGTTTTTTTGCCGAAATATGAGAGAAGCGTTCCAAACTTGATCAACCTGAAAAATTGTAGTTATATAGCAAAAGCTACTGAATATTACTGAAAACTTCAGCGCTACTTGTTTGTCCGGGGCAAAATCTTTCGGTAAAGTGATTTCAAATTGGACCACTACGTAACATCACCACTTCACACTCAGTGTCTTTTTCACGTCATTTAGTATATTAATACTACAACTTCTACTATCCAACCTTTTTTCTCCTTAAAAATATGTTTTCCATGTGCCTTAAGGGGTCACCGTGCTAGTTCAGGAGAAATAGCCATTCCTTGACAGATTAAGCTTGGCATCAGTGAAAATCCGCCATTTTATCAATGTGCTCTATCTAATGCGTGCGCCAATGGCGCAAGAAAGTTTCGAAATGCAAAACCAGGGAATCACGTTAAGCATGGAACACAAGACACGCGAATTTATCGAATCTTTTTTTACCGGCGTTTCGCATTGACTCGCACGTTTGTGCTTGAAAAGCTCATTTGAAACATGTGGTAACCAGACCGGACCGGCTAGGGCAAGAGTATTGTTTTAAACACTATTCACTCGGCGGGTTTTTTCCTTCAACGCACGCTGGGCTAAGTTTATCTTCTTGGAACCTTGGATTGAGCTTGATATTTATTGAATTTTGAACTACGCTTATTGGACATGACTTATATATTAGGATTGCCTTTGTTTATAAACCATTTTGTAAACTCTTGGATTGACTACAAAAACCAAATGCAACAACCTTTTATAAAAATAAATGAGTGGTCGATAGACCACGTAAAAAAAAGTGTCTTTCACTACCCTTCTGCTTTGTTTCCAAAGCGATCGCCGAACGCACTTTAACAATCTGACATTAATACTAGTTTTAGTTTGCGCGCATGCTACTGAGGCGACTTCGTCTCCTTTTTGTTCCCATGACCGCGCGGTTCACTATCACAATCGAGAGATCTAGCATCTCGTTTACGACAAATGGCGCGTCAGAATGACAATTACGTATTGCCACATTCAAAAATCTAAGTAAGTTTTTTGGTTTAATTCATTTCTTGCCTATTAGCTACATATATCAAGTAAGTTCTAGAAAAGAAAAAGCAAGTTAGAGTAAGAGAATTTTCATTCTTTTAAGGTGGCTCAAACCGTTCCAACAATCAAGGGAATATTTTGTTAGAAGAATTATCTCTACAACACTGTCTCACGTTACTTCGATTTTATGGTACCAAATGAGACACCAATAATCAAGAGAAGCTATGATCTTCGCAGTTATGAACCTAATTTTTTCAATTACGTAGAGAAGCCTGAAAAATTCAGGACTTCAACGGGGTTTGAACCCGTGACCTCGCGATACCGGTGCGACGCTCTAACCAACTGAGCTATGAAGCCACTGACGTTGGGAGCTTGTCATTTGTGGGTTCTAATGTTCCGGTAAGGAATGAATCAACGATGAAATGATATATGAAATGGATCATATATGAGCTGCGGACATGAAATTGAGTGAAGTATGCTCCTCGCAGTCATGATTTCATATCCGTACTTCATACATGATCCATTTCATATATCATTTTATCATTGATTCATTCCTCACGGGAACACCAATAATTCCTTGACAAGATGCTCTCATCGGTGTTACTTGATTGGTTATCATGGAAACAAAAAGCCATGCAAATACGCCCTTTATTTTGTCTTTAAACGCTTATATTTCAAAAAACCCCATTTGTTATGGCTGAAACGCGATTAGCAAGCTAAAACTCTCTACAAAGTTGAAAAAATATTCCCTGGACCGCACTTAGAGCCACCTTAAATTTTTCCAGTTGTCATCCCCTAAATCCCTCCCCCACCCCCCACTCATTTATTTGTTTGTTCTTTTGCAGACATCTGTTGAGAGTGACAAAGTCATGCCCATGGAAATGCTCCCGATAAATAACAATGGAGGCCAGGGATACGGATTTGTATTGTATCAAGCAGAATTACAGACGGTGCCAAGAGAAATAACAATATTTAACATCAGCGACAACGCACAGGTATCAAATGTGGTGATACGCGAGGCCCTCCCAAGGGTTTTGGTGAACAAGGGAACATGGGTAATTTGAACTACTGGGAAACAAAGACAAAATATCTTAGGGAACAAGGGAAAATAAAAAAAGTTAGGGATCAAAAGCGGAGAACAAGTTTGGATGTAATTTTTGGATCAAGGTAACACCAGGAAATTTTAAATTATTACAGGAGCCCATGGGTTCCTGATTATTATGAATAAGGGTACAAGGATCCTCCTTGGGAGGGTCTCGTATCCCCGTTTTCTTTGGCTTTTCAGGGTTTTAAAATCTGCGTTTTTTGTTGCCCAGGTTTTACTTGATGGTCGAGTAATTTACCGAACCGATGTAATGAAACAAGGAACATGGAAAAATATACATTACATGGATCAAACAGAACTCTGGAAAGTAAATATAGAGCGGATCCATTCTGAAAAGGTGAGGCTTGTAATAAAAAGAAAAAAGTGTCTCTGGTTAAAATCTAAAGACTTGGAAAAGGAAATTGGCCATTCATTACGGACACCAATTGCTTGTTGTTGTTTCTGACCTTCAGCTTGCATTACAACTACGCGAATGAGTGCAACAGGAGCACACAATGAGAAGTGTACAATTTCATTGTATTCGTGGAACTGCGTTTTTACAGACCGAGTTATTTTTCGACTAGTACTAGTTACCGCTAAGTGCCAACGAGACAGTCAATATCATCGACAGTACATGGTTTGCAGATTTGTATGTTTTGGAACCCAACAGTACAGTTGTTGTAATCTTTTTATTTCAAAGTACTGCAGTTCAACTTATCAAAGATAACAATAACAAATAACAACAGAAATGTAAGTAAAACCCTTGCACACTTTGTATCTCGAACAACAATGTAAATGATAAGCTGTTTTGCAATAATATTGAAAGTGCTGTTGTAATTTTTGTGAGGCCGTAAATTTAACAGGAATATGAAATGATTAAGTTGGATAAAATCAATGCGACGTACAAAAAAAAAGCGTTTTCAGTCAAACCATGTCATAGGGAATCAAATTCAAAAACCCTCTTGCATGACAAATAAAAGTTATTTCACTTGAAGAATAGGCCACTTGGGAAAATACCATAATACTCTTTGTCTGTCCCCCCAAATTTTGCAAAAGCATTGCTTTTGTTTTCTCTTGGGACCGTTGTAAGTCCCAAGAGCTAGAACTGGAAACAATGTTTATGCAAAATTTGGGGGGACAGACAAGGAGTATTATGGTATTTTCCGAAGTGCCTATTTCTGTTTTGCAAGATAGACCCATTAATAGTCCAAGTTCAAGTTCTCCATGACCGCTGAATAAAAACACTGAGGACGCATTTTTACAGGGTTAGCCTCCATATGAATTGAATATATTCACAAATACCGGCAGTGAGGTGCCTGGAATTGAAACTAAACAATATACAGAGTATCCCACGGTGAAATGAGTCATCTTCTCGCCGGAATTTGTGAATATATTTACTTAAGATGGAGGCTAATCCTGTAAAAATGAGTCTTAAGTGCTTTTATTCAGCGGTCATGGAAAACTTGAAACTGGACTATTCTTTTGTCAAATTGATCGTTTAAAGTACACAGACAATATTATTTCCTTTGAAAATTAAATTAAATTGTTCACAACTCATTGGTAATGGCATGCAGGCCGCTGATTCAGTCTTGAGCTCGTTCACTCCTTATAGAGCACGCTGATTCGAAAATAAAAATCACAATGGTCAGAGAAATTCATAAGAATGTGTTTTCCCCCCACGTGAATGATGTCGCTTCGTGTCAGTTTGGCTAATGACATCACACATTAAAACACATACTTTCATTGGTTTTGAAGTCACATGATAAGCGGCCTTTGTTCCCTTACCTTAGTTTACATTACATTTTCTCTGGAGCGCTCAAATTGTTTTCTGCATACTCAACACTCTCGGGCTTCGGCTCTATGAAGGCTGCTGCCTGGTCAGCCTCGTGTCTTTGCTTGGCTGACTCGTTGGCAATTAATTTTCCCGCGAAACTAGACCTTTTCAGCGAATCACAAGTCTTGCATGAGAAATTATTACCCATGGGATTGAGAATGGTCACTCATGGAAACCGAATCTTACTTAAGTACTCGTTTAAAAAGAGGCCAATCTGTGAAAATTCCGTTATATAGACCTAGTATTGGAGTTGTAGGCCCCTGTTATGGCTCCTGGTGCCAATGAATGGTTTATTACACGCTGATTCAAAAGTAAAAACACTTACATCAAGTGTGCACAACACACTCAAGTTGTCGTTAAAACCTATTTGGTGATTTACTGTTGTCGTTTTTTGAAGTATGACAAGGAAATGTATTAAAATGCGTGCTGCACGTGCATCACGACTTTTCTCCCTTTTTTAAGCAATAATTTTTTTGCTTTGTGACGTTGTTGCTGCAGTGGCCGTCGTCTTTGCTTAAACTTCCTATTTTAGCGTGCGACATTTTAGGGACGCGGATGGCAACCGGAAGTGACTAAACTAATCTGAATCACCTCTGATGGAGAAAAGATACTTAGAAATATAAATGTGGTTGTGTGAAGACAAGTTAAAAGAGAAAACCAGCTCACTTCCGTTTGCTGTGCACGTCTCATGCTTAAGCTCCCTATTGTGACGTTTTGCGGTTGCTCTGTTGTTATTAGAGCGGTTTTCCATTGAGTGTCGAAAGTAATTAGCGAATTGCTTTGGTTTATGATTACTTTACTCAGTGAAGTTCTCCGCCACTTTTTCAACCAATCAGAAGTGAAACCAAAACCAATCGTGACTTGCGCGTGCACATTTTCCCGCGTTTTGTGTCGGCTACGTGTAATTGCTTCGAGTTTTGATTGGTTTACCGGATTGTCTCCTTCCTTTTTGATTGGCCAAAGTAATTACTTTTTACGACACTCGATTAAACCTCACTTTATACAAAAGCTCTTACTAACCCACAATCATTATTGCTGTATTTGTTCCTGGATACAGGATCTTTCGAAGTTGCCTGTTCTGGATATTCTTGTTGAAAACATGGGGCGTTCTAACATTCTCCCAGTTATGAATATTCAGCGAAAAGGTTGGTTCAACGCATTAAGTTACTTGATTTTGTTAAACATTTGCATTTTTTAAACAATGAAACGACTTCGTAT
>NC_090881.1:9779501-9794501 GCF_036669935.1 Montipora foliosa
GTTCAAGTTCAAGTTCAAGTTTATTTCTTTCTTAAAAGTATCAAGTAACAATGAGAGCGACCCACAGGCAGCATAGCTAATCGAGGCAGGTCGTTCGATAGGTTCAACTAATAGTATCCTAAGATTCCAAATTGGCGCTGCATCTAATTTGCTGCATTTTTGGAAACATGAGATCACCAACACCTTGAACAACCTGGTACCCGTAAGAGCACCCGCGATCATATTGAAATGAAAATCTAGACACTCTACATTAACAGGCTTCAGTTACCATTGTAGACAGTATACATTGTTAGGCGGGAGATTGGGTTGCAAAACCCCATACATTCACAGAAGGTGTTTGCCCCCCAACCAATACGGTGTCCGAAACCGTGAAAAGGTCTATCGCTGGCAGGATTTCGTTAAATATGAGTATACCGATTGAAAAGGCATAACGATGCATATGGAGTCAACGAAAGGCAATCTGGTGTTGTACACTGGAGACTGTACATCTTGGTCTCCCATCCAGATACTTACCCAGTCCCACAGGATTTATATCCTCAGTGAGAAGGACACGGATTTGGGTAATTGCAGATTTCTGACTACGCAGAAAAAAGGAAAGAAAAAGGAACTTACCCGCTTTTTTAAAAGACGTGGTTTGCCTATGGCATCCCACGTAATAATGTTTTTGCTCATAAAAGAGTGAGCAGAACGAAGAGGTTTCATGGTTTCATGGATAGCGGTTTTACCATTCAGTTATGTACCCCACAATTCTGTTGCAGTTAGTTACTAGAGGCAGCATTAACGCTGCGAATTTATAATCGCTAATCATACTGAACTTATGTTATCCACAATATCTGTTGTACATGTACAGACGGCTTGTTTTAATTTATGAGGGTTGAAATTTTACATTAGTTAAGACTTTGGGATTTTTGGGTAAATTTTTGAGTTTGTTTAGAACATGTTTGGGAGATTATTCGGATACAATTGTAGCTAAGCCTACCTGAAAGGATATTTATGAGGGGTGATTCCCGCTAAACTTTGGAATGCTGTTATGCAGTTCCCTGTGCTATTTATTTGGAGTTTCCTAATTCTGTTCTGCACTTTTGAATTATGTTCTTCAATTTGAAATTCTATTATCCAAATCCGGATCCATCGGTGTGGCCTGGTGAGAGTAATAAATTATGTTTATGCCTCCATTAAGCTGAAAGATGGCGGAGGTCATTAGGAATCGTCTGCGAGCTTGGATTCATGAGATTTTACAACAACTTGCTTCAACAAGTGTGTCAGTTGGGGTGACAGGCCTAAACGACTCCCTTGTACGTGGTCTGTGTTTTTTTTTTTTGCCTTCTTTCGAGTACATATTTGAGTACACACCTCTTTTAGGCGGTTCCTGTAACATTTCATGTAGCAAGGGCTTTTTTGCTATGAGGCTTTATACAGCTGTGTGATTTTCTTTTCTTCCAAGAACATAGTTTGTCGTGATGATACATTATTGCTTACTTGGTGTTGATTCTCTCGGCAGTAATCTGAATATCAGTTACCTTTTGGCCTCACGCCTTTGCAGCAACTTAATTCTCAACCGATATGCTTGTCGTTCGTAGAAGCGAGTGATTTTCTCTAAATTTGAACCCCGGAATCTTTTTGTTCACGAACGCCTGCTAAGTTGTGCCATCGCGTCAATTGTAAACGCTCACCGTTCCTCGAGAAATTTCGAACATTTAATCGAAAATTGCATTAATATTATCAGAAAATCGAGCTCAATCCACTTTCAAGATTTAATCTTCCTGAGAAAGTAAATTTTGCACCACGCGAAGTAGAGAGAATGCTTTCTCGCCGCACCACTGCCTTCCGCCATTTCAGAAGGCAAAAATTTTCTTTTGGCGGAAAAGTAAGCATAATTTTCTACTCTCACCAGGCCACACCGATGGATCTCCACAAAGACGCGGATTTTAAAAAAACTGTTCCATTTGATTCTGGACCAAAAATACAAATAGATCGCGCCCCTCATTCCTAAGTTAATTTTGGCGGGAATCACCCCTCATAATATTCTCCGACGCGAGTGATTTAGCATAGGGACATTCGTGATTCCTATTTAAGTTGTCTCGCATTTACATGTAATTATTTACATGCTTTTCTGGTTATATCTGGTGACGTCTCCTATAAAGTTCAACCGTGCGTCAAGGTTGCTAGCTAATCGTTCTTGAGAGCTAAAAGAGTAAAGAATGGAGCTGTCCTCTCACACTTGGCTTATTTTCTTGCTTCTGATTTCACCCGTCAAAGGTAAGAAAAAAGTTTATCGGCGAAAATGCAACTTTACAACCAGCAAACCCCTGGGACAGACATGAAATCTTATGGAAATTTCGTTACCATAAAACGCGGTAGGCAAGTTGATAAAAAGATTAGTCAAAGTTAACCTTCGCCGAAAAAGTCAAGACTATAGTAATAGCAACAGTTGTCTAAGCATATAATGCTCGCTTTGTTCTTAAGAAACCTGAGACTCAATTACAGTTATTAGACGTGGCGAATGCGTGTACTTCAGCCCGTGATTCTTCGTTCAAGGATTAAATCTTAATTATAAGCCTATCCACCTTTTTACGAGCGGTTGTATGTCAAAAAGGGAAAAAATATTTGTTCGCCTGGTTTCAGAGACCTTGATCAAATGCCTGCGTGGTTTTGTTATACAACAGAAGTTCTCTCCATTTAGCGAACTTGCTCGAGTAAGTTTGGTAGGTTGGTAGGTTTGCAGTCGTGCTGAGTACAAGTCTGTATTGGCTCGCTACTGAGTCAACAGACCAATCCGTCTTTAACTTAGAATAGGCTTTTGACCTGGATTAGTTTTAACGGTAGTCATGTCTCTCATATTACAATATATGCTGACAGAAAGAATACAAGAGACCCAATTTGCTTGCATGGACGCCATAGTTGCTTCCGCAGCCCATCCAACCATGCAACTTGTTCTGCACGAATCTTTTTAGAAATCTCTCTGATCCATTCATCAGTCTTTTAAAAAACACCAGTGCTGAAATACCAAGAAATTTAGTCCCAAATTTTCAATTTACGAAAATCGAGAGAGAACATAATATATTCATTATTTAAGAACAAGTTTCTCAGAATGTTAATGCACATTTCCTAGAAAAAGAGTTATAAATAGATTATGAAGTAATATATCAAAAACGAGTGTGAGTGTGTCATCAGGGGTTCCAAACACCGAGAAACATGGAGATGTTTTATTGATTGTTTTATTGTTTCGAGGTGTTTGGAACCCTTGATGAAACACGAAGCACAGTCAAGTTTTTGATATGGCTTGTAAAAGTATTCACACCACTTTAGTAATTTTGGGGGATATTGCTTCACTGCTCTAATTTCCCATGATTACTATAATTAAAATATGCGAAATTCGTTGTTGATTGTTGGAAGTCATGCCGGAGTGAAGATGGCAGAGTCTTTTGATGTGACAACCGTCAGCCGTTTTCGTTTTCCAAAAACTAGGAAGAAGAATCAAAGTTGTTAGAAGAGAGAATTTTTAAGTCAAAAGCCTACAACAGCAAATAAGTGATTGAAATTTTCGCGAATGGCAGATAAATATAGATTTGGCAAATATGGATGCCAACACGTTAAAGCACTGGCTGAGTACGTTTGTCCAGGGGGATGCGAATAGTCAAGGTGTATCGAGCAAGGACCTTTTTTATGGAATTATCTGTGGCATTCGAAGGCATTTAGTTAAAACTGTGGGAAGCGTACTATTGTTCTTGTGTTTGATTTGGTTTATTCTTGTGCATGAATCTTGATGTCCAATGAGAAAACAGATGAAAATCACGCGTGGTTGGATATGTCATCCAAAACACGTGCGGTTTTCATTTGCGTTTTCATGGGGAATCAAAACTCATGCACGTGACGAATTTAGCCATCTCTTATTGACTATCAAACGTATGAATTATGAATAAGTTTTAGAATTCATTATCTAAGACAGTGCTTAAAAAGCGCGGATAAACTGACGGCTCTCGGGTACAAATTTGGAAGCCTCTTTCCCTCATACTATTTACAAACGGTTACACGTTACATCGATCTCGATGAAATAGCGGACAGTTTCGATTCTCGTGAGTTTACAAACTGAATCGAAGTGCACATTTCGCTTTCCAGGAGAATATTTCCCCCAGATTTTTAACTGTTTCTTATTTCTTATTTCTTGTTTCTTATTTTCCGACTACATTAATAGCGCACTTTCGATATATTCAAGTTTAGTCCTAAACAAAAGTCATTATCTAGAGGCTCTAGGGGAACAAACTCATACAAATCCTTATATTTATTCCCCAGAGCCTCGAGATGATGCCTTTTGTTTTGAACTAAATTTTAACATAACGAAATCGGTCTATTCAGTACTGAGTTTCATTAAGCACCGACAGCCGACGAAATCGTCTACTTCAGTTAGCTAAGTTGCCTTATTTTTTACCCTAAATTGAAGAAATATTAAGGCAGATTCCTCAGGGGCACCCAACGCCTATTTTCGGAAAATATCTGTTCGGAAGACGATTTGAGATCTAGAATTTTCGGAACATTTGTTCTAAAATGTCTTGCTTGCTTACCTGTCCTACGATTTTCGAACATCTGAAGAATGGAATAATTGCCCATTTTTAACGGATTTTTACCCTAAAAAGGTCACCTAGAATTTTTGGGAGCCTTTTTTCTGGCTGAAATTTTCGAAAAGGTAAGTTTTGATCCCTATAATTTTCGTATCACTACACTTTCAGCTAGGAAATCCGAACAGATAAAAAATTTTTAGGGGATAAAAATATGCCTATATCTACTGTTTAAATACCAAAATACCTTTAACAATGCTTTGTTCAAGTGGTTTTAAACAATGTTCTCGTTGGGTGCCCCTGATTCCTTCAAACCTAAGATCAAAAATCGTTTTGACAATGACAACTGTTGGTTATACTCAACTTAAACCAGCCGCGAACCTGTTAAATATTCCCACTGACGGCCACAAGTAAGCAGAAAATCCTTGTTCCCTTTAAAAATTTGCTTGTGTTCCCTTGTTGTTATTCGATGTGCCAATGTTGTCGATGGAGTTAAGGGAACAAACGTTTCAACAACATGAGAAGTTTTTCTTTTCAATTGTAACTGGTACATATTAGGGGAAAATACCAATCGGGTTTAATATAGCGGACGCGTGGGAACTAAGTTACTAAACTATATTCAGCCAAGAGAATATTAAGTATTAGTATCACCCAACTAGTGGACTAATGCAAATGCTGCATTTTGATTGGCTACGCTGCTAGAGGACTATTAGTAATAGTCCTCGAGTAGTGAAAAGCGTGACGCTTTCCTTCGTTTTATTCCCAAATAAATATATTTTCAACTTGCATTTGCTAACTTTATTATTGCCTTTTCTGTCCGACTAGTTGGGTGATACTAAAACAATTAGACCCTTCGCCCTCAAGGGCCACGGGCTACGGGTCTAATTGTTAAATATAACGAATCTCTGTGCCCCATATATGATCCATTTCATATATCATTTCATCGTTGATTCATTCCTCACCGCACTAGAATCCATAAATGACGAGCTCCCAACGTCAGTGGCTTCATAGCTTAGTTGCTTAGTGCGTCGCACCGGAATCGCGAGGTCACGGGTTCAAACCCCGTTGAAGTCCTGAATTTTTCAGGCTTCTTTACGCAATTGCAAAAATTTTGTTCATAACAACTGGAAAAATCGATAAATTTACAAACGCTGTAAATCGAAATTTACACTATGTAAATTCACTTTACATCTTTGCGATTTACATGATGAGGGTTTGTAAAATAAAATTACATTAAGTTTACTGTTTACCACAACACGTAAATATGTTGTAAAAAATTACCTTTTGCAGTGATGATTTGAAGAACATGTAAAAATCGTGTAAAGTATGATACATGTTTTTACAGTATCTCCTTCTTGTAAATAATGGGTGTATACAGTTTCCTTAATGACGTAAATAACGTGAAAATACTGTAAATTGCTTGATCTGGTAATGATGAATGAGAACAAGACAAATTAATTTGATCATGTAAAAGTCCTGTAAATCGACAAAGCGAGACTGTTATGACCCTGTAAAAACACTGCAAATCGAAGAAGGGGGACTGACATGACTTTGTAAAAAAAGAAAACAAAAACACTCTGCAAATTGCTCACATGGAATCCCGGAAAATTGGTGTGCTCAAATATGAAAGAGTAACCACAGGCTCCCCAAGCTGAAAATACGTGGTGTATGCGACAGCTTGTGTATGTAGAGAATTGTATGGGAAAATCACCGATCGTAAAAAAATTGTGTAAATAACTATCTCATTTGGAATAAAGTTGTGTGACGAACTTGTCCCTTGTGCTGAGTTTAGAGCCATTCTGACGCCGTTTTGTGAAGTTATCCGGAAACCGTTACTAAAAGAATAGGAAGGCCGACCACTTCATCCATCGCTGGCCAGACCTCACTCCACAAATCGTTTCTCCTCAACAGGAAAAGTCCCGAATCGCAATAAAAACAACAGTTCCATAAAGCCCAATAAATTTTACTCCAATTACGTTTGTTTCGGCGGCCGAAAGACTCGTGACGAACGAAAACTTTGCCTTTAAATTCACCTCTTCGGCTTTCCTCAGAGGCTTGTGACCGGGCAGTCGACAACGGCCGCTCGCAAGGTGGTTTCACCCTCAACTCTGATTGGTCCATTTGAATTTGACCGCGCGCTGGCAACACGACCGTTGTTGACTTGCGAGCGGCCGTTGTCGACTGCCCGGTCACAAGCATAAGCTGTCGCATACACCACGTATTTTCAGCTTTCAGCTTGGGGAGCTTGTGGAGTAACCGTAAGCGCTCTTGTTCTGGAATCAAGATAACAGAAATGGACGAGCTCTAGTAGCTGTGTTCTCTTTGACCTATCACTTCAGGTTGCAATTGCACAGACAAAAAGAATTAGCGGAAATGTAGATTTCAGTTTTTTTATGTGCACTACAGCTAACAGAATGAAATATCTACTCAGCTTTGTTTTTGAGCTATGGCCTTGGTTTTGTCTTTATTTATTGCTTTTGCGAAAGATAGGGCACTACCATAATTCTGCCATAATGTTGCAAGTTTCCCTTACTGTCTGTAACTCTTTTATTGATATATGGCTACAGTTACGTTGGTTATACTCGACTTCAAATTTTATTGAAACCTCTGTTAAATATTTCCGCGGACGATCATAAGTAAGCCGAAAATGAACCTTAACTGTGTAAATATTTAAATAGCTCTTTTTTTCCGATGGCTAGGCATGTACGAGGATAGCAAACAAGTGAAACACGATCTTGAAGCCTCAGGTTTACGTTTATAAACCCCCGACGTAAAGATAATATTACTGTAGTTTTGTTCCAAACTCACGGTGATGGCCAGCTTTTTATGGCTCCTGCGGTCACTGAACACATCTGACGTTGTCTTTTGCTTGTATCATGCTGATTTTTAAAATCATTTGTTACGGGCAATTGAGTATAAAGTGAATTTGAAAGAAGTGTAAATTATGAGGAAAATAAACATAAAATGCATTATGCAAAATAAACATCTTCTTCAATGAAGTCACTTGGATTCATTACTGTCGTTTTGATCCAAGTTGATGATGACCAGCTTTTGTTTGGCTACCACGGTCACTGAACATGATTGATCGTATCATGCTCATTTTTGCAATCATTTCTTATGTGCAATTATTATAAAGTGAATTGGAAAGAGGTGTAAATTGTGCGAAATACGATTTAAAAAGTTTAACAAGTTGAAGACGGATGCAGCATGCTAATTTTACATGCTGATGTCAAGTATTTATTTTAATGAACTGATCAGTTATATTTTATAAAGCAACAATTAATTTTGACGACTTATCTTTGATTTCACTAGTCGATACAAGTTCTTTGGGAATATTGGAACGAATCTACTGTTCAATTTATGTGTCAGTTTAGTACTGACTTGCTCTTTTCTACGTGTATCGTGGTAATTCAGTCGCTAAAGATCTGGGTTGTAGTTATCAGGTTCTACGGGAGGAGGGGAAATATCCTTGTTCCGTCGTTCTCTTTAAAATTTTGCTTGTGTTCCCTTATTTTTGAAATTACTTCCAAACTTGTTCTCAGCTTTTTGATCCCGGCCCCCTAAAATGGTTTACATTCCCCGTTCCTCAGTTCAAATTTACCCATGTTTCCTTGTTCCTCAAAACACCTGGGAGGGCCTCAGTTGTTGGAGTGCACCCGTCCACTTTCGCATCAACTGACCAATAGAATGTCGCCGAAATATGGCCAAATATGGGAATTTACTGTCTTACGTCATATACCCTTGATTAAGCTGAATATCGTTGGGGCAGAGATTTCGAATGGCGGTATTCTCGCAAATATTGCAAAGAATATGGTGGTGAATATCCAGATAACGTCTTTTAAACTAAATTTCTGTAGGTGAAGACAGTAGGAAGAGCAATGGATTTTGTTGGAGCAATTATGCAGTTGTCATAGTGGTTGGGGCAGGGGCCGTGGTTGCAGCTCCTTTGGTACTTTCCGCGGCAGGATTCGGTGCTGCTGGAGTGACTGCAGGCTCCATGGCTGCTGGGGCTCAGTCCACATTCTACGGCGCAGCAGTTGCATCGGGTAGTACATTTGCCCTGCTTCAGAGTGCTGGCGCAGCTGGGATTAGCACAATAAGCAATGTTGTAATTGCATTATCGGCTGGTACAGCAGCTGGAGCCGTCAAGAACATGGTGTCACCTTGCAAAGAGGTAGTGGTACTTTCCGCGGAAGAATTCTTCGGTGCTGCTGGAGTGCCCGCAAGCTCCATGGCTGATAGGGCTCAGTTCGCAATCTACGGGGGAGCAGTTGCATCGGGTCGTGTGTCTGCCCTGCTTCAGAAAGCTGGTATAGCTGGGACTGGCACAATAGGCAATGTTGTAATTGCAGAATCGGTTGATACAGCAGAAGAATACGTCAAGAACATAGTGCAACTTTCCGCGGCAAAATTACTCGGTGCTGCTGGAGGGGCTGCAGGCTCCATGGCTGCTAGGGCTCAGTCCGCATTCTTCGGCACAGTAAGCAATGCTGTAACTGCAGCATTGGCTGGATAAGAGCAGCTGGATAAGTCGAGAGCAAGGTGTCACCTTGCAAAGAGGGACTAAAGAGTTCATGCAACGAGGACAAATTTGTAATGTTTTTTGGCATCATTTAAGCGTTAGTATTTTTGGCACTTTCACCTATCAGTAGGAAGAGAGAAATAAAGCAATTGTAGCCTCTTCCCAGCTAAAAATCAAAGTTGTAATCAAATGGATCTTTTTCTTCACTAAGAACAATATTTGTTTGAATTAAAGTAATGCATTATTCAATACGGGATTCATTGTTGTTCTTTTGTCAACTTCAGTATCCAGGAATTAAAAAGTATTTTATTATTTAAACACCAATGAAATACCAAGTGAGCTTTCGCGCGAAAATATGTTATCTTCTCACGTGAAAAGATCAATATTGCTATGGTTACATATAAAAATTGCGCCTTTCGATTCCTTTCATGAAATGATTTAGTATTTCATTGGTGTTTATATAATAAATATAATATTACATGGCCGCTTGGAGATACGAAATTTCTCTTCTAGTGTCGAAAAGAAATTTTGTATCTCCGCGCGGCCATGTAATATCCTCTATGTGTTGTTTTGTATTGTTGACTACAATACATGGGTTATTGACCAAGCTTGTTCGGTCATGATGGCCGATATTGCCCAACGTTTTTTTTGCGAGTTATTTTAGAGGGTCCTCAATTGGGTTCTTCAATCCCGCCATCACCACCAAAAATTTTTCCTTCATCCCGAAATCCCGAACGTTTTTATCAGTTCAATACGCAGCTATTATAACGGCTCTCGGGATTGGTTCAGAAAACAATGGACACAATGAACGATACAAGAGGAACAATGGACCTTAATCCTAAAAACAATAGAGCTGCGTCCTAAAGGGTTCCGATGAAATTAGAGGTTGTAAAGAGCTGTGTCCTATCTCTTTTTATCGGCCAATCCCGATCCCTGTAATGACGTCACAGCATGATGTCAAAACATCGTCGTCAGTTACAGCAACAGATGATTAACAATACACCTTGTTACTTTTTTCCACCAATCTTCATGATCCAATTGACCTTAATTGTAGCATTCGTATTGAATCACAGTTTTGAACCCAAATGATGCGTGATTGTCCATTATTAGTAGTAATTGAATCTGTTCAAATTTTCCATGTTGTTGAATTCGGTTGTAAGTTTAGCGGTGTACCGGGGTGACAGGCCTACACGACACCCTAGCTCTTGTCTTAGCCTTTCAGTTTTGTAATTTGGCTGTCACGAGTATATATTTGATTGACCGCCATCTTTTTGTAATGAGAAGTCTCAGAGCTTCGCCTTTGACGAAGCCTCTTTTGACTCCTGGTGGGTGCCACGAGGAGAAGAAGTGCCTGCGTTGAAATGTTTCAGTAGGTTTGAAGTGCGTGCGCACATCAAGGACTGAATTGCTCTTGAAACTTTGGCCTTTGTAAATGCCAGTGTTTGTATCCAGAAATGTCGTTTCTGTATCTTGAAATTTCACCTTTAAATTTATTTGTGGGGTGGTTTTTATTTGCTTGTTCAATGAACCGCATTATTTCCTTTCTGTTTGTACTTCTTTCATGTGTACTTCTTTCTTATTTCCGCTCTTACCCTTGTCATAAAAATGAGCCACACAACCAATAATATCATGTACGTCGCGAACAGCGATGTCGGTGCTGTCCGACATTTTCAAAAAACAGAGTATAATTTTGGCCTATGTGCCACAGCATAAACGAGACACTTTTTTGTAAAAAAACGTGATGTGGTACAAGTAACAAAGGTCATGAGGCCTTTGTGTAACTGGATCTTATTATGGCCAAAGTTCAAGACAAAGAGCACGCCATAGGGATCACAAAGGGCACGTGTTAGCGTGGTGGGGAATGTTGAGCATAAAATGTCCGATCGTTTCCTTCGTTGCCAAAGGCGAAAGTTGAGTTTATTTTAATTAGCTCGCCGTGAGAAATC
This sequence comes from Montipora foliosa, assembly GCF_036669935.1. NCBI lineage: Eukaryota > Metazoa > Cnidaria > Anthozoa > Scleractinia > Acroporidae > Montipora > Montipora foliosa. The sequence goes on from NC_090881.1 coordinate 9,790,526, forward strand.
CCGGAACTTGGAGCTTCAAAGTGACGATTTCCCGGATCCCGCTTCGTAATAACGTTAAATCCCGCGTCCCGTCCATAAATACAATTCCGAATCCAGAATCTCGGGCTCCAAAAATGCCAAATCCCACATCCCAAAAATCCTATTGGGAAACGTCATTTCACCTTTCTGCAGAACGAGATACGTAACAATAGGAGCTTTAGTCATAAAATGATATGGAAATACGTCGCCCTGTAATCTAGAGTTAATAATAATAATAATAATAATAATAATAATAATAATAATAGTAATAATACTAATTTTATTTATATAGCGCACATATCCTGAGCTCATGGCACTTTACAATATTAAAAAATGAAATAATTTACATATCACAAGCATGAAAAAATATTAAAAATCTATTTACAATCATTATGTTACAGGTCTTAAAAGCAAAACGTTTACAAAAACAACGTCCCACTCTCCAAAAATTGCCTAAAAAGATATGTTTTCAATTCTTTCTTAAAACCAGTTAAAAATGGTGACTTATGCAAATCTAATGGCAGTGAATTCCACAGTTTAGGGGCACACACTGAAAAAGCCTTATCCCCGTATGTTTTCGTGATTGATCGGGGTTGGTCTAACAGCTGCTTAGATGCGGACCGCAAGACCCTGGAATGCGATTGATAACTCAGTCTGTCCGCCAGATAGCTAGGGGAAAGGTTGTTAAGTGATTTAAAAACTAGCAAAAGAATTTTAAAAACAATACGATAACTAACCGGAAGCCAGTGTAGGTCAAATAAGACAGGCGTAATGTGATCAAATTTACGAGTCTGAGTAACAATTCTAGCGGCAGTGTTCTGAACGTATTGAAGCTTCTTCAACTGCGTTTTCCTACAGCCGTAGAGTTATAAGGAATTGCAATAGTCTAGTTTAGATGTTACGAAACCATGCACAGCAATTTCATTAGACTCCCGTTTGAGATATTTTCTAATCTTTGATAAGTTCCTAAGCTGGCAAAACGATGATCTGCAAATGTCGGAGAGGTGCACGTCGAATAACATGTTGTCATCAAGTACTACTCCCAGACTCCTAGCTTTGGTGGTGGTTGTCATCCTCTCATTACCAGTACTGAAGTAGCCTAAGGGTGGACGAGAATGGTACTTCGAGTAAATAAGCATAATTTCTGTTTTGTCATGATTGAGTTTGAGCTCGTTTACGTCCATCCAATGACATTTATCAGCGACAAAGTTCTCTACGCGCAGCCTTGCAGCATCGACATCACAATCCTTGAACGATATGTAGAGCTGATTATCATCAGCATAGAAATGATAAACGAGACCATGAATTCGTATTATCTCAGCAAGTGGTGCGGTATACAATAGATACAAAATGGGACCTAGAACAGAGCCCTGCGGAAAGCCCACAATCAGATCCCTTACCGACGATTTTGCATCATTAATTTCGACAAACTGAGATCGGCCAGTCAGATAAGAATGGAACCACTGCAGAACAGTTCCCGTAATGCCAAACGAGTTCTCCAGACGCGAAAGTAGCAAAGAATGATTAACAGTGTCGAACGCTGCTGACAAGTCCAATAACAATAGGAACACATTGTCCCCCCTGTCCAATGACAGTAAGATGTCATCTGTGATCGTTAGCAGTGCAGTCTCTGTACTGTGGTGCGCTTTGTATGCAGATCGAAAACTTTCGTGCAAGCCATTAACCGTAAGATAATTATTCAACTGCACAAATACAGTATTCTCTACCAATTTTGAAAGAAACTTCAAATTGGACACCGGGCGGAAGTTGGAAAATTGCTCACAGTCAGCATTCGGTTTCTTCAGTAGCGGACGCAACGAAGCAATCTTAAGATCCTCTGGCATCGATCCAGTCGACAGCGACAGATTGATTACAGTTTTGAATACCGGGACAACAGCCGAATAGCAACTTCGCATTATGATTGCTGGTAGGGGGTCAAGATTACAAGCCTTGATAGTAGAACCCCTGATCAGTTTCAAGACGTCATCATCAGTGACCAAATCAAATTCACTTAAGCTCAATTTTGCAAATAAATAGTTAGTTCTCTCCACGCCATGAGGTGCATAAGGCTGTAACTTTCCCTTGCCAACTAGCCCTGTCTTGCGCTACGCCCCTGACTACCGCCCAGCTGGTCCACCTCTCTTGCCTGGATTCTTCTCTTCTTCGGATTTCATTGCTGATGTTCTTTACGTCTGTTACTTGGGAAATTGTGTCGTTTCGGATACGTTGTGGCCACCGAATTCCTAGAATCCGTGTCAGGCATGAGAATTGAAATCCGTCCAACCTCTTCTCCTCAGTAAATCGTTTATTAAAAAGCCACAACTTGCAGCTATAAGCTGAATTACTTGTGTTATATACAGCATGTTTAAAAATTCAAATATAAAATTCCTAACTACACTAGTATTAATTTTCTATTTACAACTGTTGTTTAATTGCAAAGTGCATTAGGAGAGTATTTCTAAACCTCTTTGTTTTCACATTCGGGATTGAAAACATACGCCGAGTCCTAAAATAATGTCTCTCACTGTCATTGTGCGCTAGCAACAGGCCAGCTGGTTTATGCTGGTCATTCTCTACTATTTTTTTTTAGCAGACTGCTACATGATTCCTCACGTCTATGGAAAAATGTTTTTAAACCCGCATCTTCCAGTGCCTTGCAATACGAAACCTCTGGGAATAGGATTCTTAAGACTCTTTTCTGAACTCTCTCTATTTGGTCGGACAAATAGGCTGGCAAATTAGTATGGAAGGCCTGACATGCATATTCCAGAACGGAACGTATGCACGCACAATAAAATAGAATTAGAGACTTACGGTCTTTGCCAGCGCGCTTAAGTTGCTTAAGCAACTAAATTCGTCGGGACGCCTTCATAGTAATATTATCTACATGATCGATCCATTTAAGGTCCTCAGCAGCTGTTAGTTTCCATGCTTCACATCCATGGAGTAGAACTGGTGAAACCAAGGTCTTAAAGAGTTTGATTTTTGTGTTCCGACCAATGCTCAGTGTGTTTCAGATCTTCTTCAAGTTGAAAAATGCTCCTCGTGCCTTACTTAAAGGGGTTAGGTCACGCTATTTTAGCTAATTTTGTTTAATTTTGTTAAGTATGAGCTCTAAACGTCAAATTGGCAGAGCAAGAGTCTTTCATTTGCAAAATCACGGCCACATAACAAATGACATTTAGATATAGACTGATATAAATTTGAAAAAGGTGGGCCGACGTTTTTCAAATTTCCCAAATTCAATCCATTTCAATCCTCTCCAGTTTTGTCCATCCATGTTCCTTCTTGGCTTCCCTGTGTTTTGTTAGAGTTCTTCTATAGTTTTGAACAGTCATTTTGATATTTTAGTTAATTCTATGACCACTCGATCAGTGCTGAAATTGCCTAAAATTGCCTGACCTAGCCCCTTTAAGCGTTTCTCGATGTCTTCTGTGCCACCACCCTCTTTTGTCATAGTCGCGCCCAGATATACAAACTCTTCGACGTCTTCGACTCCTGTCTTCCGATCATTACTTTGTCTTCTCTTCGTGTTTTTATTCTCATCACTTTGCATTTTTGAGCATTCAGTTTTAGCCCCACTCTTCCTGCATTATCTACTAGTCGGTTGGTCTTGTTCTGTATGTGCTCGTATTTTGATGAAACTAGGACTACATCGTCTGCAAAGTCTAGGTCTTCAAGGGTACTTGTGAAGTTCCATCTGTTGCCATTTCTATGCCTTTCTGTTGTTCTTCGCATTGTCCAGTCAAAAGTAAGCAGGAAAAGAAAGCCTGACACGACACATCCTTGTTTAACGCCAGTGGTGATCTTGAACTATCTTTGTTTGCTCTCCCTCTTCCAGTACAGAACACTCAAAAATGATCTTCACCATTCTTATGAGCTTGTCAGGGAAGCTATAGGCCTTCATGATTCTCCACAGTCCTTCGCTGTATACAGAGTCGAAACCCTTTTCGAAGTC
>NC_090881.1:9799501-9812001 GCF_036669935.1 Montipora foliosa
CATGATCTCGTGAAAAGTGTAGTTGACCGAACCGCAAAATGAAAAGCTAAAATTTTACGAGAGTTCTTAGACCTAATCACTGCAACGAGCGCTTAGGCTTAATCAGTAAACGAGTGCTTTATTCTTCACATGATCTCGTGAAAAGTGCAGTTGACCCAACCGCAAAATGAAAGCTAAAATTTTACGAGAGTTCTTAGGCCTAATCACTGCAACGAGCGCTTAGGCTTAATCAGTAAACAAGTGCTTTATTCTTCACATGATCTCGTGAAAAGTGTAGTTGACCGAACCGCAAAATGAAAGCTTAAATTTTACGAGAGTTCTTAGGCCTAATCACTGCAACGAGCGCTTAGGCGTAATCAGTAAACGAGTGCTTTGTTCTTCACATTATCTCGTGAAAAGTGTGGTTGACCGAACCGCAAAATGAAAGCTAAAATTTTACGAGAGTTCTTCTAAAATGTAATTTATATGATTACGAAAGTGTGGTTGAACAATGATTTTGCATTTGAAATTAACAGTTGGATTTGGTAATAAAGAGAGTCTTATCAAGTGAGATTGTGTTTATGTTGTCATAGTTGTATTTCTTTTAGTGGAAAGAATGAAAAGACGAGAAATGTGTTTCTTTGTGCTAATGAATGAAAGACAAAATTTGCAGATGAGGCGCTCTCTCTCTCTCTCTCTCTCTCTCTCTCTCTCTCTCTCTCTCTCTCTGGCCGAGAGAGCCTGGACTCTACAGTGTAGGTTTTCTGCGTAGCCGCGTAGCCTTCGCGTAGCCATCTTCAAACTCTACGTGTCCTCTATAAGACAGCCTGCATTCTGCGTGTCTGCGTAGCCGCGTAGCCACACTTTTCAAGATCTCTTTTGGAGTGGAGGGGTATTCAGCAGTTAAGCCAAAAGTTACGACTAGCGACAAACATCTTGGGAGATTCTTGCTACGTTCAAGTAAATTGCAAAATCGAAAGTGACATGGCCGGAATTCAGCGGGCGCCGTGATTAAGTTACCGCGGCATGTTTACTCGCCAAACAGTGAAGCATCTGTGTCAAATGATGGCAAGATACCGGGTTTTTGTAAGTTTCTTTTTCTGTCAAGTGTTATAAAGTTTGACAATGAAATGAGCGAAGTCAAAACAAAGATCACAATCGCCCAACTCTTGTTTATGCAAAGTCAAAATTTACTCTCCAAGACGCGTACGACGTTATTATCACCAGGTAATTCCATCATTTTGGAAATAGCAGCTACTTTATTATTCATCTGCGTCACAAGTTTTCACTGATTTTGGGGCTCATTTTGTTGAAACTCAAGCACACTTCCAACAGGCCTGTGAACCCTTCCTGCTTACAGAGCAATACTAAAAAACGTCTCCCATATCACATTTCAACCTTAAGCTCGAAAATTCAATACACAACATGATATTATAATTCACAAAGGCAGAAAATACTACAGAATCCTTTTCCAGCGAAAATTTTATTGAAACAAACAACATATTTGCTCTTAGAGGCGAAAACCTCTTCCTATTTCATTGCGTGCGTGAAGACAAGAAACTCAATTGTGTCAAATAACCATGTACTTCAGGTAAATACAGCTCACTTTGATTTCGTCTCGACGGGCGATAGATTGTTGTTGAAGTCCAGTACTCGTCGCTTTTGAGATTCATGCCTAGTTTATCCAACTGACTTTCCATTATTGAGCTCCATAAGGGTATATTTTGTTTAAGGATCCACTAAAACGCCATTCGCGTTGCATGACTTTCGACGCCATTGCAGGCTAAGTCAATGATTCTACTGTGTCCATCAGAGAAATCTACGCAGTTCCACTACCCTCTCGATCCTAAGAAAATACGCGCAGAAGGCTCTATGCACAAAGACACCACTTACCAGGGGAGTGACAGGCAAGACTTTTACCGACACGGAAAAAAACAAAAAAAAAAACACAAAAAAAAAATAAAGCAAATAAAAAAAATAAAACAAACAAACTAAACGCAGACCTCGACTGGGTTTGCCCATAGGCAACCCAGTAATTATCATGAAGTATAGTACAGAGCAAGCTATTTTTTGCATTTGCCTGCTTATGATTATGCAAATGACTACGAATGTGATCCGAGGGAGGAGTGGGACGCAATAACAATTATTCGTATCAACATTTATGTGTGGGATTTGTAACCAGTTCTCGGGGGCTCAGTGGAGAAAACTCTGGCATAGTAATCGGACTATACATCAAGGGCAGTGGTTTGAACTCTGGCAGAAAGGTAAGACTTACTGTAAAAGAAAAATTGAAAGTAGCATTTGTAGACAGGGGGTGGCAGTAGTAGTACTTGGGGTATGGTTAATATACATATGATTGGAAATTGGAGTGAGGATAATCGGAAAGGAAGGGAAAGGTGAAAGGGAGGAGGAAAAAATCAATTTACAAGTGATGTTTTGTTTTCATACCCCCCAAAAAGCCATGCCCCTATTTTTAAACCACATCCCAAGAGATAAAAATTCCTTTTCAGACAGTTGATAAATAAGCTGGTTTAAATTATATTCCTGGTTTGAAAAAAACAAACAGGTTAGAAAAAAATGAGCTGGTTAAAAAAAAAAATTAACCAACAGCAAAATTAAACCACAACACATACACTTGGATGACTGTTGTATTTTTAAAGCAGGAGTAAAATCGTTCAGTTATTATGCGGCTGCTTACTGCTGTCCATTTCTTGGCAAGTTACAGTTTCGGTAATCTTCTGGATTTCCGGGGGCAGGTGATTGGCCTACCGCTCAACCCCCGTAACCTGGAGAGCCAGGTGACCGTTTCCGCGAACACGTTCGCGATGTTGAGAAGAATGACGAGGATGCATCTAAGCCAGTCGCTCGCCATTTTAATCTGCCTAACCACTCCAAAAAACACATGGCTATCTGCGGCCTTTCCCTACATCTAGGTACGACGGAAAGCCGCAAGAATCTGGAACAAAAATTCATCTTTCAAATCGGCACTCTTAATCCTCACGGTATTAACGAACGCTTTTCATTTAACTAATATATTCCTATTTTTCACGTTGCCATGTTACCACCAATAGCGTAGCTCCTACTCTACTATAAAAACTGCACGTAACCCATAATCCCTCGATTCGCTCTGACGAAGGGCTAACGCTCGAAACGTCAGCTTTTAGAATCTCTGTACGGTGGCCAATTTACATTATCAACTCCGTTGATAAAACCAAATTTTTGTATACTACTTCCCCACCGACGCAGCACCACAGTTTCTTTGGAAACTACCCCTTCATTCGTTTTCTGTCAGGGTTTTCCTTCCCTTAGGGGGTTTATATGGCTCCCCAGCCGGTGCTGCTTTAGTCTGGACCCTCACCACACAGACCAATCCGGCATGGTTAAACCTGCCAGGAGCACAACCTCCCGCCGGCACAGCTCTGGGGGTCGTAAGGTCACTCAAGCCTCCCCGCCACGACAAGGCACACCACCAAGGGGGAGTTGATCATAAGCTATCGAAGTCACTCCATCTTGACGGTGGCGTTCCGCAAGGGTCTTGTCTTGGCCCGCTGTTATTCAACATCTATTGAGGCAGTTTAATTGAAATCGTTGAGGTTCACCTACCTGAAGTTCATTCCTATGCAGAAGATTCTCAGTTCTACCTTCTATTAAGCCCTGGCAACTTTTTGTGTCAAGATGCTTCTGTGAGTGCCATGGAGGACTGCATTGCCAACATCAAGAAATGGACTCAACTGAATTTAATGTGATCGGGACACGTCAGCAATTAGCTGAAGTCAATGTAACTAGCATACGAGTGGGAAATCATTTGATAACCAAGTCCAATTCTGTTAGAAATCTGGGTACTTGGTTCAATGATACATTCGACATGTCCCAACACGTGACCAATCTTTGCAGTGCATCATTCTTTTATTTGCAAAATATAAGAGGCATAAGCAAGTATTCAACGCAGAAAGCGGTCGCGCATTAGTGCACTTTCTTGTCACATGCAGAATTCATTACTGCAATAGCTTATTGTATGGTCTACCCGACTACCAGTTAGCCAGGCTTCAAGGGTCCAAAACTCGGCCGCTAGATTAGTTTATAGGGAAAGTAAATTCTGTCACATCATCCCACTATTGATGGAACTTCATTGGCTTCCTATAACCCATAGGATCAGGTTCAAACTAGCACTTTTAACGTTCAAGGCCATAAGTGGCTTAGTTCCGTCCTGCATAACTGATCTTATTTCCATTAAGAATGGTGCAAATTATTCTTTGCGATCTGGCAATCAATTACTTTTAAGTGGTCCTTTATATATATATTTATATAATTCTTAGCGAATTCGCTAAAAGGTAGCCGGTGGAGTTTTCGCTTGAGCACGGGCGTAGCCCGTGTTGAAGCCATTGTGGCCGCTCAAAATTGAGGGGGCTTGCTGTCAAGGCCTGGCCTTGTTAAGTGAGAGTTTACAATGTAGGATGCCTTGGCAATTTTTCCTGGACTAGTGTAGGCCTGAATGATAGTTTGCATTTGATCACCAATTAGAGTGAAACCACAGTGTGGCGTGGGGTGGTGATTGGCAGTTGTCTGACCAAGGCACAGGGGTGGGGAGGATAACTTTTCTTTACTTTGTGACAGCAGCAGAATTGGCTTGTTTTCACAATTTCCGCAGGCACCTTTTGACAAATCCAGTTAGTAATTATTTATTATCTGCGCGTTGCTCTCCAGAATGACGTTCTGTGAGTAAGGGTGAGTAAATCGAGTGTCGTCAGCCGATTTTTGACTGAATTTCAGGTGTTTGGCCTCTGATAATTATCAAGGGACAAACGCCGGAAATTCAGTCACACAGTGGGTTCACTCTAATTGGTAATCAAAAGCAAACTATCATTCAGGCCTACACTAGTCCAGGAAAAATTGCCAAGGCATCCTACACTGTATAGTCTCACTTAACAAGGCCACAAACTCTAACTGCAGTTAAGTCTCAAAGCAGCAACCCCCCCCCCCCCCCCAGCCCTGTGCTTTTGACACACTACTCAGAGTTAGAACTATCCCTGGGCTGTTTGGCAAAGCAGGCCTTGACAGCAAGCCCCCTCAATTTTGAGCGGCCACACTGGCTTCAACACGGACTACGCCGTGCTCAAGCGAAAACTCTAGCGGCTACTTTTTAGCGAATTCGCTCAGATATCAAGGGCCAAACGCCTGAAATTCAGTCAAACATCGGCTGATGACACTCGATTTACTCAGCCTGGCTCACAGAATGCCATTCGGGAGAGAAACGCGCAGATAATAATAAATTAATCTAACTGGAATTGTCAAAAGGTGCCTGCGGAAATTGTGAAAACAAGCCAATTCTGCTGCTGTCACAAAATAAAAAAAAGCTACCCTCCCCACCCCTGTGCTTTGGTCAGACAACTGCCAATCACCACCACTCGCCACACTGTGGGTTCACTCTAATTGATGATCAAAAGCAAACTATCATTCAGGCCTACACTAGTCTAGGAAAAATTGCCAAGGCATCCTACACTGTAAACTCTCACTTAACAAGGCCCCAAACTCTAACTGCAGTTAAAGTATCAAAGCAGCAACCCCCACCCCCCCTTCCCCTCCCCCCCCCCCCAAGCCCTGTGCTTTTGACACACAACTCAGAGTTAGAACTGTCCCTGGGCTGTTTGGCAAAGCAGGCCTTGACAGCAAGCCCCCTCAATTTTGAGCGGCCAAAAGGGGTACGCCTGTGTTCAAGCGAAAACTCCAGCGGCTACCTTTTAGCGAATTCGCTCAGATATGTGTAATGAGGAATAAACTTCTTGCTTGCCGATTTCCAGCGCTTCAAGCATGAGAACGTCATGAATGGTTGCATTGGACGAACTCTAAATCTAGATTAACACCATCAAATTAATGAGCTTTGACTTTCCACATTACTAAGTTTTTTACATAAACCAATCTTCAAAGTTTCAAAGGGCTACCTGGGCCAACGAAGACGTCAAGCTTCCAGAAGGATCCCGAAGAGATTCTCAGTCCAAGCCGCGGCATATGTAGATAAAAATAGAAGTTAAAATGTGGCCAACGGACGGACAACTTCTGGAGCTAAAAACTAAAAATTTATTAAAAACGTTTCGGTCTTCAGACCTTCATCAGTTTACTGTACAGCACTGGAACAAAAGTAATTATACTCTTATATAGGCCTGACTTGTTTACAACAAATTCTTTAAAATGTATAGAAAAAACTAACAAGAGCATTACGTAACTAAAAAATAACGATAAAGAACAAATGATAGTAATGTAGTGCTAATTAACAGGTATGAAAAAAATCCAATGATCACGAACTAACAAGATTTCACGCAATTGTAACACTTATCGTAAAAAAACGCCCAGCAATGTAATATTAGTCATCAAGAGAATTAAAATGAATTCTATTCTTTGAATGGAATTCCTGCCTTTTGTTAAGACCATAAGGTGATAGCGTGAATTGTTGGGCACTCCAATAAGCTTCCTTTGTAATAAGTAGTTTATCAACTTGCGTGCAATCATGCACTGGACGAAAAAATGGATTTACTCGAGTTTGCGAATTGAGCAAATATTTGGCAAATTTAGGGCTCTAAATTTGCTTTAACTTTGGTTTGACAGGTAAAGCCTGCGCAAACTTGAATGTTTGTTTTGTAGTAATTTTTGTGCAAATGTTAAGGAAATGTAATTATTTGCTTGGCATTTGCGTGCTATGCAAATCTTTAATGTTTCCACAGATTTGCTCAAATTTGCTTCACCGCAAAGATAGCAGTTTGACCTCAACCGCAAATGCAAGCAAATATGTCGCAAAATCAATCGTTTGCATTATTGTTTGAACTGATTTTCAAAGGATCAAAATACGTACATTTGCATTTTATTTACTCTCTTTTGCAATGGGAGCAAAAAGGAATGAATTGCCGGAATATGACTTTGTTGTAAATTTGCAAATTTCCTTGCTATAAATATTCATATTTACCTGGGAGCAAATATGGTGATTTACATCATCTTCGTTTTGTTGTCATAGGCAATGTGCATATGATATTTGTTACACATTTTACTGCTGTGGCGAACTTTCAATTTTTACATAACCGTTATATTATTGAACGAAAACTGCACTGGTATTCGGAAACTTTTGAGTTTCATCAGAGGCAACGTCCTACAACGAAACCAACCAATGGTAAACAAACTGCTTGGGCCCAGGATCTTTTCGGAGGGGCAATTGTCCGCCAGTTTGAATCACCCAGCCGGAAAGACCCTGGAAACGAGGTTTTGTGACGATGGAAATTTGGTTAAGTTGGTTAACGAGAGGTTAACGACGGTTTGAAATTCGCGCGGGCCATGTGCTCTTTCCTCTTTCTTTTCGTTTTCGGACGACCAAGGTTTTATACGGCGATTCCTTGACATTTATGCGCGTGAAGTGGCAGTAAGAATCGACGAAATCCGAAAGAAAGGGCAACGACCATTCAGGCCATAATGTCGGGAACCAGCCCTAGTAGTTTTACGGTAGTTCGCCACAAACACACACGCCAGCGTCGTGAATGTTGAATGGTCGGTCTTTGGAATGTTCTATGCCTATTTCAAGTCCACGATTCCCACTAATTCCAAGGCTACCAGAGAAACCTAGCAAGAATAGACTTCGCTAGCTGCTTGACATGGAACCGTTGAATCTAGACTCAAACAGCTGTACGTACTGGATTCTGATCAGGGAGATCAGAGACGGTGTTCGAGAAAGAGTTACGACCAACGCCAGCAGCATTAATCGATGAAGAATTCATGGCAGAAATAGAGGCCTTCTTCCCAACGCAAACGGAGTTCAACGAACGTTTGGAACAGCTACATGTGGATTTAAGCAAAAGAGCGGGAAGAGTCAAGACTTAAAGCGCCGAATAGCAAAAGATTGCCGAAGGAGTTTCGGTAGGTCACCTCACTGATAATAACCTGAAAGTATATGCTTTAAATTTTGTATAGAATATCCTTTCTTTTTCTTAACACGTTTGATTGCTGATTCATTGAATTGAGATTCGCATCATACATCCCTCTCTCTGCAAGGACAGTCTTTACTTTTGCAGACGTACATGTACTCCCTTAGTAATTTCACGTCACGTTATTAATTTAAGGCCATTCAAAACAATACCAATAATAAGGAAAGGGGTATGAATGATATGGATCTCTGCATCCCCGTGACAGCTGAAGTTTATTATACCCGGCCCCTTATTTGCCACTTATTTTTATGTGCCTCGTTCTTCAAACAATACTGTTCCTAGAACACATTAGTGGCCCGGGTATGCTATAGTTAAATATATCTTTTCACAAGCGATGTGGTGTGCAGTGGCAAGGTTTGGCGGAATACAAATTTCCTGACATGGTTACCGTATGCCTTCACTGTTGTGTCATGTCCAAACAATGTCACACGTTTAGTATCTAAAGCCTTTTGTACCAAGCTATTCACCAAACCTTGCCACTGCACACCACATTGCTTGTGCAGGGATATACTGTAACTATTTCATATGACATGATATAAAAAGGTATATCATTTGTTACAGTGTACTTGTCACTTGTTTTTCCTATGACATGATATACCTTCACTGGTGTCTCATGACCAAACAATGTCACATGTTTAGTACCTAAAGCCTTTTATACCAAGCTATAAAAAAATAATTGTAACGAATCAGAATACAGGGAAGACAGTGAAATAATAACTGGATATGCCTTATTCCACCAAACCTTGCTACTGCACACCACATTGCTTGTGCAAGGATACATGTAACTATTTCCTATGACAATAGGTATATAAAGCTTCTCACATGTTATTACTGGGTTGCCGTATGGCAATCCCAGTTGGAAAATGGGTAGAATTTCTCCGTTTCATTTTTTACTGGGTTGCCTGTGGCAAGCCAGTCGAGGTCTGCGTTGATTTCGTCGTTTTTTTATTTTCTTCCGTGTCGGTAAAAGTCTTGCCTGTCACTCCCCTGCTAAGTGGTGGCTTTGTGCATAGAGCCTTCTGCGCGTATTTTCTTAGGATCGAGAGGGTAGTGGGAAATGCGTAGATTTCTCTGGTGGACACAGTAGAACGATTAACTTAACTGGCAATGGCGTCGAAAGTCATGTAACGCGAATGGCGCTTTAGTGGATCTTTGAACAAAATATACCCTTATGAAGCTCAATAATGGCAAGTCAATTGGATATACAGGCGATGGAATCTTAAAAGCGACGAGTAATGGACTTCGACAACAATCTATCGCCCGTCGAGCCGAAATCAAAGTGAGCTGTATTTACCTGAAGTACATGGTAATTTGACACGATTGAGTTTCTTGCCTTCACGCACGCAATGAAATAGGAAGAGGTTCTCGCCTCTAAGAGCAAATATGTTGTTTGTTTCGATAAATTCTTCGCTGGAAAAGGATTCTGTGGTATTTTCTGCCTTTGTGAATTGTAATATCATGTTGTGTATTGAATTTCCGAGCTTAAGGTTGAAATGTGATATGGGAGAAGTTTTTTAGTATTGCTCTGTAAGCAGGAAGGGTTCACAGGCCTGTTGGAAGCTTGCTTGAGTTTCAACAAAATGAGCCCCAAAATCAGTGAAAAATTGTGACGGAGATGAATAGTAAAGTAGCTGCCATTTCCAAAATGATGAAATTACCTGGTGATAAATAACGTCGAACGCGTCTTGGAGAGTAAAGTAGGGAGTTTACGAAGCAGAACGCGATGCAGCCTCAAACGTCACCCGAAGTAGTTTGTTCACAAAGTGCGTCACTGGGCATGCTTGGCGCTAAACGACAACTCGTCTTCTTCACGTTCAGAGCACGAGGTTTGCACTTGCAGCGTTTCGAGAAAACGTGAGTAGTTTCTCCGCAATTTGACCTAGAATTCAATTTACTTTTTCTTCTTTACAAGCAAAGCTGTTTTCCTAAGTCCGTAAAAATGTCATTTGTTGTAAAAAAATACTAAAAAAACATTTTAATTTGCCTACTGTAGGTCAATTGTTTATCGTGCTATGATGAATGAACAACACGCAGACCCGCCGAGTTCGATACAAAAGTCGAGAACTGGCAAGTAAGTCTAATTTTTGTTTATTAGAAGATTCAATTTCCCGTCCTGGTTAACTATAAGGTTAAAGTGAGTTTAAAGTTTATCTTCGTTGAAAACAAACTAAAACAGATTTCTTTTTTTTTTCACGCAGTAATGTGATGTACTGGACAAGCGAGCACGATATCCTGTTATGCAGAGAGGTTGTTTCCGACAATCCGTACAAAACAAGAAAGGGTTCGTCGCAAAGAAGCGAAATTTGGGATAGAATAGCCAACACTTTGAATACCTGTCCCAAGCCTGTCTTTGCTGTGGACAAAAGGTCCGTAAGGGATCATGTGGGTATTTTAATTCACCGAATCAAAAAGAAATTGAGAGCTGAGGAAAGGAGCTCGGGCATCGCGCCGCCCGAGCCCACAGAACTTGAAAACTTGGTGGAAGAAATTTTAGTGCTCGAAGAAACAGCTGATGCAGAAATGAAAGAGGACGACGAATGTGTGAAAGGAAAGGCTGAGAAAGAGAGGGCAAAGGCCACAGATATGAGACTTAAAGCACTCGAGAAAGTGTCGGAGACGATGAAGAGACATTCCGATGAAAATGATCAGCAAAAAGTAAAGAAAAGAGAACGGAGAAGTGGCAGCGAGACCATGTTATTCCTGTCCAAAAAAGCGGAAAAAGACCAGGAACTTAAACTTGAGGAACTTCAACTGAAAAAAGAGCAACACGATTTGTTAAAAAACGTCTACAGGCGAGCATTGACCAGCAACGTCAGTTTCAACAACAACAAAGTGAAATGATGCGGCTGATCAAGAGCAACAACAACAGCAGCAGCAGCAACTCTTTAGCATCACAACAACTGATGCTGAGGCAGCAACAAGATCAAACTAAAGCACTGATGAGTTTGTTGGACAAACTTGTGAATAAATAGCCACCTAATTTACTTTAAATTCACAAGTAATGCTGGTAGAACTGTCGTTTGATTTTTAACTGGGCAATTGCAAGCCAGTTTTTATATTTTATTAAATTTTGTGCTTGTTTTGATAAGTGTCACGACAAAGGTTTTCTGTCAGCGATCAGTGGTTGTATTTCAACAGTGGCACCGCATTTTTCTTGTGCCGAGGATCCCGCCTTTCCTTATTTCCTTTAATAATTGTTATCTCATTGGATGACAGACTCGTTGCCTTAAAATTCCCTTTTATATTTGACATATTCGAAATATTTTCTGGCTAGAAGAGTTGAATAAATTGGTGAAAATTTATATTCTAGATCTGTTGCGTAAACTACAATAAAATTCTATATTTTCAGTCTGCTATAAAAGCAACTAGTGATACTTCATTTATTTGAAAACATATTTTAAAAAAATCCGTAGGGACTCTAGGGGAGGGAGTATGTAGAGGGGCTGATGAGGCAAACCTTTTTCCAAGAATAATTGTAGGCCAAATATTAAGGTCACATTTCTAAAATGAAAATCTCTCTTGCATGTGGGTTTAACAGTACTCGTCACTAGATTCAAATCAATGTAACTATTAAGATACAATCAAGGTGTATTTAAAGAATTGTGAGTCTTTTTAGTCCGTAGGCTGTTGTTGTTAATAACTAAAATGAGTAATAACTGCAGAATACCCCCATTAAGGATCCTGAGTCTTGTGCACAAACTCTTTGGTAGTTTGGAAATGCCGAGAATGCACTGTAACAATGAAATGAGCTGAAATTGGGGATATGACATTCTGCAATCTAGTCAAAATAGAATTACGAACAAGTAAGTAGCCGAACACCGATTATATATAAAGGTCATGAATTTGGGTCTCTCTGTATTGCATTCGTCTTCAGAAACCTAATTAAAATAGTCCTGGATTTGGGGTGGATCTATTCCAAAAACCTTCGAAGTACTTGATTGATAAAGACAACTGTGAGCGTTTCTTAAGAGCGCACACACAATGTACATTTTGCCAACAGGACTTAAGCCGATTTTTAAGTTTTTCTTGAAATCTAGGAATGCAAAGAAGTTCACGATGTCCCCAAATAGCCATTCTACCGAAACTCTGACTTGGCTCATGGCCTTGTTGAACAGTTCTTCTGCTGGTGTCAAATTAGCGCCTTTGAAGGGCCCTTGTAAATGAACACGCAAAGGGTACGCAGGGTCGCCGTAAACGCATAAGGGTGTCCCATCCGGTGCAAACGAGTACTGCGATAATTCTTGCAGAAGTCCTGAGTCAACTAGCATACCACTATCGTGTCTCCTGCCCTCGACTGGACCAAACAGACTTGCGATAAGCCCATTTGGTGTAACTACGGACTGAAACTTTATCCCATGCACCCTCTTATGTCCGTTATAGAGAATTCTCTGGTTTTGATCTGGCTTACATAGGGGTCTCACTGTTCCATCTATGAAACCCCAACAATTTTCGAGTGGAGCTCCCTTATCATGTATAGTGGCAGCAAAATGACGGAGACGGTCCCTGGAAAGCCATGGCTGACATAACTGTGTGAGTAGGTGGCTATATTCATTGAATACA
>NC_090881.1:9824501-9827001 GCF_036669935.1 Montipora foliosa
CCTAAATATTGTCTTTTTGTTTTGTTTTGTTTTAATTTTTTTTTTTTTTACAACCAGAGTAAAGAGTTATCAGAGCTCTGGATTTGACAAAATCGTAGATCCTGATGGAGGAATTCATCTTCGGAGAATACGTCTCGAACGTGAAATGCGAACACAACCAGACGAGCGAAAAGAATCGAGTGGACAACAGATGGCTGGACTTTATCGTTGGAGCAAATGCCAGAATTCCAACATTGCTATATATTTGCCCATTTAGCCGGAGAAATTACAAAAGATTCCACCAAATTCAGACGAGGGGCTTTCAAAAGTAAGCGGGAAGGTTACGCATTGTTCAAGGCCGGCCACGTGCAAAAAGTAAAGTTCAACGAACATCACATCAACATGTTTGCTTTTTCGAAAGCAAGGTTAAGGCTTCGATGACTAAGAACAAGCTCTACCGAACGCGAGTCTCTCTACGAAAAGAAACTGCTGGGGTGAGAAGTGGATACTGTAATTGCAAAGCTGGGGCTACTGGAAGATGTAAGCATGTAGGTGCTCTACTGTTTACGATTCTAGATTTTGTAGAAAGTGAGTTAAATCAAATCCCACCTGACACCACATGCACAGAACTCCTTGTCGCAAGTTTTGATGGGGAAGTCAGTGATCCCACTGCAAGACATAGTGCCATTGGAAATTTGGAAATGAAATACATCCAATTCCCCAGTAAAATTCCACAGCCTGATGGCAGAAAAGATTTGCTACATATTATTGCTGAGAACAAAAAGAATTCCTGCCTTGAAATTACCAACACTGGATTGAAGCTGAGGACTCGACATCACTATTATGCACAAATACAAGGGAGGCAATGGTGTGACTTGGCTGTCTACACCTACTGTGGTAACATTGAAGACTTGCATGTTGAGAGAATATACTTTGATCCAATTTATTGGAATGCTTTGAAACAAAAACTTTTGGATTTCTGCTTATTTGCCATTGTACCAGAAATATTAACAGATAAAATTAAGAATGGAAACACCTGTATCCAAGATTGTTTTCCTTTAAGTAGGATTTTTCTTCCCCAAACTTCCAGGTGGAAAAGTGAAAAACAGAGTTCTAAACAAAGCACATAAATTGACCCATCTTTTCGTAAAATGTTATAAATGTCAATGAGTATTCCTACTATGCAGTGTTACACATATTTCTGTCTGCCAAGCTAAAGCTCATCAAATTATGTCATCTTATGTACCACTTTACAGTTGTGTCCTACAGGACCTGGAGTTAAAGGGAAGTGAGGCTGGGGTGATCTCGTTTTGAAAACAAAAACCAGTGTGCTTTTACATGTAAATCAGGGCTTGTTAGCACAATGAAAATGCAACTGACATAATTATGAAAAACATTATGGTTAATCGAAACAAGGTGGATCCCAGCTCCCTTCTGCTAAAAGGGCATGCCACTAAAGACACAACTGAATGTACCATTCCAACCAAGTTGATTTCTACATAATCAATATTTTTTATAATTATTTTGATATCCAGCAAGCCCAAGAATACTTGTTTCACTAAAAACTCTACCACAAATATTGCTTTCAAGATGAATGGTGGCAGTTATTGAGCAAGAAAATAGTTTTTCACTTCCACAATTCAAATTTGCAGCAAGGTTCAAATTATGAGCTGATTGAACCTGCTGTGATTAACCAATCAAAATGCTAGAGGTGCAATATCAATGACATTGTTTTTAATAAGTCTAATTAGTATGATTCATTTCAGTCAGACTTGTTAACTGATATTTGTGCTATAATGGTTTTGAATAACTTCACATGAGGTGTATAATTTTGTTTACTGTTGTAAATAAAGAAATGCTGCAGAACTGTAATTATGTGACCACCGTCCATCTATTAACTTGTCTTCTCTTACAAGCAACTACCCCTCCAAAGCAACAAAGGCTGTCAACAATCCAGTTTTTTTCTTTCGGTCAAATTGTTGGTAGTTGCTTACAAACAGCTTTGTAATTTTTTTTTGTATTATTTTGTAAATATACTGCTAGACAACCAATGGCCCCTTTAAATTTGTTAAATATGAGCAAACTTTCCAGATTTTGTTTAGGTCTTCAGCCATGCTGTTAGGGATAATTTGCTCCAAAATATTGTAATTTTTAATCCTCTCAAGTTGATCCTTGCATCGCATGAAGGGAGGAATATTGAGGGACACCTTCTTTGGTACAAGCAAATCCTGAATTTCGAATCCCCTGTCAGCCATCACTGAATCGTGTGGCTCCAACATAACCAAAATACCAGAGGCAAGGACAATTTTGCGGTCACTCACATGCCCCCCATACAAATCTGAAATAAAAGTCACTGCTCCATTTGGAGCAATTCCAACGAGACCTTTGGCAGTGTTATGTGACTTGTAAGTAGAATAAGTCTCTACCTGGACTCTGAAGCAAGACGGCTTCTCAATAAAGATTTCTGTGCAGTCAAGAATGATTCTTGTGTATGGGTGGTCATATTTGAAACTTTCAGGCA
>NC_090881.1:9832001-9847001 GCF_036669935.1 Montipora foliosa
TTCAAAAATACACCTGTTTATTTTAAATGGAATTTTATCATTTAATGTTCGCGATTACTAACTATAGAATCTTGAGAGAGCTGGATCAAGGAGAAAATGACGTGAAAGACTCATTAGTTTAAGAATGCAATGCGTGTGTACGCAGCACGGGAGTTTCGCGCTTTTAGACTTTTAAACTCGTGTTTTGCATATATAATAAGGTGCATTTACGCGATGAAAATTTAAGCTTGTGAATAAATGACGTCTCATTCTCAAGATCCAACTCTCTTTGGTCCAATCGGTCAGTTTTAAACGCGAGTAACGGCGGACAGTGAAATCCAGACCTTACACTCAAAGTAAACAGCCTTTGGGTAAACTTTGTCTGTGGCTCAACTTAATACTGTTTGTTTTTATGTTTACACCAGGACGAAAAGAAATCACTTTTTTTCATGGAAGGAGTAGCAATTGAGAAACACATGCAAACCTTTTGAAACCAGAGCTATGTCGTCTTTTTTTGGATACTATCCACACCGAAGCTATCGAAAAGGAAACACCCTTGAAAGAAAACCCTTTTAAAATCGGTGCCCATACCTACAAAATGTAGATAAATATACACAGTTATTACATCTAATCACCGACTTTAACACTGTTTTCTTTCCAGGGTCGCTTAATGCCTAGTGTTGTAGTATCACTTTTACCGAGTGTTTTCGTTTTCGAACCTTTTTAGTAATATTCTTCAAAAAATAAACGTTAATCTACAGATCTCTACCTTCACAAACTTATTTTGTATGTGCGTTTGGAAGACACATTTTTATACATTTTGTAAAACGGAGCATATTTATGATTTCTAATAAAGTTATATGATGAGCAAATGGACAGTGAATTGTCTTATCCAACGTTAGATGGTTTCCTTACTTACTTGACTCATAAAGGCGCTGTTACACTCGCAATTTTTCGAGCAACTTGTCTCTCAATTTTGTTTCGACAAGAGTTCTCACACTGCAAAGCTATTCGCTTGACGGTTGTTACACTGAGCTACGTTTCTTTCACTTTGTCTCGCTTTCGATGATCTCATGAGGTTAAAGGAACATTTCACTTGCTGATGACGCAATCCGTTGAGACAAAAGTTGCAGGGCAGATTTCACAGCACGCATTGCTCTTGAAACCTTCGTTGCTAATTTGCGTAAACCAATGCGCAAAGTAGCAATGGATTCTACTTTCCCCGAAGAGCTCTGCAATTTGTCTCACCTTGTTTTTGGCAATGGTAAAGTGTGCAACTTGCAACTTGTTTCGCTAGAGCGTTTCAAGAGAAGTTGCATGAAAGATAGCAAAATGCAACAGAGCCTTGTATTAAATTAGGTTTTCAGTTTAGAACGTATGTTAAACATTCAGTTGCGTTACATGACCTGGATATCCAAATACCATCAGTTTGACCCTTGCGACGGAAATGGATTAAATTAAAGGCCATAGTATAGGCTGCCTGTAGCCTTTGGTTCCCTTGAAGCTCAAACCAACACTTTCAACTAACTGTACTAATTGGAAGGATTGAATCTACCCCAATTATTTCACATGACATCAAATGTTTTGCTACCAAATGAAACACCAATCATGCCTTAACAAGGTGCATTCTTAATGTGACGTAAATGTTTATCATAGCAAAGAAAAACCCTTCTAAAAAATTGTCCTATATTTTGTCTTCAAAAGCTTATATCTCAGAAACGAACTTGGTGACCCCCATTTTTTATTGCTGTAAAGTGGTTAGCAGGCTAGGATAAATCTCTCTGCAGAGGTATAGAAAATTCTCTGGAGCGGAATCAGGGCCACCTTAAAATTTTCCAGTTGTAAAGGTGGCTATGAATCTGCTCCAGATATTCTTTTCTAACTTTGCAGCGGATTTGTTAATTCCTTAACTATTATTCCAGGAATTGAACTACTTTCGAATGCAAACACATTCTTTCACTGTTGTTAAAAACACCACCGATGACTCGAGGGAGTAAGCCCTATGAAGAACTACGAAATTTATTAAGAAAAGAAAAACGTCTTCTTTATTGCTGATGATTTCATCATAGGTTATGCAGAAGAATAGGAAAAAAAAATTCACCGGTCGTTTCCCATCTATTTAGTGATCTTTGAATGCTTCAAATGTCACGTCTCTTTTCCTTATCACGTTAAAAGCCTGATGTTAAGGGTCATCAGCAGAAGTGTTTTTTTTTTAATCTTTTCTTTCGAAACTGGCTTACACTCATACAACAAAAACAGTTTCAAAGAACTAAATAAAACATGATTTTTAGCAAGTGAAATATAGCTCTTTTGAAGTTATATAAGAAACGAAGTATCAAAATAACGGGTAAAACTAGCATTTTACTATAGATCTAAGCTTAATGTCATAATTTCACTTACAATAATCTCAGTCTGTTGGTTTAGTTAACGCAGTAAACTTCTACTAAACCTTTGGAGCTTGTTCTACTGGCATAACGATGATTGTTAACCCGTTCTAATGTTTTTTTTTTTTTACAAGTTCGGCAATCACTGAAGCGTCAGCCCTGCCAGGTAGATTTCTAGCATCTTCGACATCGATTCTGGAAAAAGAAAAAAATAAAACAGCCCTAAATGTAGCTGGTTCTTTGGAGCATACATGTACAATGCGCCGATGCGAATGGCTACGTGTACGACGATGCTGTCTTCCTTACAAAAGATGAAGTTTAGAGATCAATATATGGGAGAACATAAACACCAAAAGAGACAATCACGAGGTGATAAAATGAACCATCTTCACCTGATAACAAAAAGTTAGAAAAGGCTGAATGAAAACAGTTTGTCCACCAATGTGAAATGTATCCTTTACACTACTGTGCATGCGTGATAGGCATGTGGAAATTACATTTGTGACTAAAGCATGTTAGAGGAAACTTTGAATTGTTTATACTACGAAGCTACAACAAGTTGCAAAAATAGTGGAGACACTTCACCTTCTTGGGGCGCTATTAATTTCCCTATTATCTCTCACACTGCAGCCCCCCCCCCCCCCCCCCCCCCCCTCCCTTTTCAGTGTTGCTAGCAAGACAAAAAACTGTTGGGAACTTAAGCAGTCAACATTGAAAGGGGGAGAGGGGAGAGAAAGTGGGAAAGGTTTAAATTCTAGATACGCCGAGTATTGGAAGTTAGAAAAGGTGTTTTTTTAATGAAAGTGTCTCAACAATTTTGCAACTTGTTGTAGCATCTCGATATCATGCCATCTTAGGCCTATTTGATTCCTGTCGTCAGTTTCCAGTTTGAAAGTATTCTTGTTTTCTGAGTTAAACTCGAACTTCACTTACCATTTTTTTTTTGGAAATTCCAGCGTGACATCATCGCCAACCAGCACAAATGGCGCCCAGTGCTTTATAGCGCTATACTGCTTTGACTCTCGGAAGGATTTCATTGCTTGTTGAAGAGCTGTACTTGCGCTTTTTCCATCTACCAGGTGCTGGTAGAAGCTCATCATGAACAGCAACGTTACCTCATCATCAATTGCCCAGAGTGACACCAAAACAGACCGAGCTCCAGCACACAGGAAAGCCCTTGCAATTCCCACCACTCCCTCAGACTTCACCTCTCCCCGGCCACTGTGACAACAGCTCAGCACAACTAGTCTTGCTCGAAGAGAAATTGTCTGAACATCTGACATTTTCAAAATGAAGTCTTCCTCTTTGGGAATTGGCGATTTCCGTTCGGTATTTGGGGCTAAAGCAATTTCTCCCGTTTTTTGGCATCCATGTGCTGCAATGTGAACTAACGCAACTGATTTCATACTTTTCAGCACCTCAGATTTCGTGGCACTTTTTCCAGTCAGCGGTGTTGTCTGCAGAAGTTGTCCAATCATCTCTACTTCTTGTTTTGCGCACGGAAGCTGTTCCAAAATGGGCTCCCCTTTCTTGTTGGTAACTTCCTTCAACCACGGATCACCTACAAGCAGTGCGCCAGTCTTACTGTGGAAGTCTTCAGGTGCGCCAACGATCACGTTAAAAGCGGTCAACGAAGGAACGGTTCGGATCCTGATAGATTCACTCAATGCAGAATATGGAGCCAAGCAAAATGGTCCATCGGGAACAACGATTAACTCATTTCCTTGGAGCAAGTCTGCAATTGGCCCGAGTAAGACATCATACAACGGCTGTAAAGAGTTAACGGAGGATGAGGATGGTAGAACTGTTTTGTCAGTGACAAGTTTTTTGCTGTGAGACAGGTCACTGCGTAGTGGATCCAAAGAACGATTCTCACATCTGACAAAATCCCTTACGCCGATCCCTTTCAAAATAGTTTGCATCAACAAATCAGCACTTCCATTCGCGATTTCGTTTTGCCGAAAGCTGATCTTGCTGTCTTTTCTTAGCACCCAAAACGTGATCTTGTCCTGGTCAAGTGCCACAAAAACGGCTTGTGAAGGTAAAAGCTCTAATGCAGCTGTAAGAGTTTGATTCGGAGCAAGTGCAGAAAATGACGAAAAGTCAATGCCGTATTGATCTTTCAAAATATCCATCAAAGCCTGTGCTCGACCTTTCTCAGCTGCATACAAAGCTTCTTCAATCTCTCCATTCTTCAAAAGTGTCTTCCACAGAGCAGTGTATGACAAGCGATAAGAATCACGAAAACTTATTTTCCATTCATCTTCTGACTTCAGACTACGCCTTGTTTTATCAAAATGTTTTACACTTAAACGATAGCAACTGAGTGCATTACTGAAGCAACCCAACAATTCATGATCACAACCTAGCAAATACCACACGTTTCCCTCTCCTATACAGTCTCCAATTTCCTTGAAAATACTAAGATTGTGTTTATGGTACTCCATGGCTTCCTTAAAATAACCTAGATTGCCATAGGCAATTCCCAGATTTCCATAGGCTACTCCCTCCCCAGTCCTATGCCCTACTTCTTTAGCAATACTAAGATGTTTTTCGCAGTACTCAATGGCTTGTTTAAAATTACCTAGATTGCGATAGGCATTTCCCAGATTTCCATAACTTGATCCCTCCCTAGCCCTATTACCTACTTCTTTTGCAATACTAAGATCTTTTTTGTAGTACTCAATGGCTTGTTTGAAATTACCTAGCTTAAGATAGGCATTTCCCAGATTTCCATAGGTTGATCCCTCGCGAGCCCTAGCCCCTACTTCTTTAGCAATGCTAAGACCTTTTTCGCAGTACTCAATGGCTTGTTTAAAATTACCAATACGGCAATAGGCATCTCCCAGACGTCCATAGGTTGATCCCTCGCCAGCCCTATTACCTACTTCTTTTGCAATACTAAGATCTTTTTCGTAGTACTCAATGGCTTGTATAAAATTACCTAGATTGCAATAGGCATTTCCCAGATTTCCATAGGCTGATCCCTCGCCAGCCCTATCCCCTACTTCTTTAGCAATAGTAAGATTTTTTTCGTAGTACAGAATGGCTTGTTTAAAATTACTTAGACTAAGATAGCCATTTCCCAGATTTCCATAGGTTGATCCCTCCCCAGCCCTATTACCTACTTCTTTTGCAATACTAAGATCTTTTTCGTAGTACTCAATGGCTTGTTTAAAATTACCTAGACTAAGATAGGCATTTCCCAGATTTCCATAGGCTGATCCCTCGCGAGCCCTAGCCCCTACTTCTTTAGCAATGCTAAGACCTTTTTCGTAGTACTCAATGGCTTGTTTAACATTACCAAGACTAAGATAGGCATTTCCCAGATTTCCATAGGTTGATCCCTCGCGAGCCCTAGCCCCTACTTCTTTAGCAATACTAAGATCTTTTTCGTAGTACTCAACGGCTTGTATAAAATTACCTAGATTGCGATAGGCATTTCCCAGATTTCCATAGGCTGATCCCTCGCCAGCCCTATCCCCTACTTCTTTAGCAATAGTAAGATTTTTTTCGTAGTACAGAATGGCTAGTTTAAAATTACCTAGACTAAGATAGCCATTTCCCAGACCTCCATAGGTTATTCCCTCACTAGCCCTATCACCTACTTCTTTTGCAATACTAAGACATTTTTCATAGTACTCAATGGCTTGCTTAAAATTACCTAGACTAACATAGGCATTTCCCAGATTTCCATAGGCTGATCCCTCCTCAGCCATATTACCTACTTCTTTAGCAATACTAAGATGTTTTTCGAAGTACTGAATGGCTTGTTTAAAGCTACCTAGATTGCAAAAGGCAATTCCCAGACGTCCATAGGATGATCCCTCGCCAGCCCTATTCCCTACTTCCTTAGCAATACTAAGATGTTTTTCGTAGTACTCAATGGCTTGTTTAAAATTACCTAGTTTGCGATAGCCACTTCCCAGACCTCCATAGGCTGATCCCTCCCCAACCCTATCCCCTACTTCTTTAACAATACTAAGACATTTTTCGTAGTACTCAATGGCTTGTTTAAGATTACCTACACCAAGATAGGCATTTCCCAGATTTCCATGGGCTGATCCCTCCTCAGCCCTATTACCTACTTCTTTAGCAATACTAAGATGTTTCTCGCAGTACTCAATGGCTTGTTTAAAATTACCTAGATTGCAGTAGGCAATTCCCAGATTTCCATAGGCTAATCCCTCCCCAGCCCTATTACCTACTTCAATTGCAATACTAAGACATTTTTCGTAGTACTCAATGGCTTGTTTAAAATTACCTAGATTGCGATAGGCAATCCCCAGCTTCCCATAGGCTGATCCCTCCCTAGCCCTATTACCTACTTCTTTTGCAATACTAAGGTCTTTTTCGTAGTACTGAATGGCTTCCTTAATATTACCTAGATTGCGATAGGCATTTCCCAGATTTCCATAGGATGATCCCTCCTCAGCCCTATTACCTACTTCTTTAGCAATACTGAGATGTTTTTCGTAGTACTCAATGGCTTCTTTAAAATTACGTAGACTAAGATAGGCATTTCCCAGAGCTCCATAGGCTAATCCCTCCCCAGCCCTATTACCTACTTCAATTGCAATACTAAGAAATTTTTCGTAGTACTCAATGGCTTGTTTAAAATTACCTAGACTAAGATAGGCATTTCCCAGATTGCCATAGGCTGATCCCTCCTTAGCCCTGCAGCCTATTTCTATGAAAATATGCAATGCTTGTGCATAATGTTTTATGGCCTGTTGATAATCAGGTAGGTCGAGGTAAGCACCACCGAGATGAAAATGAGCGCTTCCTTCGCGATCCCTGTCTTCTACACTTATTGCAATGGCAAGTTCTAGCATTCGCTGCTCTACAGCTTCCAACTTCCCATCTACCATTCTTCAATAACTAAACAATGACAGCTTTTTCGATGAGATGATCGAATGTCAAATCCAGGATGAAGCTGGAAGGAAAGAAAAGTAATGTTTAATTTGCTTTTTAAAGTAATAAAAGGATATTCAATATCATGTATTCTGTGTTACTAAGTCATTCTCTCGAAACGTTGAAATCGACGGTACTGAAAATTATCCATTGCTGTTCATTACGTATCTTACCACTCAGTCCTATTTTTTGGAGTTTTTAAACCACTGTAGAATTTTTCCATGGGGATTTTTAACTCCGTAAATTTTCACCCTTGCCAATTTATCCTCCCTTATTCTCCTAATAAAGTTGCCCTTGTTTTGATGGAAACCTCACTGCTTTTCTTATTTAAATTCCAACTTATTAGCGAGAGAACAAAATTAACATAAGAAAAGCATGGAGGTCTGTATCATGACAAGGTCAACTCCAACCTCACTTTCATTTAAAGGCCAGGTAGCTAAGCACATAACTGTAACAAAAATTCTCGTTAATCCAGTTTTCGAATGGTCATAAAATCTCTTCGAAAATTCATTAATAATTCATGAGCCTGTTATCCTCTCCGAGGACAGAAATCAGTCACGTGCATACATCTTTATGGCCGGCATAGAATGATCATTCTGAAAATCCCGGAGAGGGTTTTGATTTCGGTCTCGGGGAAAATCGAGGTACAATACATAAACAATGAATTTATCACTGATTTATTAATGAAAATATGATTACCATGATCTTTATACAAAGATTACTAGTGATGGTTATATAAAGATCACTTGTGCTCTTTATAAAATAGTCCTAATAATCTTCATTGAAATTTCAGCCATTGCAAACTTCTTGGCGGATACTTTTACCCATCCTCCTTCCAAACTTCTCCAAAAAAATTTGTCAACCAAAAAAATCAACCACTCTGCCATCACGGTAATGTTCGTATCTCGGCTTCGGATTTTTCCAGTTCCACGTGGAACCCTGCTTCTTCAACCACCGACTGCAACAAATAGAAAGGACTGAAGGGAAAAAAACATGCTTTTAAAATTACCATACTGCTTATAAGGTCCACTTGTTTTTCTTGTATGGTAATATATTCCCCTCACAATTTGAACCTTTGTTCGGACTACCGAGGGACACGCTTTTTGTTGAATGTTTTTGAAGCCGTTCAAAAAACTCGCAGCACATGTTTTATCGGGTCTAAAAACACTCGGCTGCGCCTCGGGTTTTTAAACCTGATAAAACACTGCTGCTCGTTTTTTAAACATTACTTATTATTTTACTTAATTTTTTTACCTTTGTATGCCGATTGCCGATTGCGCTATCTTTCAGGTGAATTGGCTATTAGTCAAGCTCTTTTTGGTTAACTTGTGTATATCTTTTTCTCATGTTTTTCTAGGGTGTTTCTTTCGAACCCTCCCGTTAGTTCGCTCTGCTTGTTCATCGATTGGGTCGCATGCCATCAGGTTCATTTTTGGAACCCTGCGAGCCTCTTCTTTAAGGGAAATAAGTGTTTATTCCCTAATAATTCGAGCATTCTGGGAAAGTAAGGGATAGTTCCCACGTATGCTTCGAGAGTCGTCGACCGTCAGCATTTTCTCGTCCGTCCTTTAAAGGATGGTCTAAATAGTAGGGAAAAGTAAGGGATAGTTTTCCCGTTTGCAAGTCAAAACTGTCATTGTTTTGCCACGCCTCGCACTGGTTTGGGAGTTCAACTTTGCCGTGGTAATGTAAATAAAAACTCCTCTGGCTCGTTTGCATGTATTTTTCTGTTTGGTTCGCAGAGTTTACCGAGCCGTGAAAAGTACAATATGAGCAAGTCGGAAACCACAGCTCCTCCTGCCTCGGAAAATTCTTTACGCCGGCTGCTTTTGGATGTGAAAGGTGATTTGAAGCAACATGTGCAAGATTGTGTATCGAATGCAATGCAGGATTTCGTTTGTGACGACGTTCCCAGTGAGTCCAGCGACGATCTCTGCGACGATCACTCTAATCCACGTGTCAGTGATGAAATAGAGCACTTCCTTGTACACAACGTCGGCCAACATTTAGGAGAGATTCAGGCCGAAGCTCCCGGCGACCTAAAAGACCTTGCGGCAGAATTCTCTACAAACGAGAGGACGAGCTCGTCGATAGACGACGACCTACTGAAGATTACTGAAGGTCTTATTAATAACACGCTCCCCAAAGAGAAGATCGACGGATTGGCGGAGAAATACCCAAGACCGGAAAACTGTAAGCTTTTAGTAGTCCCTAAAACAAACAGAGCGGTGTGGAACCAGCTCAAAGAAACTACCAAAAAAGCTGACATGGGTATGCAGAAATGTCAGAAATTATTTATGGTGGCTGTGTACGCCATTCTAGAGGCCTCCAGAGGAGCATGTGGGACAATTAAAGCTAATCTTGTTCATGCTTTGGTGTTGATTTTGTCAGGAAATTAGAGCTGAATCTCAAGCGTCGTGAACTGTTAAGGCAATATCTTAACGCTACATTCAGTGCGCTTTGCAATCATCGCGTCTACTCCCATATCTACGGATGAGCTGTTTGGCGATGATGTGGGGAAAGAAATTGATGAAGTGGCCAAAGCGAACAGGCTGGGGAAAAGGCTGGCTTCACATATGAAAGGTGGTGTTTCTCGTTATCAACCCTACGTGCCCAAGAGAAGATCAACAGGCCATGCCGGTCAGTCGCAAACCCGCCTTGATGATAGAGGTCATAGTAAGGCGCAAGCTTTTTTAGGAGTGCGGAGCACAGGTCGCTGGAGACCGACTGCGAAGCCAGGAATTGACCCCGAGGCAACCCAGGAATAACGCCAAAACAGATATGATATTGCTATACGGAATATTGTTGATTCTCAGGCGCCTTTTGTGGCGGGTCAACTGAAATTTTTACTTAATGAAGGGACAATAATCACTTCAGATCCTTACATCTTGCAGTGCGTATCTACAATCCTCGCCAAAAATCTTTCAAACACCCCTTTCCCCTTGACAGTGTGGAGACGACATTTTCCTCTTTGACTGGCTACACCAACATTGAAAAAGGGAGGGGGACGAAAACGGTGCGAGAATGTTCAAAGTGTTTCAAGGTTTTTGTCTAAGATTGTAGATCGAGGAGAAAATAACCTCAAAGACTCATGAGTCTAAGAATGCAATGCGGTACGGGACTTTATTGACCGCGCACTGGTGGCTCAGTTGGTTGAGCACCGGGCTGTTACGCGGGAGGTCGTGAGTTCAACTCCGGCTGGACTAACACTCACGGTCTTTAAATAACTGAGGAGAAAGTGCTGCCTTTGTAATCACATCTGCAAATGGTTAGACTCTCTAGTCTTCTCGGATAAGGACGATAAGCCGGAGGTCCCGTCTCACAACCCTTCAATGTTCACAATCCTGTGGGACGTAAAAGAACCCGCACACTTGTCGTAAAGAGTAGGGCATGTAGTTGGCGGTGTTATGGTCTGTCTTCTGTGGTGTATCATGTACTATTTCGAAAACGAGAGCGAGTGTTTCATCGGTGTATCCAAACACGAGAAACAAACGAAAGTACAAGGCCGTAGGATACCCCGATGAAACACGAAGCACGAGTTTTGGAAACAAACAAATCATAAACAAAGACTTCCAATTAGAATTGTTTGCTATCCAACATTCCTTCCTGGATAATATCAATGTCAAAGATGTTTTTCACCGGCTTAATTAATTTGCATTTATGATGCGATTTAATTTATTCTGAGATGTGAAAGTTGCATTTACAAGTTCAGTTGGGGTTTTAGTCAGGATGTATACCGCAACAAAGTCTTTCGAGAGATCTCGGCAGCCGAAAAGTGTGGTGGATGAGAAGAAAAGTATTGATAACACAGTACCGAAATCAACAACTTATAAAACCAAATGTTCGTGTAAGGTTTTCGAGGAATGGAAACAGAATCGATTAGTGAAGACCTGTACTTTGGAGCCCGGCGGCGTTTTTACCACGGAAGACTTTGAAGAAGGAGTACAAACTTTGGACACGGCCATTACAGAGATGTCTGCATGCAGTCTCAACAACTGGCTATCGAAGTTTGTTCAAGAAGTAAGCATTCTTCTAGGGAGCGCTATCATTCCCGTTCGTTGTATTCAATTATTTGCAGACTGAAGAGCCACCTATCTGATGTAAATGGCAGTGCTGCATTGAACCCATTGGACATGTCCGGCCGAGGTAAGTTATATTTTTGTAGTATAAAAATTGTTTCACGTAAACTACTTGTGTGTATTCATTGATTTTGTGCAAGTTGACATTGTGCATATTTTAGTGTGGTATATACCACTTTCACTGGAGAGTGGTATATTGTTTTGCATTGGGTATCCAAACACATGCACGTGATGTGGTATACATGCAATGATTTGTAGTTGACTTTATGAATTATTAATGAGTTTGAGAAGGTTGGGAGGGTTAATGCTCGGAGAGGGCCGTAAGTTAGAAAACTGTAACAGGTTATTACGTCTACCTCTTTAAATAAAGATATTGAATTGGATTGAACTGAATATGCAGCACGGGAGTTTCGGGCTTTCGGTCTTTTAACTGGTGTTTTGCATACAAAATGAACTGCATT
This sequence comes from Montipora foliosa, assembly GCF_036669935.1. Taxonomy (NCBI): domain Eukaryota; kingdom Metazoa; phylum Cnidaria; class Anthozoa; order Scleractinia; family Acroporidae; genus Montipora; species Montipora foliosa. Next base: position 9,843,819 of record NC_090881.1, read on the forward strand.
TTAAACTGGTGAGTAAATGAAGACACTTTCCCTGGATCCAACCCTCTGAGGTCGCATCGGTCAGTTGTGAACGTGAGTAATGGCGCACCGTGAAATCCAAAATTTACACCCAAAGTAAATAGCCTTTGGATAAATATCCAAGCTCAAAATTTTGCCAGTGAGGTGTTGGTCAAACAAATTGAAAATCTGAAGAAAAAAAGGAAATGATTTTTTGATCATAGTAGCACTTTAACTGTAGCGCGCCCGAAACTTTTCTTCGATTCAAACAGGCGTTACGGTTATTTGTAAAGCCTGCAGGCCTAGGATATTGTTTATTCGTCCTGAATTTTAATCACAGCCGTTAATTGGCGAACCGGTATAGTCAAACACACAGCGCTAGTTTCAATACTCCTGAAGTATTAAAGTATTTAAGATCATTAGGACGAACTTACCTTTTTTCCTGAGTCACTCAGAAAGACACAGCGTAGTAATTAGAGCGCGACAAAAGAACGAAATCTGCAGTGTGATTAAAAAAAAAGTTAAATAAAAAAAGGAACATGAATTGAGACATGGAAATACTCTTTTTTCTTGGAATTATCCGTGCCTTAAAAATTTCTTTCTTTGCCTCAATGTACTAGAAACGTAGTTTTTTCACATAGTTTCCATTCCTGTGTCATAGTGTGAAACTAATCTAAAAGATTTAGCATGAATTAAACTTAAAAAAAAAATAAAAACTTTAATAAGCTGTAATGGTGTCAAAAGCAAAACACGCGCATTTTTTATCTTTAAATCAAGTTCTAAGATTGACACGACTTTTTGTGATAAGCTTAGCAAACAGACGAGAATTCAAGTGAAGCTGTGATCTTCGCAGTCATGAACGCAAGTTTCTTAGAAGAGCATGTTTTGAGCCAACTTGATCTCGATTAACAATCTGACCATATTTGCATTGTTTCAAAGCAGCGATGTTCGGATAGAATTGTTGGACCTAAACCGTTTTATAATCTATAGAGTACTCAACTTACCTTTTGCAAATAATTTAAAAGACTGTGTTTAAAGAATACAAAGATTACAGCAGGACGAGAAGACAGCAGTTTGGAAAAATCGTGTTGTCTTGGCGAAGGCACGGAAAGTGATTTATTCAGTTGCAGTTTTAAATACTGCGGAAATCGTTCTATTATCAGCTCTGTGATATCACGTTGTTTTGACTCCTGCATTATCACAAATAAACGGAAAATGAAATTACGCCCGGTAAAGATAAGAAGATAAGAATACCCGACGATTCAGATATATAAGCCTTACTGCCTGTCAACATGCTTATAATTATCTGACTAAACCAGCGCGCTTATTTTTTCTGTTCTCAGAGCTTTACGGCAGGGGGAGTATCGAAAACAAAGCACTCGAAAACGAAAAACTTAGCACGAAGCACCCAAAAGATCGAAATCGAACTGAACACCCTAAGTCGAAAACGAAGTCGAATCCCAACTCGAAAATGAAGCACTCAAAACTCGAGAACGAAGCACCCTATTTGCCATTGGAAGATCGCTTTGACAAGCGGCAAAGACCAAATTTGTTATTGTTAATCAGAATAAAAATCAACTTTTTACTAAAGATCGTTTTTCCGCTGTTTCTGACTATATCCTTGAGTTGAGAGAGTTGGCAACGCAGCACAAAACCACTATGGTCTTTGTACCATGCCTGATTTAGGGGTGTTGATTACGAATATCTTAATTGTAACCGGTTACTTGCCGTTACACGTTACACAAAGAAGACTTTACAACGAAGAAGGAAGAATTACCGCTCTAATACAGTTCTGCGCATGCCTCCATTTGAAGTTTGAACCACACGGTCACAAAGTTTCAGTTACCCACATTTGCAAGGGGTGAAATGTCGTTACACACACTTACAAGGTGTTTCAAGCCGTTACACACAGTTACAAGGGGTTAGAAGCCATTACACACAGTGACAAGGCGTTACACACAGTTACAAGGGGTTACACACAGTTACAAAGGGTTACAGGCAGTTACACACAGTTACAAGGGGTTACAAGCCGTTACACACAGTTACAAGGGGTTACAAGCCGTTACACACAGTTACAAGGGGTTACAAGCAGTTACACACAGTTACAGGGGGTTACACGCCGTTACACACAGTTACAAAGGGTCGAAAGCCGTTACACACAGTTACAAGGGGTTACACGAAGTTACAAAGGGTTGAAAACAGTTACACACAGTTACACACAGTTACAAGTGGTTACACACACTTACAAGGGGTTACAAGCCCCTCCTAACGGACAACGCTTGTGACTATTTTTATAAAAACAGCGCAATATAAGTAATATGTGGATAGAAAACCCAAAAGCACATATTGTTTCCTCCTAGCCATTGAACGATGTGTTTGGCACGCCTTTTGAAAATATTTGCAGAGTCAAGAGCCCAGGCAGTGTGTTATGCTTGGTTCAATTTTACCCTTTACCACCTCCCATACACACATACATCTCCGGTAAAACGCAGGGACAAGTTAAGCCTGCAAGTAGGGAGTTTAAGAAACGACTACGGCTAAGGCAACGACAACGCCAAAAAGCAGTAATATTATTGGTTAAAATTAAGAGGAAAAAATTGGTGTGCTGCACGCGCGACACACAGAAAAAACCCTTTGCATATTTCTCTCATGCAAATCAATATACTCTTTTTGCGCTCTTGGATGGTCCTTTTTTGTCATTTACTACGTTACATATTATATTGAAAAAATTTTCTTGTGTTAATAAGTATTTTCCGTATTCAGTTTGAAATGATTTTCAAACAGTTTGTATAATAATAACAAATGTAAACGACCCCTCACAATTCATGGGAATAGTTGAACGATAGAAGCTAAGCATGTCTTGCTTCAAACTGGAGGTCATTGTTCATTTCTGGAAAATAGTCATTAGACAGCCTTTATCGAGACCTTTGGGATTCTTACTAGGGAAGTCTAAAGTTTGTGAAGGGAGGAAAGAGATATGCCGCGGGAAAACATAATATAACTTGAATAACTGAAAAGCGTTAATTAGAGACTATGATAATTTAACACCTATACATGTTATGACAAGTTTCCCACCTTTGAGGAAAAGAGCCAGTTTTCGGCCCTTGGTACACTTAGAGATGCTTCCAAAGGCGCCAAAACATGATTGTACTCGTTGTTTTAGTTACCACTTTTTCACTGACGCAG
>NC_090881.1:9852001-9854501 GCF_036669935.1 Montipora foliosa
ATTGTTAGGAGTGTAATGTTGCCGCAATAATTTGTGATATTTCCCATAATTATTGTGATAATAGACCAGACTCTTTGTTTTCAGGGATCACTATCTGCTGGAAATGTTTTAAATCTGTATAACGCTCTCTCTTTCAAAACGGAAAAAATACACATGATGACAGATCACATGTTAGAAACAACCTGGCTAACGAATTAATTTGTTTACAAATGTATGTGCAGGTGCAAAGCAAGATATTTTGCAACAAGGTGCTGCCACTGCTGTTGAAACAGAGACAGTCAGTGGTTCTAGAACAACTACAAAATGTTCCAAATGCAAAAGGCCAGGTCACACAAGGAGAAACTGCCCTATGTGAATGGGCTGAAAAATTGGGCCCGGTTGTTTGAAAGCTGATTATCTTAATCCAGACTTAGCCTAAACTTTGGTTTCATTTTTTCAACTTTTCGTTGAAATTTCTTTTGCATGCATATTTTTGTTTTTCACGATTGACCTCTTCTAATGTAAAGTTTTGCAGAATATCAGCATTGAAGAGCATTTGGGAGTAGAGCAATAAATTCGTTGGTAAATTTTAAATCTGGGATTAGTATTAATTGGCTTTCGAAAACAGGGCCCTGAATAATTTATCAGCACTACTAGTTTAGTTACCATATTATTATTATTCTATGTGGATCCCCAGTTTTTGGAAGTGCTCTCGTATAAATTACTAAAGTGTTTAGGAGTTAAGAGCGTAAATTTTGTAAGCTCCTTTAAAGTCTGCTGATATGCAGTTTAGTTCTGATTTGATAAATGTGTTATGCAAAGCCCCTAAAAATCTCAACTCCACCCCTGCCCCCCGCTACCATGGTAGGGTATTTTCTTTGGAGAATGCTTGCCTCCCAATAACAGTGTTCCTCAACTTAGTCCCCGTGTTAAGTTTTTATTGGTGTATTCTTATAATAATCACAGTCTCACAACAATCACGATCTCTCATTAAGTCCAAAAATAAAACGTCTTGATACAATGCTCTTTATGAAACTAAAGATATCAATTTTCTAAAGGTATCTATGTCAAGTTACGAAAAAGCAATCATGTTGTCGATTCCCGGAAATATCCTTATCATCCATATGGTAGAAAAACACGCGATAAACAAGCAAAGAGTATATAGTACATTGAAAACATCCTGCTGAATTGTGTTAGGTACATTAAAGTTGAAAAATCACTGACAAGTCTCAACTGTGTTTTAGCATGTTACGCACGCTTCAATTAAACCAGGCTAAATTATGCAATTGTAATATGAGTGCTATTGTCATGTGAACATTCACCTAATTTAGAAGCTTTCATGTAAAAAGTATTATTTATTGGCAGACTGGAACACAAAGCCAGCTCTTGTATTGTATCCCAGCTATTCCTTCAAATTATTAGTCTAATAAAATTAGTTAAGATTCGTAATTAAACAGATTATCAGCTTCAAAAACCACACAAAGCTTGCAAAAGTCCTTGTTATCTGAGTATGTGAAAATGGCTGCAGAGCCTCAGTCTATCAAGATGTTAAAATGAATTATTATGGCTTGTTGAATTTCAATGAACAATCTTGTCAAATGTCATCTTTTTTAGCTGAAGTATCCACACCACAATACCTTGGGGACCAGAAAGTCAGAATACTTTGGGTTTGATTCCAGGGCTGTAGCTAGTAACAGGCAAAGCGAGGCACTTGCCTCAGTCATTTTTTGGTTTTTGTTGTTTACAGTCATTACGAACACCCTAAATAACTATGATATGTAGGAAGAAAATTAAACCATGCAGATTTCCTGAGTCATAATACACTCATGAACATTGCCTTAGTCTTTTTTTCTCCAGCTATGTCCCTGGATTCCCAGAACTATGCCTCATTATAGCCTGTTGACTGCCTGTGTAAGGTCTGATAACGTGTCCTTATATTATTATAAATGCAAGCTGGAAGTGGTCTTCCAGTTGAGGATAGCTTGCTCTGTCTTGATAGTCTTCTTAGTTTCATTCTCGGACACCTTCATTGATTCGCGACTCAAACCAAGTTGCTCTTCAGCGATTTGAAGGAGTTGTTCAAATTATCCTAACGACGAGAACTTGCTTTTGTTCGCCTTTAAATGACCTATAAGATTGTAGTCCTTATCCAGCGTGGGTAAAGAAGAAGGTGGGGAATCATTTCTATGCCTAGAAATGTTTAAACTTTCTTGACTATCTGTGGAACCGCCGTACGCCGCCATGTTGTTGTATCACCGAGAGAGAGAGAACTGTAGTCACTGAGGAACTGTAGGCACAAAGGGCAAAGAGCAACAGTGGGGACAGAGGAACAGAGGGACAGGAACAGTAGGCACACCGGAACACTGGGCACAGAGGAACAGTTGGCACAGAAGAACTGTAGGCACAGATGGCACAGAGGAACAGAAGGCACAGAGAAACAGTGGGAAAGAAGGGACAGAGAAACAGTAGACACAGAGGAACACTGGGCAACGAGGAACAGTGGGCACAGAGGAACAGTATG
>NC_090881.1:9859501-9864501 GCF_036669935.1 Montipora foliosa
TACATGTCATTAGGAGGAAAAACCCGAACTGGCTCCGAGCGAGATCGTATACAGGAAATCTCGCAAATTATATGTCATTAAGAGGAAAAATCTGAACTGCCTTCGAGCGAGGAGATCTACAACGCAATAATAAAAGCAGAGCTCGTTTGAACTCTGGTATTTTCAATGCATATAGCAATGGATTTATAAAAGAGTTTGCGTAAAAAAAGTAGGCTACACAGAACATTACACGCAAATACCGCCTTATTTGATAAACACTTATTTCAAAAGAACTCTCGCGTAAAGAAAGAACATAAAACAAGACAATACCATAAGGCAGCAATAGTATTAACGATACAACTGTTACAATGATCAGTGTCTTGGTCAGTTTTCTTTCTCTACTGATTGCACCATGACGTTCAGAATGAGTTGTACTGTAAAACTTAGCAGCTATGGACGTGTAAGAAACCAGGATAATTAAAATGCAACAGAATTGGAATGAGAGATATGCTGCCTCCGCCTGATACTTACTAATGTCGAACAGCAACCGTGAAAAAACGCTGGCCATCAAAATGCCAACTGTAAACCAAACAGCCGCAACTGCTGCTCCAAACACCTTTTTTTTGAGGAGGCGATGCTTGAATGGACGAAACGTTGCGTGCATTCGCTCCAAAGAAATAACAGCGAGGTTTGTTACTGATACTAATGGTAAGTAAGTGATTAAAGCATGTAAGCCCACGTGGGGCTCAAACACGTTAATCGTCAGAGAATTACAATACTTTCCCAGATAAAACGTCACATAGATCAAACTGCATCCAACGAGCATGTCTGCCACTGCCAGGCTGATCACCAGGTACACACCACGCTTGCCGCGAAGACTTTGCTCTTTCAGGAAAATAATGATTGCAAGGGCATTCAGTGTCACGATAGCAACAGCCTCGATGCCAAAGATTGTCAGCCAGGCAATGCACTCCGATGACGAAAACAAATCGAAACTTAACGTTCTGTTTTGTAGATCAGAATCATTGGTCATCTAAGTTAAGAAATAAAACCACGGTTAGACTACGGTTAGACTAACACTAATTCTGATCAGCTATGACAAACGCTGTTGTCAGGTAACGCACTAAAGACGGGAGGAAATTTAATGCAAATAAGAGGTAACGAAGCAAGCATTCTCATAGGTCAATGTCCAAAGAAACTCAAAAATCAAATCAAATGCGACCTCTGGAAACCCCTGGATGAGCAAAATTTGCAACATGGTTCGTGATAAGTGATACGCGTGAGTTGCTCCTGCATACCTTTGACCCGCCATGTGAACACATGTAAATTTTTAAAAACACTACAGCCCCACGGACTCGAACGATTCCATTGGTCGTTGAAACAAATTACAAGTGCCTCTTTATTCCAAAATGCGCGAGAAAAACCAATGAAACGGCCTCTTCGAGGCCCACTGACATCGAGCTCTGAAGCTCGAGTTAATGAGATTGAATATTGATCTGCAGCCTTTAACCGAGGATATAGCAAATTCACAATGTTTCAAAATTACAACGCTTTACTGTCAAGTGACACCTACAGCCTCGAACAAAATTTTTGAAACATTTTGCAATACCTTGCCTTCCTACAATCATGTTGTTTTGGCAAAAGGGCTTAGAAACTCGCCTGCAAACAACGTTGTGAGGGGAGAGTAAGCCGCGAAAGCCTCAAGCCTGTATGGTCTCTTACTGTTTCAAGGAATTTTGTTACAGACTGTAACACCTTCATTTTTGTCTAGGTAATCACATGCGTTTTCTCGTGAAATTTGGAATAAATAAGCACGAGCAATTTTTTTCATACACGAAAAAATTGCTCGAGCCCGTAGGGTAAGTGCTTATTTATTCCAAATTGCACGAGAAAAATCATGTGATTACTTATTAGTAATTTACACCAAAAAAATTCGGGATGGTTAAGTAGAAACAGCGCACGAGTATTACGCAATCACACAAAAATTGCCCCATCCAGGGCTCGCATTTGATTGGATACCTCGAAATTTGTTTGCTCATTGACCAATCAGAATGCTTGCTTTATTAGGACCATTTCAAACGTCGAACTTCACATGTGCCGAATCTAATGCAAATGAGCTAAAACATTTTTTTTTTGCGTTTGCATTTCATTCTGCACATGTGAAGATCGACGTTTGAAACGGGTCTTACTTCTTTTGGCACTGAATTACTTTTTTCCTGTACTATGTTACCTGAAATCTGTATTAATCTTAGCCAATCAGGATGGAGTAATTTTCATGCATACTATAAATACTGTAATGTTTTCTTTTAAATAAATCGACTGAATTATGCAATTGCAAGAGCCAATAGACCTAATTGGCTAACTCAATGTTGTACCGAATGCAAACCCTTTGGGAATAAAACGTTTCGTTCCAGGTATTTCCACACCATTTAAACATGAAGGCTGCATTATTATGCAAATACAATACACAAAGAATCTTAATCGCGGGAGATTTGAATTGTGTATAACGATGAGTTAGACTTTTCATGTGCCGAATCTAATGCAAATGAGAAAAATCTATTGTTTTCACTCATTTGCATTAGATTCGACACATGAAATGTTCGACGTTTGAAACGGGCCATAGGTCTATTCATGGGCTCCTGGTAATGGAAATGTACGGAATGAATGAACAGAACGAACGCAACAATGTTGACCACCATTGTTCAGTGTTACGTGTTGCGTTTGTTTGTTTCCCCACTCTTTTGCGTGTTGTTGGGAGTTCGATACCTGTCAAACGTTTTAGCCAACAACTCCCAACATTTCTCTTATTCGATGATCGCAGAATCGTATAGCGCAACAATGCTGGATTCGTTTGTGCACCTGTTCAAATACAATCTTGTCCACAGTCTTTTGGTCAGCACCAAGAACACGGACTGGCCACTTCCAAATCATGCGCAGTCGGTAATGAAAGTCCATTTTTCTAACCGTTGGCAACCACCGTTATTTCAAATTTCTGAGCGTGCGAAGACGAGCCGGAAGTCCGTGGTTTGTGGACTTCCTGCTTTGGAATTGGCCAGAGTACGTGTTCTTGGTCGTGACCAAAAAGAAACGGGGACGAGATTGCTTTTAACATCGTTGGGGCCATGCACGCGCATTGCATATATACGGTCTTCATAGAGACCGCAACCATAAACCTGTTGAAAACAAGATGGCAGCCGAATTTTGTAAGTTACAAAGTCTTATGGGTCTTATCCTTCCTATAATGCACTGCAGGTCCTTACATCGTTGGGGGTTGTTGCGTCCGTTTGAACGAGGCTTAAACGTTTAATTCAGGTTGCTAAAATCTTTGTATCGAATATTTCAAGGTTAAAAATACAACCATAATCACAAACCGTGATCATATTTGTGCTCGGCTTTAAATGTGACCAGTTTGTTGGGCAGTGAGAGAGTGTTATCCTAATATTAAGTGAGGATGTTGCCGACGAAAAAAATTTAAATCATTAACAAATGGATGAGTCAGACTATCCAATAGATTTATTAAAAAAAAAAAAAATGATGCAAGGCTTACTCCAAATGGAAAGCACAGGAGTGCGGGAATCTTAGCGTTGACAGATCGCAAACAAGTGATTCCTTAAAAATACACGGTGTGTAGCAAGACGTACGTATTCGTACCATCTCTAACATACTCAAAAAAAAAACAAAAATAAAAGGCAAAATTGGAAAAGAGATCTCCAGAGGAATCGTGTACAAGATCAAATGTAAAGATTGTGATTGTGTTTATGTTGGTCAAACATCATGCGTGAAAGAACGCACAAAGGCTATAGCAACTTTGGATGTAAATTCCTTGTTGGCCAAACACCATATGCTCCACAGTCATGAAATATATTTGGAGAATGTGGAAATTGATGACAGGTCACCGACGTGACGACAAAGACTAATTCTTGAAGCGTGGCATTCCGAGCGAGATAAAAACTCTAAACGAACATATAGCGCTGCTTAGCGTATACAAAAACGTCAACAACTTCTAGCGTCATTAATAATGTTCTAGGGACTAGCGACTTGTTACCTTAAGGAATTTTTTCGAGATATTTAATATCACTGTACAGGACGTCGTTGAAGATTTGCATTTTTATCCCTTGCTGAAGAACGCAACAGTTGTTGCCGAAACGTCCGAGACGATAAGAATTTTAGCCAGTGTAAACTTTTTAATTCCTCTTTTACCATTTTTTTTTTCAACGTGAATCCTTTTTGTCTTTCATCTGTTACGTAACAAACACGGCTAAAAGTAATTTTTTAGCTTTTCTTTTTCGTGAGAGTTCTTTAAAGAAATAAACAGCCCTCAAAGAACCTTTTTTTTTTAAATTAGATCTCACAAACATGAATCCTTTTTGTCTTTCATCTGTGACGTGACGCGCAATAACCTCTCAGATTAGACGACCTTCAGATGAATTCAAAAAGACAAGAACGACCTAAAACCTTATTTCTCCCAGGCGCCGCTTATCCCAATACCGGAAATCAATTTTGAAATTTCCTCAACACAGCTTGAGAAATAGTGTACCAACATCAAGCATGAAAAACACTTGACGCAATACTGAGAGCACTTTGTTTCACATTTGTTTTCGCCTGGTGGCTTTAACCATGATCACTACTTTTTAAGAGACCATATTAGAAGGGTTTCCCTAACAACACTGTATAATCACGTAACAGCAATGTTATTGTGCCATATGAAACGCTGATTTTTGCTTATTAAAAAGCACGCCTTATTGTGACCTTGCAAAAATGAAATCCCTCCAAAACCATCCTATCTTGACTATCTTTCGTCTTTACTTGATTGTATCTCAAAAATGAACACGATGATCCCCAGTTTTGATTTTAGAATAAAGGTAAAGTCTGCTACGAGCCTAGAAGGCCCATCAGGCCGGTGCTTATGTCCGTTGCGACTAGGAGTATTTCTACTCCCCCCTGGATGGGATGCCAGTCCATTGCAGGGTTACCCCCAGCATTAGATTCGCCGGTACCCATTTATACACCTGAGTGGAGAG
>NC_090881.1:9869501-9872001 GCF_036669935.1 Montipora foliosa
CTTCAAAATGGCTACATCTACGAATCTGCTGAAATAGTCTATGATCACCAAAATGCATTCTCCTGTGGGTAGAGGTTCTAGGAGATCCACGCAGCAATCCTGCCCGGGAGCACTTGGCGGCATTGGTTCTGGTGGGGTCATAACGAGACGTCACCTGACAGCCATAAAGTAAAAAAAAAAAAAAACTGCATAACTGCATAACTGCTCTACATTTTTACCCGCCCTGGCAACCAGGCTTTGCTTCAAATTCGATACTTAGTTTTAAAGTGCTACTGTGACGAAATTTGCATCTTCCCTATCTAAGCCATTTTGGCACATAAACACGTGGTCTGTACGAGAAGAAGAATGCTGTTTACCATTTTCAAATATCTCTTTTTGTTCTGGAGATATTCAAGTTTTTTTAATATGCAAATTAGCCAAGTGATGACGTCATAAACCCAACCAAATTTTGATCAAGTATGATGGAGAAAGATATCTCAGCCAATTTGTATCAGAAATACTTGGTTCTTTGCACTAAGATTCTAGTAGATGTGTTCTACAATATCAGCATACCATTTTTGTTACCATGGCAACATACTGGGTTCCAGAACTCCCTGATATTAAAAGCTTTGCACACCACCTTTGGCGTTCTGTTTTGATATTTGCAAATGGTGCCTCATCTGCATGATCCTGCCAGCATATAAACATGTTAGGTCGAGTTTGTGGCCTTGGTAAATGTATTTCTAGCCTGATATCACCAAAATATTGAAATCAGGTTGGAGGGGACTGGAAAAGAGTGAGTTGCCATGGGAACCAATTTCTTTGTAGTCGTAGGTGTGTTGCCTTCATAAATATTAGCTCACCAAGTTTCAATGGTCTCTGTTGCAAATTGACCGAGATAGCTCTATTTATATTCTTGATGTTCTATTGGGTTGGGTGAATGACGTAATCAGCCTTCTCATTTGCATATTTAACACATTTTTCAAACTTAAATATCTCCGGAACCAATGCAGATATTTCCAAACGGTAAACAGTGTTTTTAATGTTTCATGGTACTCTATGTGATAAACCAAAAAACTCAAGGGATAAAAAATTGATCACAGTAGCACGTTAACGATGCCTTGATGGCCCTCGTGTTCCAGCCCCACGAACGTGTCCCGTAACGCCTTCGGAACCACAATTGTAGTTCCACGATGCAAAATCTTGCCATAAATACTCAACTTGTCCTTGATGTGAACATATTAAGGAACTGTACAACGTTCCCAATTTGCAGCTCTCACGCAACCCTTAACTTGACTGACTTCTGCATCATTATAACAAGCTTCTTCAATCTCCCTTGGCGATAAGGCCACAGGCATGCAATTCTCGACGATTGCTCTCACAAACTCATACTCCTCCCCACCGCCTGGCTGTTTCGCAGATTTAATCTCGATAAGGCATGTGCAACATTTGTCTTTTCCGGACGGGAAACCACGTTGAAATCATAGCCTTGCAGACGCAACAACAATCTCAATCCGAGCGCAAGGCTTTGACGTGCGCGAGTAAATGCGCTCCAATGCCTAGTGATCTGTCTCCAATTCGAAACACTGACCGGACGCGCACATGCTGAACCTTTCATTTGCCCAAACTAAAGCCAAAGCCTCTTTCTTCTCGTGACTACAGCCCCTCTCTACGTCAGTCAAACTCCTTGACGCATACGAAATGACTCTCCACTCACCTCCCTACTGTTGGGTAAGTACTGCCCCAATGCCAACCGCCGAAAAATCAGCAACAATCCTGGTTCTAAAACCAACTTGGTAGTAAGCCAGAGTTTCTGGGTGGGTAATCAAACGTTTTAGCCTTTGAAACGCGCTCTCTTGCTCTGGACCCCATTCAAACGGAACCCCTTTCCTGGTCAAATCTTGAATACGCCGGGCTACGGATGCCATGAAAGGCATGAACTTTGCGGAATACTTAACCAGCTTTATAAACGATCAAACCTCACTCGCGCTCTTCAGGAGGTTTTGCATCTCTGATAGCAACAATTTTCTCTTCACTAGGACTAACACCATTGCTTGACAATTCATTACTGAGAAGTTGAGATTTCTCTGCCTAAACTCCCACTAGTCTCCATTCAAAGTTAGCCCGACCTCACTTAATCGATCAAGCACCGCAAACAAACGCCTACCATGCTCTTCTACACCCTTGCCGTGAACAAACAGATCGTCTTCAATGTTTGCAGCACCTTCACAAACCCTCAACACATCACGGATAATCTGCTGATATTTCTCGGGAGCCGATGTAACACCAAACATTAACCGCCTATATCGATAGAGCCTTCGGCGTGTAACTAAAATGGTTATGTGACGACTTTCCTGGCTGAGCAAAATCTGGTGGAGACCCAACGTGAGGTCAATCCTACTGAACACAGTTCTGCCATTTAGGTCAAGTAAAAGCTCCTCCACTGTTGGAACCGGATGGCGTTCTCAAATGATTGCTTCAACGGCGCGACGCATATCCACGCAGATTCTCACGTCGCCAT
>NC_090881.1:9889501-9912001 GCF_036669935.1 Montipora foliosa
AACTACAGATTCTGTTCCGTAAAGGAATCGTCTTATCATGGCCGACAGAGATTTAGAAGGAGAAAAAAAGGAAAATGGCATTTCTGTACCAGGCATAATTGTAATCCACGAAAATAAAGGGTAATTGCTTCTACCTGTCGTGACTATATATTTTACTATTTGACTCTAATTTCCCTTCAGATAATTGTCTTTGAACTGGAAAAATGCAAAGTTCCTCAAGTCTTTTTTACTTTGGAGCCAAAAATGAAGGAGGTGGCTCTTTACGTCGAGTAAAATAAAGTAACAATATCAACAATGGCCTTACATTATTGCCATCCGTTTCCTAGAAGGACGTTAGCGACTACGATCTACCTTTTTTCCTTTCTGAATTTCCATATGACTCCAAGAGCTATGAACAAAAACTAGGCGATTAAAGCGAAAGGCGGGCGAATTTTTCATACATCTTAAAGCTTTTTAAAACTATCAAACATTACTTGCTCTGAAAGCAATACTCAAAATAATGGTCTCTTGAAATTAAGCATTATCTTTCGCCCTGTACACAAAACAGAGATGCATCTTTTTTTCCGGCAGTTGCATTCCCTGTCAGGTCTTTGTGGTGTCGTCGAATTGTCATTGGAGAGGGTTGATTTGTTGTGTGACGCGATGATTGATTTCATGTTTAGCATAGAAGAATAGCTTAACTTGGGCGTGTGTCTGTTGAAGATCACGTTTAGTGCTGGCTGATTATTTGGAAAGCATTTGTCGACAATATTTAGGGAATGTTCTCATAGTTTTGTTTTTACGTTTGCGCTCCGTGGGGGATTATACCATGTGATGTTCCTCTGGCGATTTCTCTTGCGCTTACTTGGTGCTTGAGTGGGTTGAGGATTATAGGTGACTTTTGTTTGTATCCGCTACTATTTAGTGCTTCTTGTAGGGTGAGATAGATTCATTGAGAACTCCTTGGTTTGATGAAATGCTCCTTAGTCTCTTATTAGAAGTGTTCTCTGGGATGTTTCTCAGGAGTGCTGGTGGATGGTTGCTTTGGCAGTGGACTTACATTAAGTTATTGTTAGGTTTCATGACCCACTTGTCTTGCTTCGACTGTAACTTTGAGGCTGTTAGATTTAAAAATGTTGGAGACTTCTTGCTTTATTTTCTCAATTTCTCCTGGTGTTGCTTTGCACGCAGCTAAACCGTCGTCACGGTAGAGGCCTATTTAATCTTTGAATTTTGAGGTCAGTAAGGACAAGATGTATGCACTAACTAGTTCTCAGGTTTCAGGGTCGTCGTATGAATCCATCGTCACATCAAACAGTTAGCATTCGTTTTTGCCCATGGTGAGTTCTGGTGGTATAGGATTGACTTTTTTGAATGAATGATAATGTGGCAATGTTGTTGAGTAACGTTGGTGAATTGGGATGCATAGTCTAGCGCTTTCATGAGAAGTTGCTTTGAGATGGATGGGTAGAAGTCACACACGTTGAAGGTTATGAAGGCGTGTTGACCTTTGTTTGGTATTGCGTTGAACCATTCTATGCCGTTAGATGTGCTTTTACACAGGTTTACCATTGTGGCCTGTATGACTTTCTTTTTATTTCATCGTAGATTTTCTTGCTGATCATTCCAATTTCTGATTTGCTAGGGTTTACTTCTGGGTTGCACAAACCCAGTCGAAATATAGGTTTCATTTCTCCATTTCCGTGTCGGGAGAAGTCTTTCCTGTCACTCCCCTATTAAGTGGTGTCTTTGTTCATAGAGTCTCGGGTTTCAGGGGGTAGGTCAAATGCGTAGATCTCTCTGGTGAAAAATGGTACAATATTTAATTAACCTGCAATGGCGTCGAAGTCATTGAAACACAAATGGGGTTTTGGTGGATCTTTAAACAAAATATACCCTTATGGAGCTCAAGAGTGGAACGTCAATTGGATAAACAAGACAGGCTGTGGAAAATAAATATCTGGAATCTTAAAAGCCACGAGTAAGGGACTTTGACAACCATCTTTCGCCCGTCGAGCCGTGATCAAAGTGAGCTTTATTTCTAATATTTTAGCAAGGGTGATGTTATGTATACAACACTGAAACCAAATGGAAAATTCTCTGGTAACTTATGGGTTCAACAAAGACAGAGAAGGAATCGAATACCTTAAGTGGATCTGTGATCTCTGTTATCTGGCTATTTATATTTATTTGTACTCTGCACAGTCTTCAGGTAAAAAAAAGTAATTGGAAATGTGATAGCCAATAATTATTTGAAAGAAAGCTTGTCGTCTAATTAGTGCTTCATTTTTCAAGGAAAAGGTTCCTCGGGAAAGTTTTTGATCTCGAAATTTAATTTCGTTGCGTATGGTAATTTGACACGATTGGGTTTCTTGTCTTCACGCACGCAATGAAATGGGGAGTGTTTTTGCCTCTAGTAGAAAAGATATTATTTCTTTCAATGAAATGTTTGCTGGAAAAGGTGGCCTTTATGAATTCATCATGTTGTGTAATATTTTTGAGCTTAACAAATTTGTATACGTGCGTTGAAATATGATTTGTTTCTCTCTGACAAATAATAGGTAGCCAAGTTTTTAACCACAGAAAAATATCTGTTTTGTCATTATAGTGTAAAATGAAGTTCAGTTGGCAAGCCAACAATATTTCCTTAACTTCCTTGTTAATCCAATTTATTGCTACGACTTTATACTAGTGCGAATATTGTGCACATTATTCATCCTTTTTGCGAATTTTGAGTGTCATGAAATACATCATTTGCGTGAAATAGCTCCTTTATCACGAAGATAAACCGTTTCTAACCATTTCTAACCATTTCTTTTGCTTTTGTGCTTGTCAGCATTGTGATTTGCGATAGTTCGTAAATATTTGTTTTGTATCTAATAGATGTTCACATTTTCAATTACATGGTCACTCAACCTCATGATTGTGTTAATAGTTCACCCTGAAGTCAAAATAGATACGTTTCTCAGGAACCCGACAAAGAAGGCTTCCAGACCGGACAGGTGAAAAGTAAATGTTCAGGTAAATATTGCAACAAAATTAAAAAACCAAAGACGAAAGTTTCTTGGTTAAAAAGTACGTTGTTTTACTCGGGAAACGACGAACGATTAACATTCTTCCCTGTAGTTCATTCAGTTAACACAAGGTGATCCCGTGCACTTTATGGTTAGCTAGCACGTGATCAATTACTTCCTTTTGACAGAACATCATGACCTCTTCCTTGATTCATAAAAGTCCGAGACTGCAGACATTTTCGTGTTTTTACTATCGATTGTCATTAATCTTTCGATGAGAATTCGATTCAGAGTTATGTATAAAAACTGTTATATTTTTCTTCATGTCTTTTGGCTTGTCTTTTACTGCTAACTCCTGGCTTTTATGGTGCTTTTTGCTGCAAACGAACAAATGAGTACCGAATATGAAAAGGGTACAAGGGTGTGATTATGGCTAAATAGCACAATACTAAGATATGACTTTTGACATTCTGATTCTTTAGATCCTCTTTCTGAGAAACGATTCCTCGGATTGCTCCGATTATAAGATTATTCCGATTATAATGAATTTTATTCTTCAATTTTTCCGATTCTCTGGTTTTTTCAAATTATACGATTATTTGCGCTTCAGCAATCACAGCTCATATTCGGGACAAATGATGTACTCGTGCCAGTACACCCCAAATACCGTTTGGATTTTTTAGCTACACTCCAGGGAAGAAAGGCAAACAAAACATCGGTTGTGGAATATCAGCTTAATCGATAAAATGCAAACCAAAATATCATAAGTCTCTATAATTGACAAATCATTCTTTCGTTTACAAGATTTGTGTCTCCAAAGTTTGATATTAATTTGAAGCAAAGCCAGCGAAGGAAACTAAGCACATTTTCCATGTGCAAATAACGTGGTAATATATTCACTTGTTTAATTTAAAAGATGTGAAAATTAACAATGAACTCACCACGAAAAAAAACCTTCTGATTGAAATGGTCAATCATTAAAAAAGGCATAGAGAACAACATGAAGAGCGCAAGTGCTACATATGTGAAAAATGCCCCTTACTTTCTCAGATGATGATTTGGTTTGGTCGCAAGTTTCGCCTTTGTCTTCACGTTTCGGTCGGCATGTTGCTTTGGCAAGTTCCGGTTAAATACTCGGAAACCATCTAAAAGTCGAACTTTGACGCCCAACTTCATCCACAGAGGGTCTTCTCGGCTTTCAACATGGCGGATGGTCGATCGAAGACCCTGGCACACAGTGATCTAAAAAGACCGCTGATTGGCGTTTTTATCGCATCAACTCTGATTGGTTTACGTGTCCAAACAAAAACAAAGAACACAAGCAATCCGAGAGCTAGAAGATGAACACACTTCGTGTTTAATTATTTGAAAAATTGAGCTAAGCTAGGTGACTTATTTCCATAATTCCTTTATAGCTAGTCGCTGGATGAGCGCAAACTGGGTTGCCTGTGGTACGTGTTACACAAAAAATAGAAGGCACTGAGTTGGGTGGTATTAAACTGCGGCATTCCTTTTATTTTTTTCAAGTGGGGCTTCATTTAGACCATTTGAGTGGGTCACTCAGACGTCGTGCCAGCAGTGGCCCTTCAGCTCACATGTTCTCACGTTGATTATTTTGTAGTGTCCTGTCCCGTTTACAGGCTTTTTACCCTTTGGTAATAAATTCAGTTTAACCCTTTGGCTACCAGGGATTTGGCCGAAAAACACGTTTTGAAGCTAGTTGAGGGGTTTTTTGGTCACTGTCGTGCTGTTTAAGAGCTAAATCTCCCTACAAGCCCGTTCCCAGGTTGTACACTCCGCGGCCTTTTCAACCAGGTGCAAAATAAGCGCTTGCAAAGTTCGGGCATGCGCAGAAAACAAAATTTCGACATAGTTTTTGGGTTTAAAAGTAGCACAACACTTTCGACTTTCACTTTTCGCTTTCTCTCCTTCCCTCTCTTTTCGCTTTCTTTGCCTCATTTTTTTTTTGAACTTGCTGGGCATTTGGTAGGCTTTATTTTGGTGGGAAGAGTTTCTGAGAAACCTTTCATCATCTTAGAATTAGGTGCTCAGAAAGGTAGGTGGGTAATGGAGCAAGCTTTTTATGGAGATTTTCAGGTCAGTGTTACATGTTTTTTTTGGCCGTTTCTCCAGTTTCCTTGACTCAATTGTGCTCATTCTGGTATAGTTTGAAAGATCTCTTCTCCCTGCACAAGTTAGTGAACAAAGCTGTTCCTGACCGTTAAAAGTGATGACGTCACAAGGGGTAGATGGGACCGTGGATAAAGGTGGACGTATTTGGCCAGATAGTAATCAAAGGGTTAAAGATAACGAAACACGCTCTTGAGTAAAACTCACCGAATTCTTCTTTAAATAGTCTGCAAAACAACTAACTGCATATTCCTCTGACGGAGGTTTCCCTGCATGTTATGCATGTCTTGCTGTTGCACTAAGCAAACGTTTATTCCACACACTAAGGAAGGACTATCATAAATATTTTTGCTCTTTGGCCACTTTAATTTCAGCAGGAAAAGAAAACAAACAGCGGTTAAGGACTAAACATGTTTTTTCCGCTTCACAATTCTTCTTCTTGTCAGTCTAATCTGATGCCAGGTCATTTTTTTTTTTTTTTGGCTTAACGTTTGCACCAAGAGGTACCGTAAAGCCGGGAGTCAACAGTAAAAGGCAGGGAAAAAGGTACCCTAAGTGCCGGAGATTTTTTTCTTCAAGGTCCAAGAGAACGCTCCGCGATTCCAAATGAACGGTCCAGGACGAAAAAAAATACCTCTGATCGCACAACCACAGAACCTCATTTCCATGTGTACAGATTTGTCGTCACGGTGTTGTCGTCAAACCAGTTTTAGCGCCAATATGAGACTGCTTCCCACGAGACGCATTGAAGCGCATCATTAACATTCCTGAAAATTGTGATTACATTGATGGCTATTCATTTTAACAGCTTTAATAATTTTGGAGCAATTATTGATTTTCCATGGGTAAGATTGATTGATGAACGAAATGATACATTTATGAAATGCATGCATTGTACATTGCACTACGGGTAGGTATGAAATCAAGTGAAACTGTGTTGCCTCGCAGTAATGAGCGCAATTTACTATTTCGTCGAGAAGCCTGAAAATTTTCAGGGCTTCAACGGGGTTTGAACCCGTGACCTCGCTATACCGGTGCGACGCTCTAACTAAGTGAGCTATGAAGCCACTGACTTTCGGAGCTGGTTAGAGCGTCGCACCGGTATCGCGAGGTCACGGGTTCAAACCCCGTTGAAGTGCTGAAAATTTTCAGGCTTCTCGTCGCAATAGTAAATTGCCTTCACAACTGCGAGGCAACACAGTTTCACTTGATTTCACAATTGGTTTATTTGATGAAAATTCTTTTCCCTCAGAGCGAAACTTTACTTTTAAACTTGCGTAAAACAGGATACTGTAATAGCAAAGAGCTAGAAATCACTGCCTAAATTAAATGGACGATTGAAGTGCGAGAAAAGTTTGTCTGTCCTTACCATCTTTCGACCGACCTCGACCGTTGATTTGGAATCGCGGAGAGTACTCTCCGACCTTGAAAAACAATTCTTCTGGCACCCAGGGTAGCCAAAATACCAACGAAGAAAAAAAATAACATAGTTTTTATAGAAAACTCTGAATTTCTAATCCTCAGCGAAAGATTAATGGCAATCGATCGTGAAAACATTAATTTCTGCAGTCTGTGATTTCTATGAATCTAGGGGAGGTTAGTCCACAAGTGACTGGAACCATCTTAGTTGGACAGATAAACGTAGTTTCTGAAATTTAGAAATTTTCGGGTCCCCGGTATCATACTACGTTATTGCCTTAAATATTATGAATTATCAATGTCATGCACAAGTGGTGCACCAATAACTTTTTTAGGAAGGGCTTTAATTAAGGACTCCCCTTCTACACGGGTTGCAATGATAGTAACGTGAGGTACTTAAATTGTAATAAATAGCTCAAAGAAGCATTTGCATGCGGCCAATCTTTTTGTCCGAATAGACCTTTTCGCAGATACGGCGGCTATTTTGATTTCTATTGTTTCAAATAGCTATTATGGGATGCCCAGAGGGCAAATACGTATTAGTTTGCCTCCTGAAAATCCCATAATGTCTTTCGAAACAATAGAAATCAAAATGGCCGCCGTATCTGAATAAAGGTCTATTAATTGGAGAAGGGGCAGATATGTCCAGGTAACCAGATGAATGATGATACGTGCTGGTAACTAGTTTCATGACGATTTTGAATAAAGAAATATCCCAATGCTCTTCACTCCAATTTTAACGTCACTCATGATCACATCTGAGAATACGGACATATTTACCTCACAAAGTGCCTGCCCCCTATACTCTGGCCCTCAAGTAAAGAGAAATAGCTGCATTTATTCTTACAAGTCCTGCCAAATTAACTACTGATAATAGTTGCATTTGTAGATTTTGGTATATTTGATAACTATTAACAACTATTGCTGCATTTGTAAACTCTTACGCACATGACAATTAGGACAGCAAGCTTCCTAAGAGTTTTAGTAGTTCAATGTGTAGAGCAATCGATTTCAGTCGCCCGTCGCCCGTCGCCAAGCAAATGGTTTCCCATCCTTCCCACGGGCACATTACACAATAAAACATCAAAAGTTTCGGCCTTGTTAACACCTCAACGTCTTTAAAGTATATCCCAATAATGCAAGGACCAGCCCAGGAAGCGTTTGTTTGTAACTCTACTTTTTATTCATGGTCTTAATTTAGACAAATGTATAGTGCAGCTCTATATGTCTGTAATTGCTTAAGTCTATGTTAGTCTGCCCACGAGTTAATTACAAATGAGAGAGAAGTTGTGGAACGACAGCTGGGGGAAATCCTCCCTGTACGTCCACTTGCCCCATGGAGGAAAACCCCGGGCAGATGAACCCCACAATCAAAGAGCGCACAGAATGGGTCAGAGCAGAGTTTGCAAAAATGCAAACCAAAACTATTGTAGATGAAAATAGATTCAGGAACAGGTGAGAAAAACGTTTTATTAAAATACATGTTTTAACATTTACTTAAGAAAGACACTCATTCTGAAAAAAAAAAACTGATCCGTTTGACTCTTCCTCCAAGAAACTTCGAAGGTGAAAAAGGTTTAAATCGATTTAATACTATTCTTTGAGGGTAAATTTTGACTCTGGCCTTGATGGGTTGGTTATAATAGCTGTTTAACTTAAGTCTTAAGTTTTTATCATATCTTTCCCTACTTTGCACCCATTAATATCTCTTATGGCCCAACGCCAAGGAGTTTGTTAACTTTCGCACGCCGGTGTTTCATGCACGCATTCACTTTTCTTTATTAGTAGTGTACCAGATCTTGTGCAAATATATGAAACGATATTATCTCCCTAAAATATAACATTTTCAACGCAGCACTCACCCATCTTATCGTACATTTCATAAGTCCCCGAAGAACACCGGATCACATGAGACGATAATCTCTTCCTGGCTAATAATTCGTTAGCAAACGCGCTCGCACCATCTTATTTCATGCATTTATTATGAACCATTATTTGGTACAGCGCACGCCATAATATCGTGTGACATTTAACTTAATTAGGTAATTTCCCGAACACCATCGTATCGTACATTCATGTGAGCACGCAAATTAAAGCCATTACAGCTATCCCCCCTTCACTCACTGTTTTGCAGATCATAAAATAGTAGGACAGTATCATTATCAATTTATTCCTATATTAAGTTCTTTGCTAACATGTGTGTCTCATTTATATTATTATTATATTAGTCCCTACTTATTTACTTATAAGTACTATGATAATGCGCCAAGGCCATTTAACGTAATGATAAATTTCTGTAACAAATTCTGTAGTTGTTTAGAACTAAGTTGATTGGTAATGCGCGCACACTGCCATGACATCATTACTCTCACTTATTCACTTGCAAGTTATTTTCTAACGCGCTCATGCTGTTGTCACGTGATATTAGTACCATTTACTTTTGAGTTGTAGTAAAGTGTTACAAAATACCCACGCACCATCACATCATATGATATAGGGCACTGTACCATGATCATCTAATTATTCTTAAGTAAGTTGTTTACTAATGCATGTCGTCATGTCATATGATATCATACCCTTCAGTACAGTACGTCATACGCGCTTCACCATATCGTATATTGCTGGTTTTCACTCACGTGATCAACAGCCATGTTTTTCAACGAAAACAAAAGGAAGCGTTTGCATAATAATAGAATTAAATTCCCGGAGGATTTGGTCGGGGCACCAACATGGCCGCCTTTTCTTTGTTTAGGGCACCAACATGGCGGTCGTGACGTCATGTGAAAACCGAGAATTATAAAGCTCTAGTTCATTGTTTACTTACGAGTTACTTGCTGACCGATGAGCGTTTGCCATCAGATTGCATAATATTTTAGACCAGCTTTCTAAATTACTGAAAACCCAAATATGCCGATGCGCATATTCCATTAAATACCAGTAAACTTATAAATATCTACTTGATCATTTTTAAGTTGTTTACTAATGCGCGCGGTCAATTATATCGTAGCATTTTTTTACATTACACCCTCTAATTGTTTATTTGCATCCAAGGCGCGTATCATGTATGATATTATTATCTTCCTCTTATTTATCAGAAATATGCAGCACGCACAGAACATTCAATGATAAGTTCTTGTTAATCTTCTTATGTATATGTAACGTATCGCCTGACGTGCGCTCGATGTAAAGTCATATGATATTATGCCCCTCTCACTCAGTGACTCTTAGGGGCATGACAATTAGGACAGCAAGCTTCCCAAGAGTTTTCGTACTTCAATGTGTGCAGTAATCGATTTCAGTCGCCCGTCGCCCGTCGCCAAGCAAATGGTTTCCCGTCCTTCCCACGGGCACATTACACAATAAAACATCAAAAGTTTCGGCCTTGTTAACACCTCAACGTCTTTAAAGTATATCCCAATAATGCAAGGACAAGCCCAGGAAGCGCTTGTTTTAAGTCTACGTTTTATTCATGGTCTTAATTTAGACAAATGTATAGTGCAGCTCTATATGCCTGTAATTTCGTAAGTCAATATTAGTCTGCCCATGATCATGAGTTAAGTACAAATGAGAGAGAAGTTGTGGAACGACAGCTGGGGGAAATCGCCCATGTACGTCCACTTGCCCCACGGAGGAAAACCCCGGGGCAGATGAATCCCACAATCAAAGACCTCACATACTGGGTCAGAGCAGAGTTTGCAAAAATGCAAACCAAAACTATTGTATATGAAAATAGATTTAAGAACTGGTGAGAAAAACGTTTTATTAAAATACATGTTTAAACATTTACTTAAGGCAGACACTCATTCTGAAAAAAAAAAAAAAAAAACTGATCCGTTTGACTCTTCCTCTAAGAAACTTCGAAGGTGAAAAAGGTTTAAATCGATTTAATACTATTCTTTGAGGGTAAATTTTGACCCTGGCCTTGATGGGTTGCTTATAACAGCTGTTTAACTTAAGTCTTAAGTTTTTATCGTATCTTTGCCTACTTCGCACCATTAATATCTCTTATGGCCCAACGCCAAGGAGTTTGTTAACTTTCGCACGCCGGTGTTTCATGCACGCATTCAGTTTTCTTCATTAGTATAGTACCAGATCTTGTGCAAATGTACAAAACGATATTATCTCCCTAAAATATAACATTTTCAACGCAGCACTCACCCATCTTATCATACATTTCATAAGTCCGCGAAGGACACCGGATCACATCAGATGATAATTTGTGCGTGGCTAGTAATTCGTTAGCAAACGCGCTCGCACCATCTTATTTCATGCATTTATTATGAATCATTATTTGGTACAACGCACGCCATAATATCGTGTGACATTTAACTTAATTAGGTAATTTCTCGAACACCATCGTGTCGTAGAATGCTATTACATTCATGTGAGCACGCAAATTAAAGCCATTACAGCTACCCCCCCCCCCCCCTTCATTCACTGCTTTGCAATTTATTCCTATATTAAGTTCTTTGCTAACATGTGTGTCTCATTTATATTATTATTATATTAGTCCCTACTTATTTACTTATAAGTACTATGCTAATGCGCCCAGGCCATTTAACGTAATGATAAATTTCTGTAACAAATTCTGTAGTTGTTTAGAACTAAGTTGCTTCGTAATGTGCGCACACTGTCATGATATCATTACTCTCTACTTATTCACTTGCAACTTATTTTCTAACGCGCTCATACATACATACATACATACGTTTATTGTAACTCCCAATTTGGGCTTTTCGGTTACAATGTCTAAAAATATATATAAATTAAAAAGAGAAAAAGGAATAATATAATAAACGTTACATTTAAAAGCTAGAATCAGTTACAAAAGACCTCTGAATATAATTTACAAGTTAACTGAACACAAATGTCCTCCACTTAATAGCTTCTGCGCTAAACGGCGCCTGAAGCATTTTACACTGTCCGCAGCTTTCAAATCATTACAAATACTGTTCCAAAGTTTACATCCACGATATGTAAACGAACGTTGTCCATATGACAGACGACATAAAGGGATGTGTAAAAGATTACATGATCGCGTAGCCCTAGTATGAATTTGAGAGCGAGATACAAATATATTAGCCAGATATTTCGGGACTAAATTATTAAGACATTTACATACCATTACAGCATCGTTGAGAAGGAGTCTGTCCTTAACAGTGAGCCAGTTGAGGGATCTTATGCCGTCTGACATGTGATCATATTTCCTGAGACCTAACACGATACGCGCAGCAAAATTCTGTACTAATTGGAGTTTCTTCACATTACTTTGAGATGTGTTAGCCCATACAGTTGAGCAATAAAAGAGTTTACTAAAAACAAAAGCGTTCATCACTAATAAAAGAGAATTTCTGTCCAGAAGGTGTTTAATTCTACTGATCTGTTTTAACTTAAATAGACAATTAGAGGTAGTTTTAGCAACATGATCGTTGTAAGTTAAGGACTGGTCGATGAGAACACCGAGGTCCTTAGCCACAGAAACTGGTGTTATTTCCTTCCCTAAAAGTGAGATCGACACTGGAGGCAATTTACGCAGTAATTGAGGCACTCCCACGAGTAAGACTTTGGTTTTCTCCGGATTAATTAGTAAGGAATTTTGGCAGCACCATCTACAAATTTCTCTTAGGTCTTCATTCAAACAGCGGAATGCATAGCTTATGTCAGTTGAGCGGAAAGAAAGGTAAAGTTTACTGTCATCAACGTAACACACAGACTTACAATGGCCTGGAACAGCCAGGAGATCGTTTACATAGATGGTAAATAGTACAGGTCCCAATATAGAACCTTGTGGAACTCCATATTTTAGGGGAAGAGAGGCTGAAACAGCATCCACAATCCGTACTCTTTGGCTACGACCAGACAGGTAACTGTGAAACCACTCCAGGCTAGATGACGTAATACCTATTTGTTGTAGTTTCTGAAGGAGAATATCGTGTCGGACACTGTCAAATGCCTTAGACATATCTAACAGAACAACAGCAGAGACTTCACTCTTATCGATAGACATAAGAAAATCATCTGTTACATGTAAAAGAGCAGTTTCTGTAGAATGAAATTTACGATTGCCACTCTGGTGCTCAGACAACTTCTTATTGGTGGTTACAACTTCTTATTGGTCACGTGATATTATTACCATTTACTTTTGAGTTGTAGCAAAGTGTTACAAAACACCCACGCACCATCACATCATATGATATAGGGCACTATACCATGATCATCTAATTATTCTTAAGTAAGTTGTTTACTAATGCATGTCGTCATGTCATATGATATCATACCCTTCAGTACAGTACGTCATACGCGCTTCACCATATCGTATATTATAAAGCTCTATTTAATTGTTTACATACGAGTTACTAGCTGACCGATGAGCGTTTGCCATCAGATTGCATAATATTTTAGACCCGCTTTCTAAATTACTGAAAACCCAAATATGCCGATGCGCATATTCCATTAAATACAAGTAAACTTATAAATATCTACTTGTTCATTTTTAAGTTGGGCTAATGCGCGCGGTCAATTATATCGTAGCATTTTTTTACACTACACCCTCTAATTGTTTATTTGCATCCAAGGCGCGTATCATGTATGATATTATTATCTTCTTCTTATTGATCAGAAATATGCAGCACGCACAGAACATTTAATGATATGTTCTTGTTAATCTTCTTATTCATATGTAACGTAAAGCCTGACGTGCGCTCGCTGTAAAGTCATATGATATTATGCCCCTCTCACTCAGTGACTCTTAGGCGCATGACAATTAGGACAGCAAGCTTCCTAAGAGTTTTAGTAGTTCAATGTGTAGAAGCAATCGATTTCAGTCGTCCCTCGCCCGTCGCCAAGCAAATGGTTTCCCATCCTTCCCACGGTCACATTACACATTAAAACATCAAAAGTTTCGCCCTTGTTAACACCTCAACTTCTTTAAAGTATATCCCAATAAAGCAAGGACAAGCCCAGGAAGCGTTTGTTTGTAAGTCTACTTTTTATTCATGGTCCTAATTTAGACAAATGTATAGTGCAGTTCTATATGCCTGTAATTGCTTAAGTCTATGTTAGTCTGCCCACGAGTTAATTACAAATGAGAGAGAAGTTGTGGAACGACAGCTGGGGGAAATCCTCCCTGTACGTCCACTTGCCCCATGGAGGAAAACCCCGGGCCAGATGAACCCCACAATCAAAGACCTCACAGACTGGGTCAGAGCAGAGTTGGCAAAAATGCAAACCAAAACTATTGTAGATGAAAATAGATTCAGGAACAGGTGAGAAAAATGTTTTATTAAAATACATGTTTTAACATTCACTTAAGAAAGACACTCATTCTGAAAAAAAACTGATCTGTTTGACTCTTCCTCTAAGAAACTTCGAAGGTGAAAAAGGTTTAAATCGATTTAATACTATTCTTTGAGGGTAAATTTTGACCCTGGCTTTGATGGGTTTGGTTATAATAGATGTTTAACTTAAGTCTCAAGTTTTTGTCATATCTTTGCCTACTTTGCACCCATTAATATCTCTTATGGTCCAACGCCAAGGAGTTTAACTTTCGCACGCCGGTGTTTCATGCACGCATTTACTTTTCTTTATTAGTAGTGTACCAGATCTTGTGCAAATATATGAAACGATATTATAGCCCTAAAAGATAACATTTTCAACGCAGCACTCACCCATCTTATCATACATTTCATAAGTTCCCGAAGGACACCGGATCACATGAGATGATAATCTCTGCCTGGCTAGTAATTCGTTAGGAAACGCGCTCGCACCATCTTATTTCATGCATTTATTATGAATCATTATTTGGTACAGCGCACGCCATAATATCGTGTGACATTTAACTTAATTAGGTAATTTCCCGAACACCATCGTATCGTATCGTAAATTTATGTGAGCACGCAAATTAAAGCCATTACAGCTATCCCCCCTTCACTCACTGTTTTGCAGATCATAAAATGGTAGGACAGTATCATTATCAATTTATTCCTATATTAAGTTCTTTGCTAACATGTGTGTCTCATTTATATTATTATTATATTAGTCCCTACTTATTTACTTATAAGTACTATGGTAATGCACCCAGGCCATTTAACGTAATGATAAATTTCTGTAACAAATTCTGTAGTTGTTTAGAACTAAGTTGATTGGTAATGCGCGCACACTGCCATGACATCATTACTCTCTATTTATTCACTTGCCAGTTATTTTCTAACGCGCTCATGCTGTTATGTCACGTGATATTATTACCATTTACTTTTGAGTTGTAGCAAAATGTTACAAAACACCCACGCACCATCACATTATATGATATAGGGCACTATACCATGATCATCTAATTATTCTTAAGTAAGTTGTTTATTAATGCATGTCGTCATGTCATATGATATCATCCCTTTCAGTACAGTACGTCATACGCGCATCACCATATCGTATTTTATAAAGCTCTAGATAATTGTTTACATACGAGTTACTTGCTAAGCGATGAGCGTTTGCCACCAGATCGCATAATATTTTACACCTGCTTTCTAAATTACTGAAAACCCAAATATGCCGATGCGCATATTCCATTAAATACAAGTAAACTTATAAATATCTACTTGTTCATTTTTAAGTTGTTTACTGATGCGTGCGGTCAATTATATCGTAGCAATTGTTTACACTACACCCTCTAATTATGTATTTGTACCCAAGGCGCGTATCATGTACGATATTATTATGTTCTTCTTATTTATCAGAAATATGCAGCACGCACAGATCATTTAATGATAAGTTATTGTTAATGTTCTTATTCATATGTAACGTATCGACTGACGTGCGCGCGCTGTAAAGTCATATGATATTATGCCTCTCTCACTTAGTGACACATGACAATTAGGACAGCAAGCTTCGCAAGAGTTTTAGTAGTTTAATGTGTAGAGCAATCGATTTCAGTCGCCTGTCGCCCGTCGCCAAGCAAATGGTTTCCCATCCTTCCCACGGGCACATTACACATTAAAACATCAAAAGTTTCGGCCTTGTTAACACCTCAACGTCTTTAAAGTATATCCCAATGATGCAAGGACAAGCCCAGGAAGGGTTTGTTTGTAAGTCTACTTTTTATTCATGGTCTTAATTTAGACAAATGTATAGTGCAGCTCTATATGCCTGTAATTTCTTAAGTCTATGTTAGTCTACCCACGAGTTAATTACAAATGAGAGAGAAGTTGTAAAACGACAGCTGGGGGACAAACCTCCTTGCACGTCCACCAGCCCCATGGAGGAAAACCCCGGGCCAGATGAACCCCTCAGTCAAAGACCTCACGGGCTGGGTCAGAGCAGAGTTTGCAAAAATGTAAACCATAACTATTGTAGATGAAAACAGATTCAGGAACAGGTGAGGAAGACGTTTTATTAAAATACCTGTTTAAACATTTACTTAAGAAAGACACTTTCATTCTGAAAAAATAAAAAAGATCCATTTGACTCTTGCTCTAAGAAACGTCGAAGGTGAAAAAGGTTTACATAGATTTAATACTATTCTTTAAGGGTAAATTTTGACCCTGGCCTTGATGGGTTGGTTATAATAGCTGTTTAACTTAAAGTCTTAAGTTTTTATCTTATCTTTGCCTATTTTGCACCCATTAATATCTCTTATGGCCCAAAGCCAAGGAGTTTGTTGACATTCGCACGCCGGTATTTCATGCTCGCATTCACTTTTCTTTATTAGTAGTGTACCATAGGTTGTGCAAATATATGAAACGATATTATCTCCCTAAAATATAACATTTTCAGCGCAGCATTCACCTATCTTATCGTACATTTCATAAGTCCCCGAAGGACATCGGATCGCATGAGATAATAACCTCGCGTGGCTAGTAATGCGCTAACAAACGCCCGCACAATAATATTTCATGCATTTATTATGAATATAGTTATTTGGTACCGCGCACGCCATAATATTGTGTGACATTTAAGCTAGTTTCCCGAACACCATCGTATCGTAGAATGCTATTACATTCATGTGATGAGCACGCAATTACATTTATGTAAGCACGCAAATTTAAGCCATCACAGCTATCCCTCCTTCACTCACTGTTTTGCCGATCATAAAATGGTAGGACAGTATCATTATCAATTTATTCCTATGTTACGTTCTTTGCTAACATGTGTGTCTCATTTATATTATTATAATATTAGTCCCTACTTATTTACTTATAAGTACTATGCTAATGCGCCCAGGCCATTTAACGTAATGATAAATTTCTGTAAGAAATGTAGTTGTTTAGAACTAAGTTGCTTGATAATGCGCGCACACCGTCATGACATCATTAGTTTCTACTTATTCATACATACTTTTCTAACGCACTCGTGCTGTTATGTCACGTAATATTATTACCATTTACTTTTGAGTTGTAGCAAAGTGTTAAAAAAACATCCACGCACCATAACATCATATGATATAGGGCACTGTACCATGATCATCTTAATTATTCTTAAGTAAGTTGTTTACTAATGCATGTCGTCATGTCATATGATATCATCCCCTTCAGTACAGTAAGTCATACGGGCTTCATCATATCATATATTATTACGAGTTTACTGGCTAAGCGATGAGCGTTTGCCGTCAGGTCGCATAATATTTTACACCTGCTTTCTAAATTACTGAAAACCCATATATGCTGATGCCCACTTTCCATTAAATACCAGTAAACTTCTAAATATCTACTTGTTCATTTGTAAGTTGTTTACTGATGGACGCGGTCAATTATATCGTAGAAATTTTTTACACTACACCCTCTAATTATTTATTTGCATCCAAGGCGCGTATCATGTATAATATTACTATGCTCTTCTTATTTATCAGAAATATGCAGCACGCACAGAACATTTAAAGATAAGTCTTGCGCTCGCTGTAAATTCATATGATATCATGTCCCTCTCACTTAGCGACTATATTATTTCCATTTGCTGTTTAAATTGCACAAAATCAGACGTTATTATCGTCTATTTATTTACTTTCAAGTTGTTTGCTAATACGGACACTACCATCTCTTGATATTACTGGCATCTAGGTGACCACATGCGCGTTTACCATCCTGAATGTTATTATCATCCTCCACTTACTTATCAGTAGTATGCAAAACACGCACGCCATTTAATGATACGTTTTTGTGACACTATTTTTATTTGAAGGTGGCTCTTCTTATGACGCGCACACGCTATCATATACGATATTATGCCCCTTAAGAAAGTCATAAGTTGTTTTTAAGAGCGCACACTCCATTGTATTGAGAAATATTTATGATATATGTATGCGTTGCTTGCTATAGCGCTTTGCCATCATGTCGTGTGATATTTTCGCCCTCTACTTTTTAAATTACTCACAAGCTGTGTGCTGTTGTGCACACGCCATAAAATGCTAATAAGATATTATAAACCTCTACTTGTTCATTTGTAAGGTGTTTGCTGATATGCGCGCCCACAATTATATCCTATCACATTTAACACTCAAGCCGTTAAATATCTACTCGCAAGTTGTTTACTCTCGCGCGTACACCATCATGTCATGTCATCTTTGAAGTTGTGTTAGTTGTTTGAAAGGCGCGCGTACAATAGTATCGTATGATAAAATTGACCTTAAATTATTCACAAGCGCATTTGCTATCATGGAGTAGATATTTTTAGCCTCTACTTGTTAAATTACCCACATGTTGCATTCCAAAATGCACAAGCCGCTTAATACTAATTAGGCATTGGTAATATCATTTAGTTGTTCACTGAATTGTAAACTCCTTGCGGAACCGCGCATGCTATCATATGCATGTCGCATAGTGGTGTAGCCCCTTGATAAATAAATGTTAGCGCAATCGCAGGATAAAACAATCTACTTACTAATAAGGTGCTGTGAATGCGCGCGTATTGTCTTATTTTTTATATTTTTACACCTAACTTATTTCTTACCTCCTTACTTATATTTAGCTATTTAGAATTATTCATAGTTATTTTTCACTCATCCATCTTACACAACGGCCTTTATCCGCTAGTTAGTACATTAGTTATTTTAACACCTTTTGCAAGGATTAAATGTGCAAGGCTAGAATCAAAATTTACCCTCAATTTTGTACTTATCCGATGACTTTGACATTTTTCGCATCATTATATACATATGTATTTTGCAGCCTTTCGACAAGAAATGCCTAACGATATAAGCAGTAGATCCTAGTTAGCTCTTTGACATATAGATTAACTGATATCAATATAAAATGCATTCTAAACTCTAACTTTCTTTCTTTTATACAGTAATGATCAGATGGGGAAATTGTTTAAGTTCATTGTAGCAACCACAGCTTTACGGTCTTCATCCAACAAATTAAGAGTCGAGACTGCGTGCCGGTGTTGTCCTCTCAAGGAGCACTGATATCCCTGTGTTTTGTGGAATTTCGGGCATGATTCTTGGCTAAATATGAAGTAGATAGCTGCAAATCAGACTTGAAATAGACCTTATTCGTTTAAACATTTTGCTTCCAGGATTTACATCTGACGGGACATTATCTCGCCATATTATTCCTCTCAAATTTCGCAATATTCGCGCTCGAATACGCCCTTTTTATGAACAAGACAAATGATCAAATCTCTTGAGTATTGTCACATGATCCATACTGAGGGAGAAACAAAACCATACGAGCAAATAGACCATTTTCGAATTCTCACGGCTGGACTGGATATAGCATGGACTGGCTATAGCATGGAATGGAGGCCAATGCGGGCAAATCTTCTCAAATGCAAATTAATTTGCCCGCATTAGCCTCCATTTCATGATAGATCCAGTCCAACCGTTACAATACGAAACTGGCCTATTGTGATTGCAAATTTGTAAAAAAGATCATTCAGTAGCCAGCCAAGAAGGAGCAGCAGCCAATCACCAGTTTTAAATGTCGCTTTTAAAGGAAAGGTTTGAAAGCTCTCACAGTTATCAGAAGCAACTTCGATTATAGTGGTTTCATTCTTGGACAGACACGTATAGGCAATGAGATTCCCGCTTTTCTCAGTGATTAAAGATGGTCACCAAATTAAACTTCATAGCTAAATTGAGTCTTTCATACCTGAGAAACCACTGCAGCATTTCCGTTGAACAGGGTGAACCACATAACCAAATGTGACAAGCGGCCTCCGCCCTCTCTTCCTTCATAGCTGTTATTACGAGCTAGGTACCAACTTAGCGGACTAAAAAAGGAGATCATGGTTAATTTTAACACCAATCAGTAGTTTCCATTTCTTGGTTACGAAACGCTTAGAAAGCTGAGGTATCACTGAGTATAGAACAATGAAGAGGGTTATCGTTCACAGCTTGGAGCTTTTGAGAATGACATTATTTACTTACAAGTGCATACTTTTGAGCCTCTATGAAAGCAGAAGTCCACCTTTTTCAATTCGTCTTTAATTAAAGCTATCTTTTTTCTTCTTTTTTCTTCTTTTCTTTTCAACTAAAAGGAAATATAAATTGTAAAGTAACTCTTTTTTTTTCCATCATGGCGGACCTTGCAGCGAATAAAAAACAAAATTAGTTCCCGGCATCTATCTGACTTATTCAACGATTTCAATTCTTCCCATATGCATATCCCAACCGCTACCGAAACACCCGAATTGAAAAACATCTGTGAAGAGTACTTCCTAGCAAACGGCGGCTGCGCCCGCAGTACGAGCGGCAGTCAAAGGTTAGCTGTCCTACCGAAACGACACGATAATAACCTTTTCCAATAGTTAACTTGAAAATTCCGGGTTGAATTTAACGAGGAACAGCATCTATTGATCAAAATAGCACAACTATTACCCTACATGGCGACACTCTACGAACTACGAGCGAGTTGCCATGCCGGAAGCTGGTGACCCATTTGACGCCAAATTGCAAGCTTGGAGACACAAAATGTTTCATATTTTTCACTTTTTACAGTCTGATATGGTTTTGGAAATTGTAAGTCCCTTTTCCTGAATGTTTGATGCAATCTCCAGTGAGATAAATGGCCTTATTTCAATCCTATTCCTGCTAACTTTCATTGAAGTCAGGACAGTAAAGTTTTTTCCGCCTGCTGAATCCTGATTGGTCAATTCAAATTCAGGCGCGCCAGCCGTATGCAAGGTTGTATGTTGGGTGTTCCTTGAGTATTGGTAAGTCAGGCTGCCAACCTTAGTTAGGCCCAATCTCGACCCCAGAGCTCTTCTCTTGGCTGAAGGAGAGAACAGCTCTGGGGAACCCTGAAAGAAACAGTCTTCTCATTGGTTTTCGTGAAGAACAATCAAAAGGGTCTCTAATTAGCACGAGGAGTGAGCAGGCGTCGTAAGGTTTGAATAGCCAATTTTTGGGCTACAATAACCTTACGGCGCATGTTCTCCTAGATACAGTTTCCCAGAGCCTTGTGTCGATACAAGGCTCTGATGACGAGAATGAGTTACGCCCTGTTGGACCTTTGAAATAGACAGTGATCTTCCCCGATAAAGTTTGTCACGAAATTTATCTGAATTGATCCCTGGGGCTAAGACTTTTTAGTATAATTACGTAGGTGATTTAAAGTTCTTATCGCTGATTGGTTGCTCTTGAGGTGATCGTTACGCGATAATTTTAAAATTAGACGAGAGGTACTTACCTTGAAGTGTAATTGTAATTCTCTGAAGATACACGGAGCATTATGGGATAACTGTGCATTCCTCTTCAGTACTTGAGGTCAGCGGTCACACTTCAAAGCAACCATTGTCATGCAAATGCACCATATATAAACAGCCTAACGCGTGACACAAATCCATTCTCCTGGAGTGCAGACTGGCTGAGGTCCCCAACACAAAGGGTGGGATAGGCATAAGCCAACACAGAAGGGTGGGAAGCATTATCCCATAATGCTCCGTGTATCTTCAGAGAATTACAATTACACTTCAAGGTAAGTACCTCTCGTCTAATTTTAAAATTCTCTTCCGATACACTCCGCATTATGGGATAACTGTGCGATTTTAAAGAACCGAAGCCAGGGGAAAAAACAAAAATATGTGACATGATAGTGCTTTAATTGTAGACTTGATACAATTAAACGTTACTGAATATCTATGATAATACCAATCTGCCTGCTAATGAAGAGGGATTGGTGTTATAGACATTGCGATTATAGAAACGATTAAATGTGCGTTCTGATGACCAGTCTGCCATCTTCATAATTTCAGCTAAAGATGCGCCCCTTTGATACAAAGCAGATGTAGATGCACCCCTTACACTATGTGGTTGAATAAACTAGTGTCAATGCCTGACTCAGTCATAACAGTCTTAATCCATCTACCTAAAGTAGATGAGGAAACAGGCTTGTGTGGTTTAACATGAGAAATGAACAACTGAGATACAGTCTGCTCCCCTGACTTGCGCAGGTGTTGCGTACAATGAATATAATGTAACAGTGTCTGCTTAGGGCAGAGACTGAGGTTAGTGGGTAAGGATGGAATGGAAACTTCTAAAGGTTTCTTCCCAGGACGAGAAGTCTTTGTTCTGGAACCTATGACAAATTTGATCTCATCCTCATAAATAGACATATTGTCTAAGTCCAATGAGCACAAAGTCTGTTCTCTCTGGGCCGATACCAAGGAACAAAGTGTCACAGTTCTCAAAGTTAGTGCCTTTAAACTAAGACTTTGGACAGGAGGTTGAGCAGCCAGGTAGGATGTGAGTTGGGAAACATTCCACGTAAACGAATATCTAGGAGATGGAGGCCTTGAAACAAACACTCCTTTTAGACATCTAGAAACATATGGGTGATCTCCAAGTTTATCATCCCTAATCAAGTGGAGAGTAGTGGATATTGCAGATCTGTAAGTGTTCAAAGTACTATAGCTCTTACCCTGGTGGAATTGTTCAGCCAAGAAATTAACTAAATGGACTGCATTACCCTGAAGGGGATTGATGTGCCTCTGATCACACCAGCTACTCCAAGTCTTCCATACAGGCTTG
>NC_090881.1:9917001-9922001 GCF_036669935.1 Montipora foliosa
AAAAGTGAAAGATAGAAATTGAATGAGAAGATGAAATTGCAGAAGTTACAAATGTGCCGTAGATTGGCTCTTGAAGTGCAGTTTACTCCGAACTATGGAATACACTAAGAGGTTTGCAGCGAACATAAATGGACTCACATAAGATGGCTGCGCAAGAGAATACAAATTATTGATCCACTGCAACTGCCTTTTATACCATTTGAGTGCTATTGTCGGAAAGTGCATTTATTGCAACCGAAAGCACATCATTTCTAGCCTGCATTCAGTTATCAGGTTGCAAAGTCAACAGCCATGTTGTCCTGACATTATCGGTTTGTGTTCTAAATGTACAGTCTATCAAGATCAAGCAAAGTGCCTTTACTCAGTTGATCAATTGTTCCACGTATATCATTGAGATCTATAAATACAAAGTTAAACTGTTCAGGCAGTTTCCTTGATAATACAACAGCCAACTCTCTGTCCAATATTGGCAGCATACACATCAGACAGTGAGTTTGTTGCAAGGCAACCATCCTTATTGGTGTTTGACTCCGTCTCCTTTGCACTCTCGGTACCACTGTTGTCCTGGTCCTCCTCTCCTCTTTGTCCTTTTGGAAGGTCTTCC
The DNA here is from genome assembly GCF_036669935.1 of Montipora foliosa. Classification (NCBI taxonomy): domain Eukaryota; kingdom Metazoa; phylum Cnidaria; class Anthozoa; order Scleractinia; family Acroporidae; genus Montipora; species Montipora foliosa. The sequence goes on from NC_090881.1 coordinate 9,917,606, forward strand.
TCTCTGGATGGAACGCTGGTAGTAACAGTCCCCATTCTCGGCATGTGGTTTCCAGTTGAACACTTTCAACCCTTTTTTGATCCCAATTGCAGAATACCCGTAGAAAAGTTCCACTTCACTCGCGATTTGATGAAAGAAAAACGTAAGATAGAAATTGAAGGAGAAGATGAAATTACAGAAGTTACAAATATGCCGGAGAGAGGCTCTTAAGGTTTATATGGCGCTCCACACCAACAGTGAAAATTGCGGCATTGAAGGCCATCGGTCACTGGCACGAAGAGGCATATGCTACCAAACTACCAGCGTACGGAAAATGGAACGGCCTTGTTTACAGTTGTAACCCTCTTTTTCCATACGAATTAGGGCGTATGCCAATCTGAATCCTCGATCTCTACTCGGATTATAGAGAGACGATGATGTTCCGACGAAGACGTGAAGGTGCAAGGGCGATCAGTTTAATTACACATACAGCGCATCCTGGAATGCAACCCGAGTCAAAATGAGTTATGTTATGTCAAAACATCGTTCTTAGAAGGCCTCACTGTGCGCATGCCCTCCCACTGTGTGGATAAAGCGCACGAAAAGTCATGGAATTTGAGGCAAACAACAAACCCATCAGCCCACCAGAATGCCTCCCAGAAAGTTGCAACGCAGATACATCGTATAAATACAGCGACATAAATGCAGATGAATCGGGGCGCGAGATCGAATTGCGAATCATACCGAAAAATAAACGAAAACATCGAAGGCTAAACTGGAAAAACAAAATCCAGACATGTAATAATTGTCAAGGGCCGTCTGATTCGCGTTGTAAATATTGATGAAGTAGTGAGCTAGTTGACATTTTCGAATAGAAAGGGATCAAAATGTGGATCGAATGTTTGATCAGTGTCTTCCAAAAATTAAAAGTAGAAAGACGACGATGATGACAATGGCAGATATATTAGGATACTTTCAAGGTTACGATAAAATCAACAAATGAGTAGGAAATAATAAACATTATCTTGTCGGTTATCCAGATGAATTGCGTGCAATCGAACAGCGAATCATAGCCGACAAATAACTTTGATAAGCGAACACAACGAACGAGGCTCAACGAGAGGGCAAAATTCAGCCATGTAATAGTTGCCAAGGTCAGTCTGATTCGTGTTTAAAATGTTGATGAAGCGGTGCGGAATTGGTTGACGTTTTCGAATCGAAACAGATCGATATGTGGATCGTACGTATGATCAGTGTCTCCCTAGAATTTGAAGTAGAAAGACGACGATGATCATGACAATCATGGCAGATTCATTAGGAGACTTTCAAGGGATCGAGACTAAAATAAAATGCCACCGACAAAATCAAGAGGGCTCAACGACAACATGTTACAGAAATCTAGTATGTGATGTTTAATGACCTTTCCGCGCATGTTGAGTACATTGTTTAATAACTAACCACCGTGAAAAAAAATAGCGGTTCCACAGCACCAGCGAGCAGAGTGGTATCGACTTTTGTTGCCAGCAAGCTCTGCAATGGCGGAGCTCTCAGGCGCGCTTTGCGCGCCAGCGGAGCCCTATGGGTAAGATTTTTTGTGTAATCTATCGATGCGAGAATTTTTGTTATGACGTCACGCACGTTTGCCCGTACAGACTGACGTCACGTACGTCCGCCGGTACAGTGACGTCACGTACGTCCGCCCGTACAGACTGTCGGGGTGGAGGTGGGGAGGCAGGACATTCTCTGGGGACGGGAGTGTTCGGGCAATTTTCCTTGGCGGGAAATCGTGTGGCAGCGTTGCATTGGCAACCCGCGTTTTTCTGGCGGAAAATCATATTAGTGACGAGCAACGGGATAAAGAGCACGACAGAAGAGGCGACGAAATTTGAGAAATTTAAGCGAAGAAATCCTCGAAAGAAGCCCAGGAAGGAGAACAAGAGAACATTTCAACGAAAATCAACGTAAAGCTGAGAGAAAGAGCGCGAGACAAAAAACACTATTTACAACGGTTAGCTTTCAGGTAATGTTTTCAGAGCTCTCAAGTCTTAAAGTTGCGAAAAGTGAGATACTTGCTGGGGATTGCACCAAAGCCACAAGTGTCCTGTGCTTCTTGTGCCGGAGAATTCTAGGGGGGTCCTGGGGCATGCTCACCCGGAAATTTTTTGAAAATTGCACTTCTCAAATCGCTGGAAATGTACTGTCGAGTACGTGATTTTGGTTTTTTAATCCTGCCTTTTAAGAGACCCATGTCATTATGGTCAGCCTGAGATAATATATCGACCTATTCTTCATATATTAACGGGTGAAAGTCCTGAACAAACAAGAAAAGTGGTCTTACACGAACAGATTTAACGTTGGCCAAAGTTCAGTGCCACTGAAGAAACTAATTCGGAATTCATAATATAAGCACTTCTGAAAGCTTAAAAGGTAGTTTTACCTATGGGAAAAGTAGCAATGCGTGAGAAATGCTTGTGTCGGCGTAAGAGCTTGAGATTGCATCGAGATGCGTGAGACTTGAGAGCTCTGTGTTTTCCTTCATAATATATGCCTCGCTGCCTCACATATTTTTTAAAACTAGCTAATAAAAACGAAGAAGGCCTGAAAACGTTAATTGCTATTCCGTGTTGACAGAGATTCTGACATATTTCAACGATCACATTTATAGGCTTTTTGTGTGAAGTCGATGTCCAGTTGCGAGCTGCTTTATTTAACTGTGAAATTGTGGTCGAGTAAGCGAATTTACTACGCTTTAGGTTGGCTTTTTAATTAACAAAGATTTTTGCTGTTGTTCTGAACTGAAGAGAGAGGGAGTAATGCGCATGATGTTCAGTCAAACGGAAAATGTTGCGAAAGAGATTACTGTGCATGAAAATTGTTGGTTATTGTTTGCAAGGCTTGTTTGTTTACTGCATGCTGATCTTTTCGATCAATGTAAACTGTATACACTAATGACGATTAATTTTGTACTTCCTTTATGCAGAAGCATAACTATTTCCATAAACACTATACACTCTTTTTTATTTTTTTATTAGAACCTTTTGTATAAGAACGTTGAGGCTGAGATTAACCAAAAGTATAAGAACGCATTAAGAACATTCCTCAGGCTGAGACGGACGGAGTCGTTTAAGAACGTTTTTATTTTGGTGTTTGTATTTTAAATGAAAGCATGAAATAAAGGTAAAGAAATGTAAATTAACCCAACTATACTTAAGGGCATATTTAGCATAACATAACGATGGTTTTCTTATTGCATGACACACTTCTCAGTTAATGAGTAGTTCTTATTTATACTGAATTGTTACAAAATATTTATAAACAGCAAGCACTTTGGTAGGTGTCTTAGTCACGTCCGCAAGATTTTAGTTATTGAAAAACCATACCATGTAAAATGAAGAACATCTTTAAGAACGTCAGCCTCAGCTCCAAAATTATGCGTTTTTATGGAAAAAAAAGAGTGCATAATTGCTTTCTGGGGTTAGAGACGGGAGCTCCGCTTTTATACTGGCTAAATCTAAGTATTAGAAATCTTGTGCTTTCTCGTGAATCTTCACTTTTCACATAAATGATCCCCTAACGCATTTTGAAGTCCCTTCAACATGCTATGGATTACGTTTTTGACCTTATATACGGCGAATGCCGCTCGGTAGATAAATGGCTAATGTCCAATGCGGCAGGGCCTGCATGTCTTGCAAAGCAACGTGTAAGAGGTGATGTTCGCACACGTTCTGCCAAGAGTATGGGTAAATGATATGCGTCATGGCCACTTCCCAGTCCTCACTTAAGTCCTCGCTGGTTAGAATGACGTAAAAAATGTTTGTCATGGTGCTCGACGCCTAATGTTAGTACCACGTTCACGATACGGTCCAAAAATGAGAGCAATCGCCCACAACCCTTTGTTAAATGGATTTGAACGGTTTGAAAAATCTTTGTGCGTAAAGGAAAGTACTAACATTGTTCTCTCTCTTCTAGTATTGTTTCTCGAAACTTTCCACGCGGAACCATGTCGTGTAAAAGAGGTAAGCGTTGGTCTCCCACTTGCCAGGGTCTTATGACATACGTTAGTACTTGAAATATCTTGTTTTACACGGACAGACGCAAGCACTTTGATAGGTTTCCTAGTCAAGTCCGCAAGATTTCAGTTATTGAAAAACTATACCATGTAAATTTAAGAACATCTTTAAGAACGTTTTCAGCCTCACAACCCCAAATTATATAAGAACGTTAAGCCTCAGCTCCAAAATTAGACGTTTTTACAAAAAAAAAAGAGTGTATAATTTGCTTTCTGTGGTTAGAGACGGGAGCTCCGCTTTTAGGCTTGGCTAAATCATATATTATAGTTTCGCATCTGCAGCCAGGAAACGGTTTTTTATAAGATTTGGTTTTATCAAACGTGTTGATAAAGGTCGAATTACCACCG
>NC_090881.1:9927001-9939501 GCF_036669935.1 Montipora foliosa
TTCACTTAATTCATCCTCAGAAACAGAAGCGAAGCGTTCAGCCATTTTGTTTCTGAGGAGAACACTCCAAGGGGCTTAGTGACCAGGCAGACGTTGAATGTAATATCTGCAGCAGATATTACATTCATCAGGTCAAGTTCACAAGCTATTGTGAATTGATTGAATGCTTTCGACCAATCAGATTTTTCATAGTGAGTCTGATGTATAATATGAAATAAATGAATATATATACTTGAAGTGTGGGTTAAAGACGAAATGGAAAGTGATTCTCGCACTTAACAGGACAATTTAAGCAACTGTCACTTATATATAGACCGCATAGACACCTGAATGATTCAGGCGGCGTCAACGAGATTCGTAGCCATGACCTCCGCGATGCAGATGCAACGCTCTCAGTACTAATTGACCTATGAAGCCACTCGGCTTGAAGCAGGTCAGTTTGCTGGGCTCATGTTTTCCCCTGAAAGGACTCAATTATTATGATAAGCATATTGAAGGTGATAATTTCTCGGTGAGATAATAAGATGATGATGATGATGACGGTGAGTGTGGAAATATAATCATTGAGAATCTCTGTGTTCCAAGAGAATTAATGATGGACAGTGCTTATTCATAGAGAATCGGATTGTACACGTGCATGTGTTCAACAGAATGAAATAATCCGAGATACTGAATCAGTGGACAAAGGCAAGCTCAAACAATCAGGTGTAAAGGAAAGGTTTATCAAGAGACCCTTTCCTAAACTTCGCTTAAAAACGGACAAAGGTACCTTATTACATGAAATTTTCGCAACACTTTAATTTCGCGATTTTTTTTTTTAATCGCGAAGTTTAAGTGACGCGAACAATACGTGTCGTGAACATAACATAACGCGAAAATTAAATGAATAACAATAAATAGCTAATAATGAAGAAAGGATGGGTTTATTATCATTAACACGTTGACAAAATCAACCTCTTCATAACAAGATATTTACAATCGAGGATAGAGACTAAATCATTCCAGTCTTAATGTTTTCATTTCTTGGTTTTTACCTCAGTTATTAATGATCTTTAAAAGCGATTTTGTACGTTCCCTGGATTGGAAGTAATTAATTCATGCATGTATGTTGTTGAGCTTTCCTCAGCGCCGTTGTCAGTCATGATTCCCGAGTTTTTAAAACAAAGATTCGTGATTCTTAAAAGATTTAAAACTATGATTCATGATTCAAGATTCCACTACCATCGCGAAATTCACACAAACGACTATGGAGATCATGGTCAATTGACTAGAATTAACGAAATGTAAAATTCTTATGGAAATTGTTAGACCTTTGTTGTTACTGTGCTCATATAAACCCATCGCTGCATGTCTTGTTGTAAATTTTGACGTTATTGTAAATAAAGCTGTTCTATTTGCTTCAAGGATAAGTTAAATAACTTTAAATAGCGTCTTACTAAAGATCGCCAAATTAAAGTGATTCATAGTACAAGAATTTCGCAAAAAGGCGAAATTTAAGTGCCGCGAATTAACTTGTCGCGAAAATTTCATGTAACAAGGTATGTAGAGATGAAGTAGATATGGAGCTGTGGATAAGGCATTATGTATGCGACAGTTTTCCGGGAAAATGTTTGGACCGTTAAAGATTAGACCGTTCAAAAAGCGAAACGGAAACACTTTGAATAAATCGAGACCACTTATTAAACGCTTTTTCTTCACTGAAGGGCATATTAGTTTGGAAAAGGAAATAAGGGCTGAAGTGTACAAGACAAGTGAAGGAAATCCAAAAGTTCATCTTGTTCCAGAAATATATTGTTTCCCACTTACCAAAGTTTTGGGTAAATAAAGTTTCCTTCGATTACTTGACAGTACAAGAAGCGACTTGCCCAAAGTGAATAAAAATTTCATCAGAGATATTTCTTGAAAGACATTCTTCTAAAACTACTCAAAAGTTAACATTAAACTTCTAAAAGATGTATTATTAAATGCAACAAATCGAAGAAATGTTCAAGGATCACTTAGACACAGAGCAACAACATTTGCTAACGGTCGGGTTAAAATGAAATAAAAATATGCTCAGAGTCAATTAAATAAAGTGGAGAGCAAATTTACCTTAGCTTCATCGGGTGCAGAACATTTAGAGAACTCTCAGTTTGCCATTTAACAAGCGACCGTCCACACGAAGAGTTGCTGTTATTTTTCTTCTTGCAACAAAAGTTGGCCTTGTTTTTGTAAGTTTTGGCGTCTTATGTCTTGTACCATAGGTTCTTGTCCGCGGTGAGAAGGCTTCCTCCTGCTTTTAAAGAAAACGCCAAAAATAAACATGAGACTTATTTTGACTCCAGTGGAATAAACTAAAAATTACAGCAACAACGCACTCGGCGAGCGCCAACACGTTCAAACATTCTGTACGTCGAGAATTTCTTACCATGAAGCAAGCTTGTTTTCAACGGAAACCGTCTTCGCCTTGAATTATTTGTAGCTTCTTTTTTTTAGCCCTACGCTGAATTATTTTCTGGTCAAAAATCACTTTTCTCAAATTCGAAAAAACATGACTCGCCTGACTGCTTATTATGCACCAGTTAAAACTTTGTGAACAAAGAAGGCACATGAAAAAGGCGCGAATTTTGCACCCGCTGTCAAATTCTTTCATTTCGTTGGTTTAAAAGGAAAATGACGAGTCCCATTGATTGAATGATTGACACCTGTCATCCGTCAAAACCTCGTGGGTTAATGATAGTCAAATAAATAGCGCGCACGGACCTTTCGGTTTTTAATTAAAACAAAACTTTTTATGATAATACAATTTGCACCGATCGCTCGTGGCCGAAAACATTTTGTTGTCCTCTACATTTTTGCTTCTTCTACCTCGCTTTTTAGGCAGTTTCGAGGACCTGCCGGGGGAGGGGAAGGGGGGTCCTTGTTCCCTTTAAAAACTTTCTTGAGTTCCCTAGTTCCTGGTTTGTCCAAACTCTGGAAAATACACAACAACGAAGGAATCATTTCCTTGGAAACTCAAGATAGTTCATACACTTGAACATTGATAATCCGGCCATTGGATAAAAGACATAGCTCACAATTTTGCCAGACAGGTGTTTAATTAAGCAAACATACTTTCAAAATCTGAAGAGATTTGTAATAATTGTGTTTTATTCCTGCATGATTAAATGTTACTCTTCTCTAATTTATTCAGTTTTGTTTTTGGCTCATTAATATTCATATATCTGATTGTCCGAACTCTCGATTATCCGGATTATTGAGCCCAGTCCCGGCGAGTCCGAATAATTGAGGTTTCTCTGTACTTTCTAATTGCCATTTCATTTTGTACTGAAAAATGTATATTAGGTTTCTGGCAGACTAGTTTCTGTGTCCCTGACCGATATACGGAGGAAATACTCATGGGAATTTAGACAGTTAAAAATTGGCCAGCTGTTGTAAATTTTAAAAAATGTTGCTGACGCATGGCGATTGATCATGCGTAAAAATTAAAAAAAAACAGGTTTGACAAGTCGAAACTGGACTGACTCATCCATTTCTTTGGATGAGTGGCAAATCAAAGAATATCGAGGCAGCTGACAGAGTCTTCTTCCTCTTCCCGACTTTTCTAGATTCTTACAGGGTATGGTCCTGCTACATGTAGTATAGTAAGATCACTTCAAATATTGATTTCTCTTTCAGCTGTCTTTTCCAGCACATTAAAATCCGTGAGAGGTGAAAGGGTCATGGAAGTAGGAGAATTTTGCTGGAACAGTAAGACCATGGCAATGTACGTTTGCGCCACTTTTTTTCAGCTTAAATGATTTAAGTAATCTTTGCCTGTAATATATTTCATCTAATAAGTAAAATATAAACATTCCTCTGGAATTTTAACTTCTTGAAAATTGAAGTAGACTTCAAATTTTGTTCTCTGACCCAAAATCTCAAAAGCCCTGCCTCTGAAAATTTTACAGTAATCTTCCGCTAATTTAACATCAGCACCTATCAATTTTTCCAATGCATCAAGCTACATAATTATTAGCTGGCTTGATGCATTGTAAAACTTCTCATGTTTTTTGGCCTCAAGATATACATGTGTGTGCAATTGTAAAGTGTAGCCAAAACATCGTGAAAAAAGCCTCAGGGATCTCCTGGTGCACAGCAGTATTCGAAACAACCAGCTTGGTCCAGTAGTAACATACCGCCGCGACAGACCTAGCTGTGAAATGTGCAACCATACAAATCCTGATGCAAGTATAACAAACACCGGGGCTATGTTTACAGTGAGGCCGCATTTCACGTGCAAATCCGCAAACTTATTGTACTGCATTTCGTGTATAAAATGTCCAGGATTGGTGTACATCGGGGAGAGGCGTAGGCGTCTTGGAAATCGATTTAGGGGACATACACTTTATTCACAACAAAACAGACCTTCCCGTGTCCCATCATTTCTGTGGAGCAGATCATATAAATTAGGACATGTGAGTCTTGCACAAAGGCTTTAGGGATGAACAAACACGCTAAAGAGAAGGGATGCGCTTAATTCTTAATTTAAAGACCCTAGCGCCCTTTGGAATGAATTTGTTACATGCTTGTAATGGACTAGCACGTGTGCGTATTAGTTTGTTCATATTTTCAAATCATTTTTTACCATCAACAACACTGCGCAGGAGTTTTCTTGTTTTACTCTCGGAGATCACTAACAAAGCCAATACAGGCAAGGGATTTCCTATCACCAGTACAGGTTGATTTGATAGACTATTATGGACTTTGTGTCAAAATAGACTGAAGTCGACAAAACATCGTCACTTTATCCTAATGTTCTTTTTGACCAAAGAATGGAAATTGAAAACACCTAAACTATGTAAGACTGGCTACAAAATTTGGGTTAATAAGTACCCTTGTTATTTCACTCACAATATTAACCGTAAATGTGAAAATACAAACATAAAATTTAGCAAAAAAACAGTAATCACTTTCACAACTGCCTGCCGCATGGCACAAGAGCCGTAAGATGCAATGAGAACAAACAATCACAAGTTACATGGAAAACTGCGAACTTTATTTCTTCAAATAGTATTGGTTGTTTAAGTTGGTACAAGACTACCCATTATGGGAATCCTTGATTGTTAAATCCCTGTATTGCGCTTTATAATAAACACCAATAGATACCTGTTTGTGCAAATGTGTGCAGTATTTCCTGCAACCCTTTGTTACCCAAACCAGTAATCAAAACCAGTTAGAGCTACATATAAGTGAAATGATTTAGTATTGCCAAAGCTAAGCGTAGATTTGACCTTCTGTAACATGTACTAAGTTGCTACTGTACTGTACTACTACTACTACTACTACTACTACTACTACTACTACTACTACGACGACGACGACGACGACGACGACGACGACGACGACGACGACGACTACTACTACTACTGACTGTGACGACAATAAGGACAACAACTACCAGTACTAGTACTGCTACTGCTCCTGCTGTTATTATTGCTACTGTTGTTCTTGTGTAATATTCGAGCTTAACAAATTTGTATACGTGCGTTGAAATGTGATTTGTTTCTCTCTGACAAATGATTAATAGGTAACAAAGGTTTTAACCACAGAAAAATATCTGTTTTGTCATTATAGTGTAAAATGAAGTTTAGTTGGGAAGCCAACCACATTTCTTTAACTTCCTTGTTAATACGACTTATTAGTGCGAAAATTGTGCACATTACTCATCCTTTTTGCGAATTTTCAATGTCATGAAATACATCATTTGTGTGACATACCTCCTTTATCACGAAGATTTTTTAGCAATATATCGCTATACTCTAACCAAAAAACATTCAGACAGTAAAAAACTTCATATTTATTAACTATTTCTTTTGCTTTTGTGCTTGTCAGCATTGTGATTTGCGATAATTCGTAAATATTTTTTTTGTATCTAATAGATGTTTACATTTTCAATTACATGGTAACTCAACCTCATGATTGTGTTAATAGTTCACCCAGAAGTCAAAATAGATACGTTTCTCAGGAACCCGACAAAGAAGGCTTCCAGACCCGACAGGTGAAAAGTAAATGTTCAGCTAAATATTGCAACAAAATTAAAAAACCAAAGACGAAAGTTTCTTGGCTAAAAAGTACGTTGTTTTACTCTGAAAACGACGAACGATTAACATTCTTCCCCGTAGTTCATTCAGTTAACACAAGGTGATCCCGTGCACTTTATGGTTAGCTAGCTCGTAATTAATTTCGTCCTTTTGACGGAACATCATGACTTTTCCCTTGATTCATAAAAGTCCGAGACTGCAGACATTTTCGTGTTTTTACGATCGATTGTCATTAATCTTTCGATGAGAATTCGATTCAGAGTAATATATAAAAACTATATTATATTTTTCTTCATCTGTCTTTTGGCTTGTTTTTCACTGTTAACTCCTGGCTTTTACGGTGCTTTTTGCTGCAAACGTAATGCCAAAAAATGTTTTGTCCTGGCATCAGATTAGGCTGAAAAGAAAAGGAATTATGAAGCAGAAACAACATCTGCAAATGGTCTTAATCACCCCCTACTTGAAAAAAATGAACTGGAAGGCTGCAGTTCAATACCAACCAATTCAGTGCCTTTTGTTTTTGTGTAACACGTACCACAGGGAACCTTTCGTACGCTTCATAGAGCGTCTTGTTAGTCTACAAGTGGGGTTATTTAGGAAATCCGGTTCATAACGTGTGTGACTTCTACCCATCCATCTCTTGCTTTCTCCAAAACTGCAGCCAAAGTAAAATTTCTCGTTACCAACAATTTTCTCTTCAACTCCATGTCGGTTAGCTTTTCGATCAACTGGTCCCTCAAATTATCGTCTAACGAAATGCCAAAATTGCAATGAGGAACCTGCTGACGAAGACGAATTAGAAATTTATCCACGACTTCTTCATCGTATGGCGCCAACCGCCGAAATATGCGTCGCTCGAAAAGTATTTTTTCTTTAGCACGGTAATGGTGAGCCAGTTTCCAAATACACACAGCACATGGATCTTGGTTGCCTTCTGGGTTAGGGTCTCCAACTAATAATAGTTGACACTACAGCTGTCCCCGCTGTTAAGTATTGTTGTACGCAGAATTCGATGCGTCCAGGGCCCAGGTAGAGGAGCGACTGTTTACAAACGGAGCAATTGATGTTGGTGCGGGCAGAGAACAAATGAGTACCGAATATGAAAAGGGTACAAGGGTATGATTATGGCTAAATAGCACAATACTAAGATATGACTTTTGACATACGATTCTTCCGATTCTTTAGATCCTCTTTCTGAGATACGATTCCTCGGATTGTTCCGATTATACGATTATTCCGATAACACTGATTTTTATTCTCCGATTGTTCCGATTATACAGTTATTCCGATTACACTGATTTTTATTCTCCGTTTGTTCCGATTATATGATTATTCCGATTATAATGAATTTTATTCTTCAATTCTTCCGATTCTCTGGTTTTTTCAATTATACGATTATTTTCGCTCCAGCAATCACAGCTCATATTCGGGACAAATGATGCACTCTTGCCAGTACACCCCAAATACTGTTTGGATTTTTTAGCTACACTCCGACCAGGGAAGAAAGACAAACAAAACATCGGTTGTTGAATATCGGCTTAATCGATAAAATGCAAACCAAAATGTAATAAGGCTCTATAATTGACAAATCATTCTTACGTTTACAGGATTTGTGTCTCCAAAGTTTGATATTAATTTGAAGCAAAGCCAGCGAAGGAAACTCAGCGCATTTTCCATGTGCAAATAACGTGGTAATATATTCACTTGTTTAATTTAAAAGACGTGAAAATTAACAATAAACTCATCAGGAAAAAAAAACTTCTGACTGAAAAGGTCAATCATTAAAATAGGCATGGAGAACCACATGAAGAGCGCAAGTGCTACATATGTGAAAAATGCCCCTTACTTTCTCAGATGATGATTTGGTTTGGTCGCAAGTTTCGCTTTTGTCTTCACGTTTCGGTCGGCATGTTACTTTGGCAACTTCCGGTTAAATACTCGGAAACCATCTAAAAGTCGAACTTTGACGCCCAATTTCATGCACAGGGTCTTCTCGGCTTTCAACATGGCGGATGGTCGGTCGAAGACCCTGGCACACAGTGATCTAAAAAGACCGCGGATTGGTGCTTTTATCACATCAACTCTGATTGGTTTAAGTGTCCAAACAAAGAACAAAGAACACAAGCAATCCGAGAGCTAGAAGATGAACACACTTCGTGTTTAATTGTTTGCAAAATTGAGCTAAACTGTAGATTACTGGATGACTTATTTCCATATCCCCTTAAAGCTAGACGCTGGATGAGCGGAAACTGGGTTGCCTGTGGTATGTGTTACACAAAAATAGAAGGCACTGTGGTGGGTGGTATTGAACTGCGGTATTCCTGACCATTTGAGGGGTCACTCAGACGTCGTGTCAGCCGTGGCCCTTCGGCTTACATGTTCTCACGTTGATTATTTTGTAATGTCCTGTCCTGTCCCGTTTTGAGGTCTTTTACTTTTCTACCCTTTGGTAATAAATTCAGTTTAAAGATAACGAAACACGCTCTTGAGTAAAACTCACCGAATTCTTCTTTAAATAGTCTGCAAAACAACTAACTGCATATTCCTCTGATGGAGGTTTCCCTGCATGTCATGCATGTCTTGCAGTTGCACTAAGCAAACGTTTATTCCACACACTAAGGAAGGACTATCGTAAATATTTTTGCTCTTTGGCCATTTCAATTTCATCAGGAAAAGAAAACAAACAGCGGTTAAGGACTAAACATGTTTTTTCCGCTTCATTATTCTTCTTCTTGTCAGTCTAATCTGATGCCAGGTCATTTTATTATTATTATTTTTTTTGTGGCTTAAAGTTTGTACCAAAAAGTACCGTAAAAGCCGGGAGTTAACAGTAAAAGGCAGGGCAAAAGATACCCTGAGTGCCAGAGGAATTTTTCTTCAAGGTCGGAGAGAACGCTCCGTGATTCCAAATGAACGGTCCAGGACGAAAAAAAAATACTTCTGATCCCACAACCCCAGAACCTCATTTCCATGCGTAGAGATTTGTCGTCACGGTGTTGTCGTCACACCAATTTTGGCCGCCAATCTGAGACTGCTTCCCACGAGACGCAATGAAGCGGATCATTAACATTCCTGAAAATTTTGATTACAATGACGGCTATTCATTTTAACAGCTTTAATAATTTTGGAGCAACTATTGATTTTCGGTGGGTAAAATTAATTGATGAACGAAATGATACATTTATGAAATGCAACATACATTGCACTGCGGGTAGGTATGAAATCAAGTGAAACTGTGTTGCCTCGCAGTTATGAGCGCAATTTACTATTTCGTCGAGAAGCCTGAAAACTTTTAGGGCTTCAACGGGGTTTCAACCCGTGACCTCGCGATACCGGTGCAACGCTCTAACCAACTGAGCTATGAAGCCACTAACTTTAGGAGCTGGTTAGAGCGTCGCACCGGTATCGCGGGATCACGGGTTCAAACCCCGTTGAAGTGCTGAAATTTCTCAGACCTCACGTCGAAATAGTAAATTGCGCTCACAACTCGAGGCAACACAGTTTCACTTGATTTCACAATTGGTTTATTTGATGAAAATTCTTTTTCCTCAGAGCGAAACTTTATTGTTAAACTTGCTTAAAACAGGATACCGTAATAGCAAAGAGCTAGAAATCACTGCCTAAAGTAAATGGACGACCTTGAAGTGCAAGAAAATTTTGTCTGTCCTTACCATCTTTCGTCCACGAGTCCTCCTTTGCCAGACACAGATACCACAAATGTTGCGAGTTCAACTTTTTTTAGTTAATTGCCCCGACCGCTCTCAAACGAGCTTGAAAATCTGCAAGATCTCTCATGCGCGAACGGATAAGCAAAATAATTTAACTACAATTAAAAGGGGTCTTTTCACTTTGTCAAAACCGTTAAACTGCATGAAAGCACTGAAGCAGCACACGGACCATCGGAACAGTTTGGCCTTTTCCTTTCGGGCCAAAGTCACGCAACGTTGCTTCTCGTAATAGCTATTGAGAACCGGTTTTTCGATTTGTCCAATCGGAAACTCCCACGAACGTAGTGTCCAATCAGCGAACTAGGACAAATTCTGTCCCAGTTTGATGACATGGAAATAAGGTTCTGTGGTAATTGTTCGATCAGAGGTTTTTTTTCCGTCCTCGACCGTTGATTTGGAATCGCGGAGAGTACTCTCCGACCTTGAAAAACAATTCATCTGGCACCCAGGGTAACCAAAATACCGATGAAGAAAAACAATAACATAGTTTTTATATAAAACTCTAAATTTCTAATTCTCAGCGAAAACATTAAAATTTCTGCAGTCTGTGATTTCTATGAATCTAGGGGAAGGTCATGAAGAACTTGATCACGTGCTAGGCAAATGCAAGGGTGCACGTGATCACCTTGTGTCAACGTTTTTGTACCACAGGGAAAAATGCTATCGTTCGTCGTTTTCAGAGTAGATCTGAACCAAGTAATTTCTTAGCCAACAAACTTCCGTCTTTCGTTTTTTAATTTTGTTGTAATATTTAACTGAATATTTCAATTTGATCTGTCAGGTCAGGAAGCCTTCTTTGTCTGTGTTAATTAAACCGAGTTTGTAATTGAAAATCTAAACATCTATGAGATGTGAGAACACACTTGCGAACAAGTGAACTTGAATTATCTCGAATCGCAATTCTGACAAATACAAAAGCGAAGGGAATGGTTAATAAATTTGAAATTTCTTACGATCTGAATGTGTTTGGGCTAGATCAGAGCGATATAATAACATTGTATAAACATCCTTGTGTTACTGACTAGTGTAAACAATCTTCGCACTAGTAAGTCGTAGCAATAAATTGGATTAACCGGGAACTTAAAAGAACAAGGGCACCCAACGAGAATATAGTTCAAAACCACTTAAATATAGCATTGTTAAACGGATTTTAGTATTTAAACGGTAGATATAGGCATATTTTTATTCCCTAAAATTTTCATCTGTTCGGATTTCCTAGCTGAAAGTCTAGTGATCCGAAAATTATAAGGATCAAAACTTATCTTTTCGAAAATTTCAGCCAGAAAAAAGGCTCCCGAAAATTCTAGGTGGCTTTTTTGAGGTAAAAATCCGTTAAAAATGGGCAATTTTACCATTTTTCAGTTGTTCGAAAAACCTAGGATAGGCAGGCAAGCAAGACATTTTACAACAAATGTTCCGAAAATTCTAGATCTCAAATCGTCTTCCGAACAGATATTTTCCGAAAATTGACGTTGAGTGCCCCTGAAAGAATTATTTTGGGCTTCCCAAATAAGCTTCATCTCACACCATATTGAAAAACAGATCTTTTTGTGACGTTTGTCGAAACTGTACACGAGTATTTTGTTGATCTTTTTAGTGACCTTTTCTTTTTAATAAACTTAAGCTGATTATGTAAACGTGATTTAGTGAGAGTCGACATTAGGTTTCATTTCCGTTGGTTAGAATGTAAAACCACGTAAGTTTAGTTTAGCCAATGAGAATTATCGGCAGTTATGTGGTCTTGGGCTTGGCGACCAAGAATAGTCTTTTGTCTCAGCTCTATTCTTGGTTTTCACGTGATGACATCAAAATTAAAAAAAAAAGAAATCATTAATCCTTTTGAGATTTTAGTTTAGATAGTTATTAGAACTGCTGAAGATTTATCGTTTCACAAATTTTCAGTTTGATAGGGTTTTCGGCAGCTTCTTCGAGTACCGGAGCAGAAATTACGGAAAACAAAAGAAACAAAAGACAGAAAACAAAACAACTCCAAATAAAGACTAATCCCAGCGACCAAAAACACAATGCTTGCCGGTACTTGCAGAAAGACCCGGGTTTTTCGTCTTGTCTTGTGATAAAGCAAGGTTGAATTTCTAAGCCTTTGCGTGACACGATATTAAAACTGCGGCAATACAATACAATTCAATACGTTTTTATTACTGAATACTGAAGATGACAAGAGAACAATAATGAATCCCGTATTGAACAATACATGACTTTAATTCAAACAAATATTTTTCTTAGACAAGAAAAAAATCAATTTGATTACAACTTTAGCTGGTAGAAGGGGCTACAATTGCTTTCTAACTTTCTTCCTACCCATAGATAAAAGTGCCAAAAATACTAACTCTTAATGGTGCCCAAAAAAGTGACGAATTACTCCTCGTTGCATGAATTCTTTGATCCCTCGATGCAAGGTGACAACTTGTTCTTGGCGTATCCAGCTGCTGTACCAGCCGAAGCTGCAATTACAGCATTTCCTATTGTGCCAATCCCAGCTGCGCCAGCACTCTGAAGCGCGGCAAACGTACTACCCGATGCAACTGCTCCCCCGTAGAATGCGGACTGAGCCCCAGCAGCCATTGAGCCTGCGGCCACTCCAGCAGCACCGAATCCTGCAGCGGAAAGTACCACAGGAGCCGCAGCCACAGCCCCCGCCCCAACCACTATGGCAACTGCATAATCGCTCCAACACCATTCGTTGCCATTT